>NC_139517.1:80804876-81148557 GCF_947247035.1 Vipera ursinii
TATAATAATTTATATTTGTTGTGATAAAGGTGGGAAGATACTTGTTTCTTTTTTCTTTTTGCTATATTCTTCTTATTTATTTTATCATTTATAAAACATTTCTAGCTATATTATCTCATATATATATATATATATACATATATACATATATATATATATATATATATATATATATATATATATATATATATATATATATATATATATATATATATATATATATATATATAGTATTTGTCAAGGCTTTTTGAAAGCACCTTGCTAATTAACTCTTTCATTCCTGTATTGGCCTGTCTCAAGGCTTATCCACAGGATATAGTCAACTATGACAGCTCATTATTTGTGCAAAGCATGTGGCTACCACATGCTTCTCCCAGAAGAAGGAAGCTGAAGCCACCAGCCTGAGGATGACGGGTGGGATTCCGTCGAAACGTTGCTCCTACACCTTCAATTCTACGTGGGAAAAAACCCGAATGACCAAAGATCCACATACAGCAAAAATGAAACGTGAATGACAACTCATGATCCAAGTTTTCATGCCTGTATTATGATGTCAGAAGCAAGTATATAAGTCATGTGGTTTGCACTGCAACTCACAATTAATCATTTGCACCCATCACACCTGCAATAGTTATGGTCTGTTCTGACTTTTTGGAATCAAAAGCTGAAGGGTTTGAACATCAAGTTTCCAGTTTCAGGAGGCACCAGACAACCAGAAATAGCAAATGGAAACTTGTGGGCAGATTCAAGTAACAAGACATAAGTTCCTAGGAGGGTATCTTGCCACAAAATATGCCAGAAGGTTCAGAGAACACAGCAAAGGTGAGATCTGTTCCTTGAGAAGCAAGCACAACAACATCCCTAGGATTAGCCTGTATTAAAATTATACAGTAAATATGCACCCACCCACCATAGGAAGTTTATTTGTGCTTTATTTTTTCAGTGAACTCATTTACTAGATCATGTTCTCTGTTTTCTTTCAAATGATGGACACTATCTGTCCAAAATATCTATTTTGGTGACAAAAGGATATTTCTGAGCAAATTTAAGTGATATAGGAAGAATGGGTTTTAAAGGGAAGTAAAAGTTTTGTAAAATGAATTGCTCTTACAATATTTTTAATGCTTTTAAAGTATTATGCACTAAGGGCTACTGTAGATCTAGATTGGATACTGTATGTGCAGTATAGAAATTCATTTTAACTGTTCAACATAAAACCTAAATGGACATGTTAGGAGATAACCTTGGTGGAGCAGTGGGCTAATGCCTCCTTAAGTAACACCAGCTGCCTGCAATTAGTGCAGGTTCGCGTCCCACCAGGCTCAAGGTTGACTCAGCCTTCCATCCTTCCGAGGTAGGTAAAATGAGGACCCAGATTGTTGGGGGCAATAAGCTGACTTTGTAATAATGCCGCTTGGGGTGTGTGTGAAAGCCCTAATAAGCAGGCATATACATAGAATGAAGGCTACTGCTAAGCTTGTAAGCCACCCTGAGTCTTCGGAGAAGGGCGGGATATAAATGGAATTAAAATAAATAAAATAAAATAACTACTGCAATTGATTTTTCAAAGGTGCTGAAATACACATTGTTTTAACCATTCAGAATTTTATTTAGATTAGAAAAGATAGAATTATTTACAGTGAGAATTGTCCTGCTGACTATGCTCATTAATCAAGATTGCTAAAATAAAAGGGTATTTGCTTATTTAAAAGACTGTTTACAGTAACTGCTGAGTAGTTATCTCCTCAGTCACCCACTGACTAGTGATCCCTGCAGAGTTCTGCCTCACATTTCAAAGTAATGCAAATTTAAGAAAGCAATAGATCCATATGTAAAATAGTCTCTGTTGCTTTAAATTGCAAGTTAACTGAAGACATCAAATGATTTTTTTTTTCCTTGAGGAAATGTTATTCTCCCTTCAAAACCAGCTAGCCTTCTCTTCCAACTAACGGCAGCTTTGATATGAGTTTTTTCTTTGACTAGCTGAAAAAAATAAGTAATATTTTCAAGAATTGCATACACTGAGGTTTCTATAAATACATAATATATTCTACCTTTCTATTGTAGGTTTTATCTTGATTAGATCCAAGCTACTGAATTTATTCTTGCCTGGCCAAGAAGATTACAGAATTTTGTCCGGACTATATCTCAAAATGGTATGAATGAATCAATGTCTTTTACTGCCCACCTCAGTGTCTAAATGACTAAATCCTGACTATTATCTACTTTCATGGTAAGGAAAACTTTCACATGCTACAGCAGACTGAAGGAACTTGGTGTTCTCCTGACATTTTAACCAAGGATCTTGGCTTTTGTACTATGTCTGAGCACACATACATATATTTTACAAAAATATACTTCTCAAAAAAATAAAGGGAACACTTAAAACAACACAATGTACTGTATTTAATAGTAGGATGTCTTATCTTGTGTTCCCTTTATTTTTTTGAGCAGTATATATTACATATGTAGTAGGATGAATTATTTATTTTTTAATCCATGTTATTTTTATATTTAATTTATAAATGGGTCTTTTCTCTCCAATTGTCATTTTACCTATGTTATTTAAAGTAAAAAATTTACCTATGTTATTTAAGTAAAAAATTAACTACATATTCAAAATGTGCTCTCTCTAAAAATATGCCTATCTAAATGCTCCCCATTTTTCCAAAACAGCGGGAGAATGTTTGTAACTGCAAAAGCTTTGGAGAGGAAAATTAGGGTCCATTTATTTCTGAATTCATGAAATCACAACATACAGCATATACATCCTGCACAAATCTGCAGGCTAGATATACAAATTTCCTGAAGATTTTAGCAATGAAAATTATAAAGAGGTGAAATAGGGCAAATGTGAAACTTCCTTCTATTGCAGCAGCATGGGGAACTCAACTCTTTCAGAAAAAAAGTCAATTTCATGTATTACTAAGAAGATTTGGAGAAGAATATGGACAAACATCAGCTGTTAGTAACAGCTCTATAAAAAGAGATATGGATTAGATCTTTCAGGTTTGACCCACAAATTTAGTCAAGCTCAAAAGTTAGTTGGCAGAGATCTGATGACACTTTCATGATAAGCTAGTTTTATTACAGAATAGCCATAATTGGAACTGAAAACCAGCAACTATCAGGTATAAGCACACACATTCTCTCTCTCTCTCTCTTATATCTGTGTCTGTCTGTCTGTCTCTCTGCTTGCCTGTCTGCCTGCCTACCTACTGTACCTACCTATCTATCTATCTAATCCAGGGGTGTCAAACTGCTGGGCTGCAGGCCGGATGTGTCACACCAAAACCATGCCCACCCCATTGCCAGCAATGGGAAAAAAGTCATTATTTGACATCTGTGATAATCTATCTTCCTTCTCTCTCTTTTCACTGATTAAATTCTTTAAAATCTTTTTCTTACCAGTGCACTCCAGCAGACTAAGAGGGGCAGTTAGAACCTATGCAGAATTTATCTTAATGATTTTTTTTAGCACCCATACACATTTATAGCAGTGTTATCTGATTTGCTGCATTCCTTTAAACTGTCCCAATGTGCCTTAACATTTGCTCCATCGTATAGTTATGCTCAAATCAACTAAGTCAGAGAGACTGATAAATATGGTAAAATACCTAGTTAGAAAAAGGATCCTAGTCTGAAGAAAAATGGGGTATCTTCTATAGCATCTTTCATGCCCCCCCGAGGAAGAAGTAACTTATTTACTGATCAATTGGATAATGGCAAAGAAGTGGTAAACTAGTACTCATCATCTGAGTTGGTTTGAGCCTCCAGCTCCAGAGAACCAAGACTTCAGCAAGCTAAAAGGTACGCCGAATAGGCAGCTAAAAAGCGTTAGCAAAGCAACACATTACTGTACTTAAGTTACTGAGAGGGACCCTGTATCTTCTTTCTTATACAACTTTTGGAATATCCATCAAATACTGACTTTCAAGGATCAGAACTCTGAGCACAAGCTACAGAATTATTGTCCCACTCCTCCCTTTGCCCTTATATCCTCCTTTTCAATGTAGAAACAGTTTCTCTTTTACATTCCGTTCCTAAAAGAAATGATGCCTACGAAAAAAATGCTGTCCCTCAGCACACGTAAGATTATAATTTTCTTCATAAACCAATGTGATTGAAAAGCAAGACGTTATGTAATTGAATTGCTCCTTGCATATATTCCATTGAATTCAATGAGAGAGTATGTCACATCCAATCTATTAAATTTTCAATAGATTACTAATACTTTCCATTTGATGTCTTATTTGTATGCTGTCCTCAAATATTCTGTTATATATTCCCAATAAATCTCTATTTTTTTATTTGATTAACAACATACTACTACATATAATTAAATATAATAATTAGACTTTCAGTTTTAGAATTCTGAAACAGAGAACCTGCTTCATAACCTATAGTGTTGAGGTTCTAACAAAACTGCTCTCGGAAATCCCAGATTGTAACAGAAGTATCTGTTTAGTCCTCTAGATCAGAGGTTCCTGACATCCGGGTTGCGAACTGGTAGCAGTCCATTTTCTTTTAGGAACAAGGCTACACAAACAGCGAGCGAGTGCATGAAGCTTCATCTGTATAGGTTGCATGGAATCTGGGTTGTGCACAAAATCATCTCTTCCCCCCACCCCAGCCTGTGGAAGATAATTTTTCTTCCAAAACAAATCCCCAATGCCAGAAAGGTTGGGGACCACTGCTCTAGATCTTATTTAATTATCATTCACTCCCTCACCTCCTTCTCTTTTCATTTTTCTTACAATGGTCCAAAATGTCATGAACAGTCTTCAGAGAGTGCTGGAGATTTTTCTGATTCATATTTCCAGTAGTAAACCAATTTAAATTTATATCTTCTGTTGGATTTGCTGTTTCTGATTAAATAATTTTTAAGCCTGCTTTCAACTGTGGCAACCATGTCACTATAGGTCACACTTACTATGTTTTATGAAATACATTCCTTTTCTGCAAGTTTTTTAAATTACAGTAGTGAACAAAATAATGTTTTAAATCTTTTAAATGTATCCGAAATATTCCAGCTGCATCTATGGTACAGTTCAGCTTCTATAAACTATATTGCTATACTACAGAGAGTGATCAGTAACTGTCAAAATGTCTTTGAATGATCAGTCTGTAATAATTAACATGCAGCTACTTTTGACTGATCTGTTCCAGGAAATCTCTTCTCCGTTTTCTGTTTAGCATGTTCATTTATCCTGAGACATTTACTGTTTTATGTGAAAGTAGCAAAATAAAGAAAACTAGGCTTCTAACCCAACAGTCCCCAAACAAAATACCATGGAAATGCTGCCCCTATGATTCATAGTTATTTCAGATGAAGGGAAATCTCTCAATTTAACTCAGTACTGAATAGTTCTTCTGTATGCGAACATATTTTCAAGGCTCATTCAGACCGAAATCAATTTCTATTGCATTTTGTTGAGAACAGCTGGTATTAAATCACCATTAATAAGAAAGGATAGAATAATTCTTTTTGTTTATGTCTAATTGTTTAGGTTTTATAGATAGACATCCAGGAGTTCATTGGTTTATTAAAAATGCTCCAGAAGATTTTTGAGTAGCCAGATTTTGCTGTTGTCAAAATGCCACAAACCAAATTGTGATTATGTGCATTTTTTATTTGTTCACTTCAATAAATAGAAACTATTTCAAATATATAACTTCTTTGATTTTGCAAAGAAAATGGAAATTGATAGCCTGCTGAACATTTTACTCAACATCATCAGACAGCACTCGTGTTAAACTGCTGCCTTTAGTTCTGCTTGTAAAAGATGTTTTGTATCACATACTTTTTATGAACTACATCATCTGCAAGGAATTGCCCTCACTTGCTGAGGTGCATCCAGCTGTGAAAATAGTTCAAGTGCCATTTTGTAGTCATTTTCATTCCATTCTTCTGATCTCATAGGAACTCACTGACCACAGCCAAGTTTGAAAAAAAGGAAGAAAGAGAGAAGGACAATTGAGAACATCCACTTCTTAAAAAGAAAAATTCCAGCGTGGGAGTAATGTTTTTTCAGATAGGAGGTATTTCTAAATGGAATGCAACCAGTGCCAAAGAAATATATTCTGATCTTCTAGAGTTGCTGCTTTTGAGGACAAATACTGAATTATGTTCCTATGATGATGCTAAGAACATTTGATCCTACACAATCATTCAATTAATCATTTCTCACTAAAACAATTCTTACTTTAAGAGCCACGGCATCAGTTCAATTCACTTTGTGAGCACCTTGCTACATTTTAATGTATTTCTGAGGTAGAAAATAAAATCAATTTAAACTGTTCTGAAATAATTCTATAATAATATGTTAATATCTGTACAACCACATTAAAATGTATTAGTACATAAAAGAAACAGTCTATGAAAAAAATCAGGTTTTGTTTCTTTTTACATGACCAAATAAAAACTAATGGTAATCAAAATCAGACTGCTCAGATACATTTTAATGCTGATTGGGATTTCTCCATTGCAAATCTAAAGTGTTCTATTTAGCTGTTACATTTTTATCCTCCTTGTAAAAAGCAGTATAAAAAAAGAACCATTTATTCTTAATTTTGAAAAAGAGGAAAATCATTCTTGTACCTCTTTTACCATATGATATTTTTAATAAAATAAATACAATAAATTGCTCAGTTACATTCACTGTGCATAATAGTGAATCAGTGTGGCATTTTTTTTGTTAAACCAAACCAATGTCTAAATCATCATGCTGATATACAAAGTGAGCACTCTTGAAATATTAAAACAGAAGCCAACTTTTCAATCTGCAATAATTCAAAGGAGAAACATCATGAAATTCTATGCTATCACAGTATTTGATAAAGAATAAACAGTACTGTTCTGAGCACAGATATGGGATAAACCAATGAAATACAACAAGAATGCAGTTTGGTTACAGGAGGTAGGTAAGAATAAAAAAGAAAGTGAAATGGAAGAACTTGTAATAACAGAACAAATGGTGGGGAAAGGGCAAAGAAGATTAAGAATTCGTCAGAACCAGGTGAAGATGAATTGCATAGATTTTGGTTGAAACATTTGAGTAGTCTACACCCACTTGTTGCCAAGCAGTTTAACAATATGTGGCAAGGAGGTGAAATTGAAGAGTGGCTAACTGTAGTTAACAACATTTAGTTGGAATTAAGCTTTTTCCATCCAAGGCAAAAGTAAACCGCCCAAACAGCAGAGGAACAAAAGATCAACTCCTATTTGACAAGATAATTCTGGAAAAATGCAAGAGAAGGAAGACCAACTTGAATGTAGCATTGATTGATTACAGGGAGGCATTCAACCTTCTGCCACACGATTGGATAATCAAGTGCCTAGAAATAACCAGAGTTAGGAGAAACATCAGAAGCTTTGTACAAAGATCGACGGTATAATGGAAGACATTGTTGCTGGAAATAACGGAAATAATATCAAGAGTCTGGATGAAGACAATCATTATAAATACCTGGGCATCTTTCTGACTGACAGCATCAAGCACAATGAAGTCAAGGAAAAGATTAGAAAAGAAATAGAAAAGAATGGAGAAGATCTTAAAATCCAAACTCAGCGGAGGAAATACCATCAAGGCAATCAATACCAGGGTAATTCCGGTCATTAGATACACTGCTGGGGCAGGGAACTGGACAGAACTAAAGGCCCTGGATAGGAAGAGCAGAAAAGTAATGAATGATTTATGCCCTTCATCCATGCAACAACAGTGACAGACTCTACCTACTGAGGAAAATGAGTGGCCCTGGAATGTTGCAAGCACATCAGATGGTTGAAGAATTAAAAATGGCCACTGGAGGGCATTGAAGATGTACTGAAGTATACCAGTAAGGCTTACTGACTGCTGGAGAGACCAAACTGGTGTACAAGATGGACCAAATGAAGAACAGAATGGAAATATGGGAAAACACAGAATTACATGGCCAGAAAAATAACAACAACAATGACACCCCCCACTGAGGCACTACCTTTACGTGGTTGTGGGGCTTGTGTGCTCTGAGGAAGACAAGAGCTATGCCAGAGGTTCAACCACACTGGACAGGTCTCATGAGAGGAGTCAGACAAAGAGTGTCTCTCCCATAAAGAATATGGTGATATATACATTTCAGAAAGCCATACCAGCTCGGATGTCACCTGGGTTAACCAGGGCCACACTAGATGTTGGAGTTCCTGGATATCTGGTGAAAAATGGGCTAAAGGACTCAGGACTGTTGGCTGAGTAACCAGGGCCAGCAGCTGCAGAACTACTGAAAGAAAAGGTGCTTACCCATCGCAAATACAAAGTGATTGAAAACAAAGAAATAATAATAATAACAACAACTCCAGCAAAGCTACAAAAACCTGCGCTACTTGGAACATCTTACATTTTAAGGAGATAGCTAGGATGCTGGCAGCAACCCGTGTCAACCATTAGTGCCAGTCAGTTTGAGTGCTCAGTTGACTGAGTTTCATGTTTTATGAATAAAAGTTTTATAATAACAATAACAATAATAATAAGCGCCTTGGGTGCAATCCCAAAACAACTGGAACACCGTTTGAACACCACTGGCATTGACAAATTCGCCATTAGTCAATTGCAAAAGGCGGCCTTACTAGGAACTGCTTCCATCCTGTGACAATATCTGTAATACCATCAAACATCCACATCTGCCTATCCCAGGTCCTTGGTAAGGATTCAATAGGTAGACAAAAATGCCAAATCCACTCTGAACATTTGGCTGACTGTGTGATGATCAACAACAACAACAACAGTAGTAGTAGTAGTAGTAGTAGTAGTAGTAGTAGTAGTAGTAGTAGTAGTAAAAGCAGATAATGATAAGACCTGCAATGGCTAACAGCAATAAAGTTGAAGAAAGAGACCAATTAGAAAGAGACTAATTCTGGCTGCACAAGACCAAGCCTTAAGAAGTAATTCATACAAAGCCAGAAGGCAGCCACAAAAATTGCTGCCTATGCTGGAGCTGAAAAAACTAGAACATTAGGAAGAACAAGAAAATTGCACTCCGGTGAATTTTCCATTGCCAGGAGAGGTAGTTCTTCTGCTATTCTTATTTATACTTTTTTAAAAGAATGAGAAGAGTTTTATATATAAAAGAATGGAAAGAGTAGCTCTTTTCATTCTTTTATATATAAAACTCTTCTCATTCTTTTTAAAAAAGTATAAATAAGAATAGCAGAAGAACTACCTCTCCTGGCAATGGAAAATTCACCGGAGTGCAATTTTCTTGTTCTTCCTAATGTAATAATTCATAAAGTATAAAAAAATCTACTTTATTTTGTAAATAATATTAAAATAATTTTTGGATTAATATCAAATAATATTTACTGCTAAATATTTCTTCCTGGACACGATACTGAAATCATGCACACATGCATGCATGCACACACACACACACACACACACACACACACACATATTTAAGTATTGATAATTTCAATTTTCATTTAATATATTAAAAATTCATATACTGAATGGTTATATGTCATTTAATAAAGAACAGCAGAGGGAAGATTGATACGATCTCATTCTGAGATTGATCTTCTAAATGCCTGGCTGATTATAATTTTGATTCTCAGGTCTATTAAAGTAGCATCTCATGATTTTGTGTCTTAGAAATACTTGGGGATTTAATATTCCATTCTTTAGTTTTCAATGTCTTAGCAAGCTCATTTTCAAGTGACAAAAAGCTACTTTTTTGTAGAAAGAAGTTGAAAGGGAAACACATTTTCTACTAGGTTTTTTATGTACCATAGGTGAACCTATTACATTTCATTTGAGACAATAAACACAGCTGTCCACATAATCCAAAGTCTTTTATCAAGTTCAAAGAGTCATTTTCATTTATTTTACAATATTTAACATGAATAATAAATAAATGATTTTTTTTCTGAGTGTATACAATAAAAAGGTTAAATATATTTCAGAATACTGATCCAAGGAATAATTAACTAAAACAGGAAAATAGCAACCGCAAAACAAAAAGCAGCAACACTTTAAAATGAGAAATCTGAATCCTTATATATATATATATATATATATATATATATATATATATATATATATATATATATATACAGTATATATATATATATATATATATATATATATATATATATATATATATATATATATACAGTATATATATATATATATATATATATACAGTATATATATATATATATATATATATATATATATATATATATATATATATATATATATATATATATATATATATATTTGTAACAAATGAAAATACTGTCTTAATGGTTTGTGTATGTTCTGGGGGGAAAAGTGCCAGTTGTAGCTAAAAGTATAGTTCTAGCTAAAATTCAATTAAAAACAAAATAATGTTTTACTGCCATTCAAATAGGCTCTGAAATATCTTTGGGAGGCCAGGGACTATGCCTAATATTTGAGAAGCTGGGCTAAATATCACAGTGGACGGAATAAAAAGATTACTTTCCTTCACCAGCATCAGGATATTCTTTCAAAGATGTGTGAAAACTTTCTTTCTTTCTTTCTTTCTTTCTTTCTTTCTTTCTTTCTTTCTTTCTTTCTTTCTTTCTTTCTTTCTCTCTCTCTCTCTCTCTCTCTCTCTCTCTCTCTCTCTCTCTCTCTCTCTCTCTCTCTCTCTCTTTCTTTCTTTCTTTCTTTCTTTCTTTCTCAATTACAGGCTACCTGGGGTTATTCATCATACTTCTCTTTTCCATCTCAAATTGACAGGAAAAAATGAAGTGTTATCATTTTTAAAAATGATTTGGATGAAAGCTCTGAGAAACCGACAAAACAGGACACAAAGGTCTGGATTTCAAGGTAGCCTTTCCTGTTCAAAAGAATATATTAGCTGTTGTATAAAACTGTAAATCTTGAAAAGTTGACTGTTTATCTTGCATACATTTATGAACATGAAAAACAACCTTTATGGATTTCTGATTCTTAGATTTTTCTTACTGGAAAAAAGAGTATTCAGCATGAACTGATATTAATATAACTGAATTACTACAATTTAACGTTTTATTCCATTTATTCAGGACATTAAAAGGTATGAACCAGTAGCACTTGAAAGAACCTTCAAAGTTTCCCAGTTCAAAATATATGGAAGCTTAAAATATTTTTATGTATGGAATGAACCAAAACTGCAATATCACATTTTATAGTTAGCCAAGTTTGAATGGGATATTTATATCACATTCTAACCAAATCATTTGATCAGGAAAAAAAATCAAAACACTAGCCCTGTTTTCCTTTGGTGAATATTTCATCATTTCAGTAAGAATTGTTCTTCCACTGCTTGTGTGTGAACCAAAAAAACCCTCTTTCCATTCTTTAAAAAAGATGTAAACAAGAGTAGCAGCAGATGTACTTGTCCTGGCAATTTAGAATTCATAGGAGTGCAATTTTCTTGTTCTTCCTAATATAGTAATTCATAAACTATGCAATATCTACTTTACTCAGTAATTCCCTTGCTATCATCAAAGAATAATATAATCCCCTCCTGAACAGCATACTTATCAACATCATATTTCAGTGCAAACAATACTGAATTTAAGGAGATTCCCTAAGGAGATTTCCAGAATGAAGATGTCTTCAACACACCTGACACATAGAAATTATTCAGGACTGTCCCCTTCTCAGTGCAAAAAGAAAACAGAAGATTGCTCCAAAACTATTAATGCAAGAGTTCATTGCAAAACAAACAAACAAACAAAAAAACTCCTCACCTAAGTTTAAACAGAATATATACTTTATTTAAGGAATTTCCACTACAGCCATGCAAAAATCTGCATTCCAAACTTAATGAATGTTGTCTTACACCTGTTACCATACCCTTCTGCAGTAAAATCTTCTTTATCATTTGGGACAAATCAAGCTATCTCGGAAAATGTAACCTTTCATATATATATACATTTTGCTGGCGGGTAACACCCAGGGGTAGGGCCTTCTCAGTGGGTGCGCCTGCCCTGTGGAACCAGCTGCCTGCGGAGCTTAGGACTGCCCCCGACCTCCGTTCATTCCGCCGGGACCTGAAGACCTGGCTTTTCGAGCTCTCTGGCCCAGGCTGAGAATTTTTTAATTTTAATTTTAACTGGTTTTTTTATTTTTCTCAGGGTTTTATTTAATCTTTTTAAATTTGTTTTAACGTTTGTATTGACTTTCTTTTAAATGCCCTGTAAACCGCCCTGAGTCCTTCGGGAAAGGGCGGTATATAAATCTAAATAAATAAATAAATAAATAAATAAATAAATATGCATATGCATATACATATACGTAGGTAGGTAGATAGATAGATAAATAGATGATAGATAGATAGATAGATAGATAGATAGATAGATAGATAGATAGATAGACGTAGATGTAGACATAGATATAGATAAGATATAGATATATATCTTCAGTAGACTTTTTTTCATTACTTACTATCTGACTTTTTATCTGAGGTTAAAGGAAATAAACTGAAAATCTTCTATCCCAAAAGAGTGCCAAGCACTAAGCTCTTGTTGTGATTCAGGGTCAGCCTGTGGGTTCGGGAGTTGGGTCAGACGACTCAGAGGAGGAGGAGGGGGGTGTTGAAAAGCTTGCTGAGGGGATTGGACAGCTTGATGAGAGCCCCCAGCAAGGCCCCTCTCATCTGGTCACGATGCAGACCCAGCTGTGTGAGCCTGACAGCGTGGATGAAGATGACCCACAGCTGGCCCTGTTCAAGGACACCCGATGCAGGAGGCAGTCAGTCAGGAGTAAACAGAGGGAGGCAATGGGGCACCTCGGAAGGAGGCACAGAGAGGCCACGCCCTGAATTGTATTTAAGGGGAATGTGTGGGAGGGCTGGTTTGATGAAGGCAACCGCTTGGATTGTTCCTGTGTTTTAGCTCGTGTTTTATGGTTGGTGTCTTGTCTTGCTCTTGTTTTATGTGAATAAATTTGGCAGGCTTTATTCCAGCCTCTTGCCGTTTGTAAAGGAGTCGTCCCTGCTTTTGCTGCAGGTACAGAACAGCTCTTATCCCATAGCTCAGGGAAGCTGTCAGGGGATTTTTATTCATTCATAATGTCTCTGAATTCCTACAAACATGACACGTTAACTCTTCTGCTTTTGGCAATCCATGCACTTTCAAGAGCAATGCACAGAAGCAATGTGCACATAATGATCCTCAGAGGATTCCATTAATTATCCCGCTAATATTTTAATGCTTTGTAATTCAGATCACTTGAATAAACAGTCAGTTTAACAAATCTGTTTAGGCAAGAGCAGTGGACAGAGTCTGAATAATTCTTAATAAAACAAGAAAGGCAGTTTTATTTCATTACTTACTGTTGGTTGCATAACATATGGCGGATGGGGCATCCATGAA
Organism: Vipera ursinii; assembly: GCF_947247035.1. Classification (NCBI taxonomy): domain Eukaryota; kingdom Metazoa; phylum Chordata; class Lepidosauria; order Squamata; family Viperidae; genus Vipera; species Vipera ursinii. Next base: position 80,818,240 of record NC_139517.1, read on the forward strand.
GTACTCTGAACCTGTGTACCAGAAGGAACAGCCTATTAGCTAAATGGCAAGAAAAAGGGGGAAAAACCCTTTAAATAGTCTTGCCTTGGAAAAAAAAATGGATTAGAATGAAAATTTTGTGTTCCATTTTGAAAATTTCATAACTTTAAATGTTTCTATTCTATAATTATATAAGAGCTGGAAGTAATACAGGTAGTCCTCAACGTATGACCACAATTGTGCCCAAAATTTATATTGCTAAGTGAAACATTTGTTAAGTGAGTTTTGCCCCATTTTACGACTTTTCTTGCCACAATTCTTAAGTGAATCACTGCAGTTGTTAAATTAGTAAGATGGTTGTTAAATGAATCTGGTTTCTCTATTGACTTTGCTTGTCAGAAGGCCACAAAAGGGGATCACATGACCCCAGGCACTGCAATTATCATAAATGTGAGTCAGCTATCAAGCATCCAAATGTAAATCACATGACCATGGGAACGCTGCAACTGTCATAAGTGTGAAAAATGGTCATAAATCACCTTTTTCAATGCCGTTGTAATTTCAAAGGGTCACTAAGCAGACTGTTTTAAGTCCAGGACTACTTGTATTTTGGAGATTTTTTTTAAAAAAACATCTGATCTAGTTGCAGGATATTATCATGAACTTGGACAGGATTGATACTGCAGATTAGGCGCCATCTGAATGCTATGCAGCATTCAGCAACATTAAACATCACACAGATCTGAATAAACTACCTTGTACTCATGATAAAATGCAGGACTGATACACATAGCAATCACCTGAGAGATATAATGAAGTTGAAATTGTACATGAACAACAATCAATACCACATATACGGTAAGTAATATAAAGAAAGCAATGTATATGATTGCAGGACGAAATAATGTTAATGTTAATTTTATATTAAAGCAGTGGTGGGATTCAGCCGGTTTGCACCACTTTGGCAGAAACAGTAGCTAATTTGTTGTTGCCCAGCCCCAGAATGGACTTCCTGAAGCGGCTTCCACACAGAGAACCAATTTTTCACATATTCGAATCCCACCAGTGTATTAAAGGATTGTTGGATTTATGATTTGGGGACTTCAATCACTTATATTCATTAATCTATACTCTTTCTTTATAAAATGATATATATAAACAAAAATACTATGTTTTTATTGTTTTAATTTTTTTTAAATAATTTTGATTGCAACATATTTTGTGAATTGTCATTGACTGATATGGCCAGCTTTAGATATTGAATGAATGAATGAATGAATGAATGAATACTGGAAATAATTCTTTGGTGATGCTGTGAGAATATTTAGTTGATTTAATAAAGCATAATGCTATTAAGCAAGACAATTAGGGTTCAGACTGTATTTTAAAAATATTAAATGAGTTTTCATGATCAATTAGATCAGAGATTGATGACTGTCTCCTATTTTATAATAAATAGCAATCTCATGAGGAAGAAATATACAGGTCCCATTTTGATAAGTAAATTTCAAATTAAAACCAGTTCAAAAATCAAAGAAATGTATTTTCTAATAATCCTGAACTTTTTGCAATTCTCCCCATTAAGAATAATCCTATTTTCACAGTTTATGAGATCCTGTTTACTAATGCTACTGTCCTTTCAGACAACAAAGAGGCTTAATCAAGCTCAGAAAGACCAGTAAATAATAAAATCAGGCATCAATAGGCTTTGGACTATCTAATCTAACATAAATATATAAGAGGTCACAAAACCAAAGTCACTGTTTGCTTTAAATTCTTCTGCAACTATTGCTCACTTTACAGAGCAGCAACTATAAGACAAATATCTAACAGCAATGATAACAAATTGGGGCATATTAATATAATAATAATAATAATAATAATAATAATAATAATAATAACAACAACAACAACAACAACAACAACAACAACAACAACAACATCCAAGGGGACTCACTTTCACCACTACTGTTCAACATCGCATTAATTCCATTGACAATAATATTATGAAACACAAAACTGGGATACCACATCTCAAGCCAGCATGGCAAGATAAACCATCTACTATACATGGATGACTTAAAACTGTATGCGAAAGGCCACACTGAACTTGAATCAATACTCAACACAGTTCAGCTGTTTAGCAGCGACATCAGAATGGACTTTGGACTTGGAAAATGTGCTATATTATCCATACAATGAAGAAAATGGGAAAAATAGAAGAAATAGAACTGGGAAACGGAAGTATTATGAAAGCACTAGCAAAGGATGATGGTTACAAATACCTAGGCATATTGGAAGCAGATAACATCTTGAATGGAAAAGTCAAAGAGTCAACACAAAAGGAATACATTAGAAGAGTCCGCAAAATACTAAAATCAAAGCTGAATGCTGGAAATATAATTAAAGCCATTAATACATGAGCAGTCCCAGTGATACGCTACCCAGCTGGAATTATCAACTGGACATTGGCTGAATTGGAACACCTAGACCGGAAAACGCGTAAACTTTTGAACATGCACCATGCTCTATATCCACGAAGTCACATTGACAGGTTGTACCTGCCAAGAATAGGGGACAGAGGGCTACTGCACATCCACCAAACTGTAGAAGAAGAAAAATGAAGTTTGAATGACTATGTGAATCAAAGTACAGAAAAATTGCTGCAGGCTCTGAAAACAGAGCATTATCAAAATAACAGAAACAAAGGCAGAATATAAGAAAAAACGGCTGGATGACAGATTAAATAGATAGAAAACCAAAGCTTTGCATGGACAACATTTGAAAAACATTGAAGGAAAATGTGATAACAACTTGACATGGGCATGGCTTAAGATGGGAACTATCAAGAAAGAAACGGAAGGCTTAATACTGGCTGCTCAAGAACAAGCACTACAAACTAATGCCATGAAAGTGAAGATACAAAAATCTACTGAAAATCCAAATTGCCGACTTTGCAACGACAAACTTGAAATTGTTTCACATTTAATATGTGAATGCAGCAAAATTGTGCAAACTGATTACAAAGCTAGTTGCTAAATTAATCCACTGGGCATTATGTACAAAATGTGACTTGCCTGTGTCCGAAAAGTCATGGGAACATAGGGTGGAAAAAGTTGTCGAGAATGAGAGGGTGAAGATCTTGTGGGACTTCCAAATACAGACAGATCTCCATTTGGAACACAACATGCCAGATATTGCGGTTGTAGAGAACCGAAGCATACAGCTGATTCATATCACTGTACCAGGAGATGCCAGAGTCGAAGAAAAAGAACTGGAAAAAATTACGAAATACCGCAACCTGGCCATTAAAACTGCACGATTATGGATGAAATGTGTAACAGTGATACCCACTGTCATCAGGGCACTGGGAACTATGTCCTGCAATAACTCCAGCAAAGCTACAAAAACCGCACTACTTGGAACATCTTACATTTTAAGGAGATACCTAGGATGCTGGCAGCAACCCGTGTCAACCATTAGTGCCAGTAAATTTGAGTGTTCAGTTGACTGAGTTTCATGTTTAATGAATAAAAGTTTAATAATAATAATAATAATAATAATAATAATAATAATAATAATAATAATAATAATAATAGAAAGTCATAGAAAATGATAAAGTTAAACTGCTCTGGGACTTCAGAATTCAAACAGACAAGCACCTGCAACATAACACCCCGGACTTAACAATTGTCGATAAGAAAGACAAAAAAGTCTGGATAGTGGATGTGGCAGTGCCTGGAGACAGCAGAATAAATGAGAAAAACTGCAGAAGATAACAAAATACAAAGACCTATAAATACAAATAGAAAGACTGTGGCAAAGGCAAGCAAGGATAGTACCAATAGTAATAGGCGCCATGGGTGCAATCCCAAAACCACTTGAACACCATTGGCATTGACAAATTCGCCATTAGTCAATTGCAAAAGTCAGCCTTACTAGGAACTGCTTCCATCCTGCAACGATATCTATAATACCATCAAACATCCATATCTGCCTATCTCAGGTCCTTGGTAAGGACTCAATAGGTAGACAAAAATGCCAAATCCATTCTGAACATCTGGCTGACTGTGGGATGAATAATAATAATAATAATAATAATAATAATAATAATAATAATAATAATAATAGTAATAATAATAATAATAACAACAACAACAACAACAACAACAACAATAATAATAATAATAATAATAATAATAATAATAATAAGTAGGGGACTGGACAAGAAGACCCCAAGGTCTCTTCCAGTTGTATTCTATTCTATTGTCAAGGTCACTTCCATCTCTTTTCTGATCCGTTTTTAACTGGGAGTTCCTTGTTGCTTTCTAAGGTTGATTATTTGCTTATAGACATTTTATTACCTGACTATCTAATAGCAATATTGCCAGTGTTACTTTTCTTTCTGACCATCACTTCTTGTTTAAAAGATACACTTAGATTATGTAAACTGAAAACTTAATTTATGGAAGTATCAGTGTAAGTTTCTGAGATAATATATGTGGTAATTTTTAACAACAGGTTAAAGGAATTCTTACTCTAATATGATAATTAGAACAATGATGTCTGAAAATTAAACATATAAATCCTTGGGTTTGTACTAACAATTGTTTTCTTCTTACTTTACGTAAACTGCCACAACCAGAATACATCAAGAATTGTAAATAACTCTCATTTTTAACTGCTACTAAATAGAAAACTTAATGTGCAGGTCTGGACTACATGTCGTATATATTTATCATCCATTGATATTCAGGTCACAGATACTGACTTAGGGGAATATGAGGCGATTCAAACATACCTGATATGTGGAGACAGGGGAAGCAGCAATGAATGGCGTGATAGATGTCTGTGGAATCATGCGGTTTGTAGCAATACTGTACGGTGAGGAATAAAATCTGCAAACGAAACAAAAAAAGGAAGAAAAAGAAAAAAGAGGTAATGGACTGACATGGACTGCTTCATAAACTACTACTAACTGAAAATAAATGTATCTGTATTCTCTAATTATTTTTAACCTTGTGGAATATTGATTAGAAGAGAATGGTGGGATATAAATCAGATAAATTAACAAAATAAAGTAGTAAATGGGAATCACCCATTTATGCTCCTGCCTTTTCATTAGCAATATGCATTTTTTAAAAAAATAAAATAACACTGGGCTAATTTTTGAACTATGATCAAGACACTGGGAGAGTTTAATTAAAAACTTGTTTTACTCAGATTTCTAACTAACTATGAAGTCAAAGACTAACCAAAATAAAGATGAAATAAGATCCTCATCTTCTTTATTTCACATTAGCCTTGGTAATAAGGCTAATATTTTTCATAAAATTTATGTTTATTGTATTTGGTACACAATCCTTCATATTGCAATGGTACACAGTCCCTTTTTAGAAGGGAAAAGGTCTGTTTGAAATAGGAACATAAGAATATATACTGTCTCTTCATAGATTTATAATCCATATTCAGTGGATATGAGGAACCAGGGATATCTGCTATAGGATGATGAAGAGGTGGTTATGAAAAAGAAAAACAATATGGCAACCACAGCTGTGCAATCAAGACAATATTTTATCCTGGTCTTATTATATCAGCCTTGCATCACAGTTAAAAAAAACCCAAGGGCTAACCCCTACTCTTTTAAGGGATTTTGTAGGCTTTATTTCTGGAAGCAGTAATTAAAATGTGTGTATTAAGGAACAACATCCATATTTTAAAAAATAAATACTGGTTTTTTATGAACAGTTCATAAAAAAGTGTACACACTAAAAGGTATTATCAAAGTTAATGTTAAAATCATTGAACATAATCAATTGTATTAACTATTGTGCTGTCTTTTTTGGTTTTCTTTTGTTAAATTTTGAGATGGTTGAAGAAATGAGTCAATGTGAACACTATACTGCTGATGGTAAAATGAGAAAATATGAATGAAAATGGGCAGATTTTGTCTTCCTTGATTTTTTTAAAGGCTTCATCAATATCTGGGAATGAGAGGTTTACTTTTTCTCCATAAAGCTTTAGTAGCAATTAAGGCCAGATGAAGCCTTAATTACTAAGTCTGCAGTTACATATTTACCTCAAAACAGGACAGATGAGAGAGATATATGCAGAAATGAGAATGGTGTAACGTTGGAACTAGGTAACAGGTGATAATTTGTTGACAAATTAACTTGATGCTAATTAATTGCTTTGGAAACTTAAAAGGAACAAAAAAATTCTGTGCCACAAAATGAATAGCATTATGATTTATTGACATACTGAACAATTACATGGATAATTACAATTATGTAATTAATAAAAATTCTGACTTTATCACCATTCCACTCTTTAGATTAATTTAATTACTGATAATTTAACTATATTTTTAAAGTGTCCCATGCAATTCTGACAAACTCTATTCATGATTAATGTAATTGATTAAATTTCCTAATAACTAAAAATCATTAGTTTTTGAATGCATTAGAATAAATAATAATATTAACCAGTTTAAAGGTAATTAAAGCCCTGGATTCAAACTAAGCCAAACTCAAATTCAGTCTCCAAAATACAGGGGAAGCATTCTTAAAAAATTATTGCAGTAGTGAATATTTTTCACTGTAATAAAAAAATTGCCTTTTATTCAAAAACTTGGGTCTTAAAATGCTTCTGTTTTGCAATAATGCTGGTGAAAGATCAATTTTTAAGATGAAAGTGATGAGAAATAAACTAAAAATGAACTAATTATGCACATAATAACAGAATTAAAAATAGACATTATTGGTTTAGTACTTTAGTACTTAGTGGTTTAGACATTATATATGAATGTAGTCTTTAAGTAAAAGTGTAACATTTCAGAATAGCTTGGTAATATTATTACTAATTAATAAAGAGCTAATTTCAAGACTGGTAAAAACATTGGTAAAATTTCTAAAGCAGATATCATTATAAATTGAATCAGAGAAGAAGCTTGAACAGCCTAAAATTAATCTTACTTTCAATACTATCAACCTTGATATTCTTTTGGACTGGCTAAGAGATTTTGGACTGGTTAGTGTAGTACTGGACTGGTTCAGTTCCTTTCTCTGTGGTCATTCCAATTGGTGTTAATATGGGGTGAGAGGTCCAGCCCACAGTCACTTCTTTGTTGGGTGCCATAGGGCTCAGTAGTCTCCCCACTCTTTTTTAACATCTAGAGGAAATAATTGGGTGAGATCATCTGACACCATGGGATGAGATATCCTCAATATGCTGATGATACACTAGCTTTATATATCCACCCCTGATGACTCAAGTGATGCTGGGCTGCCCTTTTGTGATGCTTGAAGGCTGTGAGGGCCTGGATAAGGGACAATAGGCTTCAACTCAACCCTGGTAAGACAGAATGCAGAGCTTGGGCTCCAGAGGCTTATCATCTCTAATTCTGCAAGGGGTGGTACTACCACATGTGCAACCTGGGGTTTTTCCTAGACTCACAACTCCTGCTCAAAGAGCAGGTTGCAGTTGTGGCTAGGAGAGCCTTCGCACAACTTTGTATATTTCACCAATTGCCTTTTTATGAATCGAGAGACCTTGCACTCAGTTACTCACTTGCCAATCATTTCGCACTTGAATTATTGCAATGTGCTGTACATGGAGCTACTCTTGAAGAGCTTTCAGAAGCTAAATTGGTCCATAATCCAGTATTCAGAAAGTTTAGGATGGCACATGTAGTACCAGTATTACACAAGCTGAACTGACCATCGATTTGCTTCTGGGTGTAATTCAAGATGTTGGTTATTACCTTTAAAGCCTCTTATTATTGTGGAACTGATTGGCCCACCTCACTTGTGCAGACAGAAGGGGCCTATTGTGGACAACATCAGTCAAGGAATTTCAGTTGGTGTAATCTAGCAGAAGAGTCTTTTCTGTCATAGCTCCTACTCTCTGGAACATCTTGCCAAAAGAGGTAAGATCTGCCCCCTCTTTAGGCCTTTAGGATAGTCCTTAAAACTTGGCTAGACTGGCTGGCATGGGGTCCAGGAAGAAACTGCTGGTTGGAGGTAGCTGATACACTAATAGAGAGGCACTTCACTTCTTTCCTTAACTTTCCTGTTTTTTAGTTTATTTTAATTTTTGTAATTTTAATTCACTTTTATATTTATAATTGCTTTATATGTTATTTATGACATAAGCATCTCAGAGATTCCTGTACAGTGAGATGGCTGGCAAATAAATTTCATAAATAAATGAATGAATGAATGAACCTTTATTGTCAAAGTACAACCATGTATACATTGAGATTGGCTGAGCCAATCTCAATTAATTAATTAATTAAATTAATTAATTAAAATACATATCTATTATAAATATAAAAATAATTGTAAAATCAGGACAGCTGTATTAATTAACAAAATTAATATTTCTCTGTGAAATTCTGTAGTGGAAAATCAAATAATTTTTATGAACTAAAGACAAGCAACCTGGAATATATCAAGCCATAAAAAATAATATAATTAGCCACAAAGATGAAGTAAAGATGGATTTCTATTTTTCTCATATTCTGAAACTGCTATAAAAGTGTTTTAATAAAATTCAACAAGAAATTAATTACTATATAAATTAATTGCTATATACAATTTCTTTATTATATTCTCTCACTCACTCTCTCACATACATACACACACAGAGAGACAGAGACACAGAGACAAACTAAGGCCTTTCCTTGTTATCATGCCTATTATTATAAGGTTTTTAGAGTGAAATTAAAAAGCTTCATAACTTGTCCTTGTTTGAACCTTTAATGGGACTTAAAACCAGCTTTATTGTTTTTTCTATATATTAATTATATTTAATGTTAATAAATAAATAAATAAATGAATAGATAGATAGATAGATAGATAGATAGATAGATAGATAGATAGATAGATGATAGATAGATAAATAAATAAATAAAATAAGTGATTAATTGTTGTTCCTGTGTCCTCTCTTCCATCTGGCTCTTTTAGTGACTAGTTCAAAAATCTTTTCAAAATACTTCTTACTTCCTAGGATGTTGCAATACTTCCCTGTAAGATTTTTGCAGCACTCATTAAGCAAACATGGTGTTCATATATTTTTTTTTATGTTGTAAGGTGCACAGAGTTGTTGGATACAAGATAGGTTGTAAATAAATTTCATAATAAAATAAATAAACAACATCATCACTGCATTGATGATGTCACCTAATTTGGGTAATGAAATGTCAGCAAGAAAACCAAGCTCAGGGGGCATTTCAAACCTGAGCTACAAATATACTTCTTTATTTAAAAAAAATGTGGATAATTTATGTGGCAATGCCAGGGGATATCAGAACGAAGAGAGAGAATTGGAGAAGATCGTGAAGTGTCAAGATCTGAAAATCAAAGCTGAAAGATTAGGGCATGAATCCACCATGATGATCCTGCTGGGTGCCATACCAAATTTTTTTTGCATAATGCTTAGAAAATGTATTCATTGACAAAATTTCCATCTCTCAGTTTCAAAAGGCCACACTGCTTGGATTCACACATAAACTACATCAACACATTCTTGGGAAAAATCTGATGTGTATGAAGGCCAACACTAGTTGGCACCTATGATTTCAGATTGTGGTTTATATAATTATATTCTGATTATTAAGATTGTAAAGATTCACTATTTTTAAATATATCAACCAAAACTAGGTGCATGCACTAAAAAGTAGCTTTTCAATTATAGTAATATGTCTCTCTGTGTGTGTGGTGTGTTTAAACATGTGCAACAACCCTTTTTGCTTGTATTTGCCTTACTTTTAATTAACCAAATAACAACTGTGCCTTTTTGATTTTCTTTAATGGTTTCAATTATATTGATGTTGATATTTTACTTTCTAGGTCAGTTCGTTTTACCCTGGAAGAACCCCTGAAATAATTTACAGGTCTCAGAGATCCCCTGCATAAAAATAACAAAAAATATGAAAGCTTCACAAGACATAGCACTTCAGATGCAATCCACATTTTATAAATTTTATAACAACAACAAAGGGGCAGGCCAGCAGCCAAGTCACAGCGTGTAAAAATTCCCGCCACTGCAAACACTAGCATGGTGTGGCACACAAAGTTTAAAAAAAGCTTATTATATAATCTTTCTTGGAATTTTTAGTGACTTCTTATGAAACTGAAGACCTCCATGGGCTCCTCTTGAGAAACACAGCTCTAGGCTGCTAAAAACATGCTTCTTAAGTTAAGCAAATAGAAATCTACTCGACCACTTTTGCTGATCTATTTTAGTCCCCCCCAATATTATGACATCTCATGCACTTATGTTCACTTTGAATAGTGCAATTTATTTATTTATTTATTTATTTATTTATTTATTTATTTATTTATTTATTTATTTAATTTCTATACCGCCCTTCTCCCGAAGGACTCAGGGCGGCGTACAGGGCAATAAAAATACAATAAAAATACAATATACAAAAGTTAAAAATAAGATTAAATAGAGCTAGCCCATTACAATAAATAATTAAAAATACTAAATAAAATACCCCAAACCCATTAGACCTGGCCGGCTTGTTCAAGTAACTAAGTTTTCAGATCACGGCGGAAAGAGCGAAGGTGAGGAGCCATCTGGAGCTCAACCGGTAATTGATTCCAAAGTGCTGGCGCGCCCACAGAGAATGCTCTCCCCCTGGGGGCTGCCAGCCGGCACTCTCTGACCGGCGGCACCCTGAGGAGGCCCTCTCTGTGGGAGCGCACAGAGCAAAAACCTTGTCCAATTGGGTCTCTATCTCATACACACACTATGTTTTCCTCCTTTGAGCCTCCTACTTTTCTCCGTGCCTTTTCTTTTTTAAAAAAGAGAAGTCTGACACTGCACCGTTTTATTATTTTTGCAAATTTCAGAGGTGGAAAGATTTCATTTCCAGCTTTCTTGTATCCTAGGATTTTTGCTGATTTGTAGATCCATGCTCCTAAGCATGCCTACTTTAGTTATTGCAACTGAATCATAATTACTTCTCCTCCATTTTCACTTTTATCTTTTGCTCTATTATTTAAACCTGGCAACTTTTATCTTTTGCTCTATTATTTAAACCTGGCAACTTTAAGAAGTGTGGACATACTGTGTGAGAATTTTGGGAGTTTAAGTCATATATATTAATACCATATTTGAAAAAAATTGAAAAACATTGGTCAACTCAATTCTACAACTGCATCCCCTAACTAATTTCCACCCTAATTATCATTTCCTCTAATAATCACTTCAACATAAAAAGAAATCACATCCACACATTTTTCCAATCTATTATAAACACTTATCAATGATGCACAATTATGATAATATGTATATAAACTATATATTAAAATTGCCATATTTCAATTCAATTACAATTGAATCCAATGTCTTTGGGCCAGCAGGAACATTAAGAAAAATTCCACTGATGGTGGTTTGATGAAAAAAAGTGTTAATAATTAATTTTGCCCATTCTCTTTTCATCAAAATCTTCCATTATAAGCTGAAGGGATCCTGCAAACTGCAAAGTTTTCCAAGAATCACAGGAGATTTAATAGAATGGAAGAAATCCATGAGCATCACTTCCTTCTGCCAACATAAACACTCTGCTGGTTCTAAAATCTCTCAGATTTCTATTAGACTTACTAAAAAGTATAAACATGTATTTTAAGACACTCAGCTTATGTCAGCATTGCAAGATAGTCCAGATAAGCAGATCCAAAAGTACTAGTTCTGATTTAATTGTAAGGTAAAGGTAAAGGTTCCCCTGCACATGCGCGCTAGTCGTTTCCAACTCTAGGGGCCGGTGCTCATCTCCGTTTCAAAGCCCAAGAGCTTTGTAAAATTACATTAATAGCACCTTCCGAGTCTTAAAGTACCTATTTCCCCCTCACTGTACAATTCAAGTTACTAAGTAGGTCCCAGAACAGAACAGAATAACAGAGTTGGAACAGATATTGGAGGTCTTCTAGCCCAGGCCTTTTCAACCTTTTCACAGATTGTACCACTTTTAGGACGTGACAATATTCAAGTACCACCAGTGCTTAGCAAGGTGTCAAAAACTTGCTGACTAAAAAAAGGGGAGGGGGATTTTGGGTTTTACTGCTTAGATTCATTTGTTGTTATAGAAATGGCTAATTTATAATATTGTGGAAAAGTAAAAAGTCGAGGTTCAATGCTAATGCTTCCTTCTACTGCAAAAGAGGAAGTCTGCTCTTTTTCCCTTCTCTCCCTCACTTCCCCCTTTCCCCCCCCCGCTGTGTCCTACTATTTGCTTTTGTATTTTTGTATTTTATTCTATAATCTAATAAAATATTACAAACTGTAGAAAAAAAGGAAAAAAGTACCAATTTTAGCTTCTTTGGTGATTCCTTGGCTGAATCAATTTCCCTTTGCACTGACAAATGTATTATGAATTTATCCATATTTATTAATATGCACCACTACCAGCTGGTGGTAGGCCCTTCTTCCTCACTCCCTTTCCTCTTCTTCCTCCCTGCCTTCTGACCTCTCCCTCCACAGTGTAGTAAGAATGCACCCCGTCCAGTCCCTTCACTGTAACCCTAAAGATACAGGAATCAAGTACAAAGCAAGAAAGGCTCACAAAGCCTCCCAGAATAAAGAAACACTGACTACGTTTTCCCCCTTTAAGCTGCCTCAGGCATGTCTTAGTAGCAACTGGAACCTAAAAGGCTCCAGCAATTGCGGAAAGCGATAACCTTAAATTAAGCCTGTTTGTTGTTGTTAGTTGCGAAGTCATGTCCGACTCATCGCGACGCTATGGACAACGTTCCTCCAGGCCTTCCTGTCCTCTACCATCTTCTGGAGTCCATTTAAGCTCATGCCTATAGCTTCAGTGACTCCATCCAGCCACCTCATTCTCTGTTGTCCCTTTCTTCTATTGCCCTCAATCTTTCTCAGCATTAGACTCTTCTCCAGTGAGTCCTTCCTTCTCATTAGGTGGCCAAAGTATTTGGGTTTTAGCTTCAGGATCTGGCCTTCTAAAGAGCAGTCAGGGTTATCTCCTCTAGGACTGACTGGTTTGATCGCCTTGCAGTCCAAGGGACTCGCAGGAGTCTTCTCCAGCACCATAGTTCAAAGGCTTCAATTCTTTGGCGCTCAGCCTTTCTTATGGTCCAACTTTCACTGCCATACATTGCAACTGGGAAGACCATAGTCTTGACTATACACACTTTTGTTGACAGGGTGATGTCTCTGCTTTTTAGTGTGCTGTCTAGATTTGCCATGGCTTTCCTCCCGAGGAGCAAGTGTCTTTTAATTTCTTGGCTACAGTCCCCATCTGCAGTGATCTTGGAGCCCAGGAAAATAAAATCTGTCACTACCTCCATTTCTTCCCCATCTATTTACCAGGAATTGAGAGGGCCGGATGCCATGATCTTGGTTTTCTTAATGTTTAGTTTCAACCCAAGTTTTGCACTCTCCTTCTTCACTCGCAACAAAAGGCTCTTTAGTTCCTCTTCACTTTCTGCCATTAGAGTGGTATCATCTGCATATCTTAGGTTGTTGATATTTCTCCTGGCAATCTTAATCGCAACTTTTGATTCATCTAGCCCTGCCTTTCTCATGATGTGCTCTGCATATAAGTTAAATAGGCAGGGTATACAACCTTGCTGGACTCCTTTCCTAATTTTGAACCAATCAGTGGTTCTGTGTCCAGTTCTCACTGTTGCTTCTTGATATTTCTTCCGGCAATCTTAATTCCAACTTTTGATTCATCTAGCCCTGCCTTTCTCATGATGTGCTCTGCATATAAGTTAAATAGGCAAGGCGACAGTATACAGCCTTGCCGGACTCCTTTCCCAGTTTTGAACCAATCAGTGGTTCCGTGTCCAGTTCTCACTGTTGCTTCTTGGTCCGCATATAGGTTTCTCAAGAGACAAATAAGATGGTCTGGTACGCCCATCTCTTTAAGGACTTGCCACAGTTTGTTATGATCCACACAATCAAAGGCTTTAGCATAGTCAATGAAGCAGAAGTAGATGTTTTTCTGGAACTCTCTAGCTTTCTCCATGATCCAGTGTATGTTAGCAATTTGATCTCTAGTTCCTCTGCCTCTTCGAAATTCTGCCTGTACTTCTGTAAGCCTGTTTACCTACAAAGAAAACTTGTTAAAAGCCATAGACAGACTCAAGATAAGGGGGTAAAACTAATTACATTTTTTTAAAGGGATTAAACCTACAGAAGGCAACACATCAGACTCATTGCTAGCCTTTGTGAAACAGACTAAAATATTCCAATAACCAAAGCACACAAACCTAGCCTCCAAATTACAAAACACTGTATAAACTGTATAAAAATCCTTATGATAATTAATTCAAGCTGCTAGTTGACCGGGAAGCCACTGGCTTCTGAAATAAACAAACCTTCTTTCTGACATGCTCGTCTCCCGGCTTTTCATTTCATCAGTGCTGATTGCATTGTCCTGGTTGGAGAAAACAAACCAGGGGAACTTTTCTTCCAGCAACAGCTTCTTCTTCCCTGTCTCTTTTTCCTCCCTGCCTGCTTAGCTCTCCTTCCACAGCTTCTTCTCTGCCCCCTTTTCTTTCTCTGTTGTTTTTTCCCATTCCCGCCAAAACCACCTCCTTTTATATCCTCTCCTCTCCTCCTCCCCTTTTTCTTCAGTTCACCTTGACTCCCTCTTCTTTGTGGCAGCCCCTGAGATATTGGAACACTGCTATCATATCACCCCTCATCCTTCTTTTCATTAAACTAGGTATACCCAGTTCCAGCAACCGTTCCTTATATGTTTTAGCCTCCAGTCCCCTAATCATCTTTGTTGCTCTTCTTTGTTGCCGGTGCTCTTGGGGCTTCTGTTGAGCCCTGACAGACATGCAGCTGTCTCTCCCTCAGGCTTGGGTCACTTCAGTACTTTCCCCTCCCCTACTACACTTGTCTAGGAGGGTCGTGTACCACCTGCCATGTGCCAAAGTACAACTGGTGGTACACATACCATTGGTTGATAAGCCCTGCTCTAGTCAACCCTCTGCTCCATGAAGTACTATACCATTTCAGACAAATGGTTCTTAAAAACTTCCAGTGTTGGAGCATTCATAACTTCTGGAGGCAGGTTGTTCCACTGATTAATTGTTCTAACTGTCAGGAAATTTCTCCTTAGTTGTAGGTTGCTTCTCTCTTTTATTAGTTTCCATCTGTTGCTTCTTGTCCTGCCTTCATGTGCTTTGGACAATAAGTTGACCACTTCTTTTTTGTGGCAACCCCTCAAATATTGGAACACTGCTAACATATCAACTCTTGTCCTTCTTTTCATTAAACTAGGCATACTTAATTCCAGCAAATATTCTTTATATATTTTAGCCTCCAGTCTTAATCTGGAAGTTTTTAAGAAGAGATTGCCATTGCCATTGCCATTTGTCTGAAATGGTATAGGGTTTCCTCCCTGAGCAGGGGGATGGACCAGATGACCTCCAAGGTCTCTTCCAACTCATTGTTTTTGTTGTTATATCTCTGTACTCTTTCTAGAGTCTCAACATCTTTTTTACATTGTGGTGATCAAAACTGGAAGCAATATTCCAAGTGTGGTCTTACCAAGGCATTAGAAAGTGGTATTAATGCTTCACTTGATCTTGATTTTATCCCTCTGTTAATGCAGCCTAGTGCATTGGCTTTTTAGGCAGCTGCAGCACACTGCTGGTTCATATTTAAATGATTGTCTACTAGGACACCAAGATTCCTCTCACAATTACTACCTACAGTGTATACTATACTATACTATACTATACTTGTGCATTAGTACCAACTATACTATCTCTGTGCATTTGGTTTTTCTTGTCTATCTTACTTTTTCACCATAGAATTTCTTTTTGTTACATAGGGCCCAATGTTCAAGTCAACATCCTTCTGTATCTTAAGCTTATTTTCTGGAGTATTGGCTATTCCTGCCAGCTTCCTGCCAGGTATTCCCATCTAAGATGTTTGCCACACCCTCAATACTTTTGCAGAGTTGGCTGTTTTTTTATTTCACATGTCCATTCTGCATCTCTTTCTCCTGTGTTCCAAAGTCAATTACTTATACCATTACAGCTAGATATGGCTTGACAAGCATTCTTGACTAAAAGTTGGCTGTAGACTCTCAGTCAGAAAGCATGCATAGATTATTTTTGTATACTAGAAAGAAGGCATTTAACATATTTGATTGTTATTTGTCAGAATGAAGTTAAAATTTCTTCTTATATCCATTGTAGCTTAACTATTCTTAAAACTTTTTTTGTCCTGTGCTTTTTTGTCCTGAAACTAATCAAATGTTGGTTATTGACATGAAATATCTCTGCTCTGAGAAGCAATAGTTGTCAACCTTTCCACCAAGGAAGGTCATATTCTGAATATTATATATTTGGAAGATAAAGGGAATATCATAGAGTAAATGTGCTTTATTTATTTTTATACCTTGCTGGGCATTAATTGAAAGAGAAAAACATTGTGTCTATAAACACTGTCAAAGTTTTATGAATACATTATGACTATTGTTTATCATATCTCTAAGTAAATTATTTTATTTAAAATTGCAAACCCTAAGCAACTTTTATTCATTGTCTTACTAAAATTTGCCATATTTCATTTACATATAAACCTTGCACAGAATTACAGATGTCTATAAGAGAACTATATTTCTACAGGATTACTGATGACAATTTACAGAAGGATGTATATTTAACATTTAATTTTACATTAAAAAAGAAGCCAAATTTCAGGAAAAAGTTTATCCTTTTAAAGATATTTACTATTGTTACTTCACAATGAGGTGATGTTTGTCCATAAAAACAAAATATTTTTTCTGACATGACATGCCAAGGCAAAATACAGGAAAAATATTATCCCCTGGGTAACTTAATACTTAAATATTACCAATTTATTACTGAAGCAGAATTTTCAAAACATCTCATTGGAACTAGCAAGTCTTACTAAATAATAAAGGTAGCAAGATTTTGTATATGTAGATCTCAAATATAGAATTGGATAGCTCTATTGAAAAAAGCAGACCTGAGAACCAATAAGATTATTAAGGAGAATCACCAAAGCATATGATCAATACAACTTCCTATTTTGGGAAGATCAGGGTACTTGGAGAAGAGATTTAGAGCTGATGATACTCTACATGAAGTCACTCAACTCTCTGTCCCTGTGAAAACCAGCAGAAATGTGTGGTTCAAGTCTCATAAGAAAGTTAATATAATCACATATAATATGAACTATAATACTGCCATTGAGATTGTCTTTATAAGTAGGTCCATATTATCAAAAAAGATTATATCAGTTTTTCAGCATACCCAAAGCTTTTATATGGTAGCACTAAAACATTTCTATCCAATATGGTAGACTGTAGAAAACTATGTAAACATAATGAAAAGTTCACCACACTTCCAAGCTTTGATTTGTCTCAACAATAAAGCAGTGTGAGATTTCCATCTGCGATGAGAGCTGGTGAGGGAAGGATACAGGATCAGAATGCCTTCTTTGATGTTTAGTAATGATAGCCACTGCTTTTTTTGTAAAAGAAAAAAGTGCCAGAACTCACACATGTCATACAACCTGCCTTGCCTAACCTATAAGGTTCCATCCAAAAAAGGTGCCAGAACTCTGTTCTGAGCGTTCTATGAGAAAAAAGCCCTGCTGATAGCACAAAAGATAACAAAATATTTTACCCTTTTGCTACAGGTATTTAATGTTGAGAGTGATCATTCTCTGGGATTAGACAGCTAATAGAAAAGATCTCCCCAAAGCCCAAACGACCTCTTCATGGTGGGGAGATGAATACTACAAGCCTATTATACTGTTCAATATGGTTCTGGCCTGGAGAAAGACCTGTGACCTACTCCAGTTTTCCCTGCCCCAAAATTTTATGGATTGACTCAAAGATGGTACTGAGCACTGAGTCCCCTGGCTAGGACGTACCAATAAAGCTACAGAGGAAGACTAAAGTGACTATCATAGTACCAGGAGCATTCATGACACAGATAGAATAAATCCTAATGGCCTCCCAGTCATTATTATTTATTATTTATTTATTAATTGAATTTCTATACCGCCCTTCTCCCGAAGGACTCAGGGCGGTGTACAGGGCAATAAAAGCATTACATACAAAAGTTAAAATAAAATTAAATTAATTTAATTAAGCCCTAACAATAAATAATTAAAAATACCCCAAAGCCTTAAACCAGGCCGGCCTGTTCAAATAAATAGGTTTTCACATCATGGCGGAAATAGCGAAGGTCGGGAGCCATCCGGAGCTCAACCGGTAATTGATTCCAAAGGGCTGGCATGCCCACAGAGAATGCTCTCCCCCTGGGGGCCACAAGCCGACACTCTCTGACCGACGGCACCCTGAGGAGGCCCTCTCTGTGAGAGCACACAGGACAAAGGGAAGATGACGCCGGCAGCAGGTGCTCCCGTAAGTAATCTGGACCCATGCCATTTAGGGCTTTATAGGTAATCACCAGCACCTTGAATCTCACCCGGAGGGCAACTGGAAGCCTATGCAGCTCACGGAGAAGAGGTGTTACATGGGAGTATCAGGAGACCCCCATCACAACTCGCGTGGCCGCATTCTGCACCAGCTGAAGCCTCCGAGTGGTCCTCAAGGGCAGCCCCATGTACAGAGCATTGCAGTAGTCTATACGAGAAGTCACGAGCGCATGAGTGACTGTACGCAGGGCATCCCGGTCCAGATAGGGTCACAACTGGTGCACCAGGAGAACCTGGGTAAAAGCCCCCCTGGTCACAGCTCCTACATGGTCTTCCAAACTGAGCTGTGAATCCAGGAGGACACCCAAGTTGCGAGCCCTATCTACGGGGGGTAACACCTCACCCCCCATAGTTAAAGATGGAATGGACTGAATTTCCTGAGATGCCGGGACGTACAACCACTCGGTCTTGTCGGGATTGAGCTGAAGCTTGTTCCTCCCCATCCAGACCCGAACCGCCTCTAGGCAACGGGACATCACATCGAGGGCATCACTGGGGTGGTTTGGGATAGAGATGAAAAGCTGGGTATCATCAGTGTACTGATGATACCCCACTCCAAAACCACGAATGATCTCACCCAGCGGCTTCATATAGATGTTGAACAGGAGAGGCAAGAGGACAGACCCCTGAGGGACTCCACAAATGAGAGGCCTCGAGGCCGACCTCTGCCCTCCTGTCAGCACTGACTGCAAACGTCCCAGGAAGTAGGAGGAGAACCACTGGAGAACAGTGCCCCCCACTCCCAACCCCCTGAGGCGCTGCAGTAAGATACCATGGTCGATGGTATCGAAAGCCACTGAGAGGTCTAATAGGACTAGGACAGAGGAACAACCCCTGTCCCGAGCCCGCCGGAGATCATTCACCAGCGCGACCAATGCCGTCTCCGTGCTGTACCCTGGCCTAAAGCCCGATTGGTACGGGGTTAACACAGCTCTCGGTGAAAAGACATTTCTCCACTGTTCAAATATCTTCAAATTAGGAACATAGAATGTCAGGGCTTAAACCTATGAAAGCTGAACATTGTTAAGAATGACATGAATAGGCTCAACATTGATATACTAGTCATTAGTGAAATTCATTGGACTGGCTGTGGCTTCTTCAACTGATGGTCATATCATATACTACTTTGGCACTGATACCATCAGAAGAAGAGTGGATTTCATACTGCATAAAAAAGTAGGATGAACCATATAAAATTTCTGAACTGTCATTGATAGAATAATGGCAATACATATCAATGGAAAATCTTGCAATTTGACAATTCTGCAAATTTACGCTCCCACTGTGGACTCACTAGTAGAGAACATCAAAGAATGGTACAGTGAAATTCAGGATACTCTGAAACAAACACAAAGTTAGTCATTGTCTATATTATTGGAGATTTGAATGCAAACGTGAGAGAAATGGAAGAAACAGGGATCACAGACAAGTTTGGCCTTGGTGAATGAATGAGGTAAGAGAACATCTGATTCAGCTATGCCATGAACAACAGCTAAGCATAATGAACACAACTATATACTTTGATTTCATGAAATGAATAACATCAAAACCAAACTGATTGCATATTATGGCAAAATAAATGGAAAAGTTCTATCTTCACTGTGAAAATATTCCCAGATTCAGATTGTGGCTCAGACCATGAATGGTTACCTGCCAAGGTAAAGTTCAGGTATTGCAAATGACTACCCATGATTTAGAAATCTGCAGTTGAAGTTAAGAACAGATTTGAACTATTCAACTTCACAGAATGACAATCAGATGAGCTGTGGGAGGAATAAAAACAATAGTCACTGAAGTAGTCCAAAAATATATCATATACAAGAAACCAACAAAATTGAAGTCAAAGATGAAAGTGAAAAATTTGGACTACATATTAACAACAAGAAAACAAAGATAGTGATAACTGCAAAAATTATAGAGATCAGAGGGCAGATGATGATGAGACCATTGAAACAATACAGGAATTCATCTTCCTGGGCTCTAATATTGGCCAAAGTGGTGACTGCAGCCCTATCAAATGCAATGATCATTAATGCAATGATCTTTCCAATTGCTACTTATTGCTGTGAAACATGGACTCTGAAAAAGGCAGATAGGAGAAGGATGGACACCTCTGAACTGCATGCTGGTGGTGACTATTACACATCCAACAAACTGCAAAAATAACAAAGGAGTCTTAGACCAAATATTACACAAAAATATTCCTTGAAGCCAAAATAACCAGAGACTGTCATACTTTGATCATGTCATGGGAGCTGACTCCTTTGAAAAGTTAATCATGCTGGGAACGATCAGGGGAAAAAGGAGAAGAGACAGTCCTAGTACTACTGGCTCGACACTGTAAAAGATGACACTGGGATGACCATGACAGATCTGAAGGAGGCAGTGTGAGGCAGAGGAGCATGGAGAGTGCTAATCCATAGAGTGGCTGAGGGTCAGATACCATTGAATGGCTGACAACAACAAGGAGAAACGATCTATTATCCTCTGCAGGGCAGATTCCCTATACTAAACTTATTTAAAATTTGTAGCACAGAAATAATTTATATGTAGAGGTTGATTCATAGCAGATTGGGGACAAGTTTGGGATTACACGATGTATTACATTGCATAACCTTTCAAAATAGTATGTAGGCCTTGAACTGGGAAAAGCAGAACATGTGGAAGGACACCCTACAAATAAAAGTCCTATAACATGCCTTTATACAGATGAGGCCACAAGGGTCTTGATAGTGGATTTTTTAAAAGTCATGATAAAGTATTTTATCCAGATGCAGGACAAGTTTAATGAAGAAGAAAAATAAATGATTTCCCCCCCTCCTCATGTCACTTGAACTGATTTCAAGATTTCAAAGACTGAATCTTCATAGTGGATGAAATAATGGCTTAGGATGAGATTTTGTTTTTCTTTTGTTTTTGAAAGAGAAGGCACAAAGCTGCTCGTGATGTAGCAGTAAGAAAAAGATAGATGATAGATTAGATTAGATAGGAGAGAGAGAGAGAGACACAGAGAGAGAGAGAGAGAGAGAGAGAGAGAGAGAGAGAGAGAGAGAGAGAGAGAGAGAGAGAGAGAGAGAGAGAGAGAGAGAGAGAGAGAGAGAGAGAAGGAAAGGGAGAGAGAGACAGGCAGGTAGATAATAAACATTTTATAAAGTGAAATGTTTTATTCCCAAGACATCAAATTTTCCGCCCGAGGAGTCATGAAACCTCCTCCGTTTAGATCAGATTTGGCATGTAGCCAGCTTTGGCAGATCTGAAAAGCTAAGCAATTAGTACTTTGATATGGACAAAGCACATCTGGGAATTCTAGGACTATAAACTAGATTAGACAGTTGACTTGCAACCAATTTTTTATCATGCCAAGGATACTACATGAATATGATATGTGTCTATATGTCACCAGGATCCAAGCTCTCCTCAAATGCAATTTTACTAACACAGAGGCCTCAAAAAATCTAAAGGCAATGTAGAAAATATCAAAGACGACTGCTTCCTAAATGCCTGACTAAGCATATTGCAACCATTATCATGAATTTCCTGGTATCTTCACCTATTTCAAAGTATACCAAAATCCTACCCTAGAAAATTCCTGAACTCCAAAGAGCTGAATCAAAATTAATTTCAGGCTTTCCCTACCCCTACCCCTTGATTCTATTTGTGTGGGTATGTGTGTGTTTTCCCTTCTGGTGAGGTTTCTATGGCAATGCAGATTAGGTACAGTAAACATTTATCAATAGAAGATGGGATTAATCAATGAAAGATTACTTCCCTCCCTTTACTGGCAATATGATCTTTTACAGCCAATTAATAGCAGAGGCCATAGAGAATGATAAATTAACAGCAACACTAATTGCCTCCCATCTGGCATCAGACTTACTATTCCATTTGTATTCAGGACTTTGGAAATTTATTGTTGAACAGCAGCTAACAGCAGAGCAGAAAAATCTGTGGTTGAGCTTAGTTATCATTGAAGTTATATGAAACAGACATTAAACATGTATTTTTTCTAATATATTTTCTTTAATTATTAATGTACATGACTATGGTCAAAAGAGGGGAAAAAGGATGAAGTAAACTGACTAAATCAAATGTATGCCACCATCACTCATACCTTTCTTCCTTGTAAACCATTCTTGCTTTTACCATGTTCATATATCTTGTGCATTTCTCCTGTTCTTTAAATATCTTGCCTCTCTCTTTCACAACTCCATCTAACACAGAACTTTCCAAATCAAAAGCAGACAATCAGACCCTAATGCTAACCCTAAAGACTTGACTCACCTTGCAAAATGATTTTCCAATTTTTAAAGCAGCAGTCTTTTCAGAAACAAATATTCACTTGGTTATCTATGTTTTAAACCATAATTTAAAATACTTGTTTATATTGATGTTAGATTATAGCTAAGACCTTAGATTAAATTTTGATTGAAGTGAACACAACTGGACAGAGCTTGCAGAGGTTTTGGAGCCCACCCTTATAAATCATAATTTATATGCCTATATTACAGTTTTGGATGTTGTAGGGTGAAGTGTTGTAAACCAAAGTATCTGCAGTGCTGCTATTTGTCTGTGCATTTATCTACTGTATATATCAGAAATTATTAAGCTTTAGGGCTTGAGGACCACATTCAGTGTAATGGTCACTATAATGCATTTAAAAACTGCATGTGGTGACTTTCCAGTTTGACGCCGTGGGGTAATGGAGACAGGAAGATGGGGTTCCATCTTCTGCGTTTGATTTCACCTTGCTGGGGAGCATAAAAAGGTTTGAAAGTTGCGCCGGAGAGGCAATGAAGAAGGGGGGAACCCTCATTGACCGTGGAGAGGTGGTGGCCCTTCCTTTTGATCCGAGGGTACCTCAAAACTGGTGGGGGAAAGACTGGCTATATTCGTATAGCCAGTCAGAAGCTGCTGACAACTGAAGGAATAAGCACTAATGAGCAACTTTTGAGCAACATGGATGAAACTGGGTGAGACTCTATCCTCTCTTTATAGCTTTAAGACTTTTTCCTGGAAAAAAACACCCAAAACAAAACTTCTCCCCGATGAGAGAGGGAAAGGAAATTTTACCCCATTCCCTCAGGAAAAAGAAAAGCGTGGGAAAACTGCTTGGGGAAAATGGAGAAAATTATAAGATTAATTTGGAATCAATATAAATATATAGCCTTGAAATTGGGCAACTAAAAGTTCTTTTGAGACTTTTTTTAGAAAAGAGACTTGAAAAGCTTGCAATATAAGTTTGAAGCTGGAAAAAGGCATTAATGACATCCAGTGGCAAACCATGGAACTACAATTTATTATGCTTAAAGGAAATTTGGCCTGAAGCCCTGATTCAGATAAGACCTTAGGTGTCCTTGGAAACTTCCACTTTTGAAGACTGCAGCTATAGAAGGGAGAAAAAAAGGTCTTGGGCTGCTTATCTGCATGGCAGAGATGATAAACTATTTTGAAATTGGCCTGCTTGGATTATGAATATAAATACTAACTGACTTTTAGAGCTGTGTTGTGGAACTATTCCCCTGTAGAAGAAACAGGCATTACTGAGCGAGATGATGGAACACTTTGGACTATAAACTTTTGATTGATGAATAACTTTTAATTGTTTCTCACTGGACAGAAGGGATATGTTTTTCAATGGACAGAAAAACCTGGACTTTGCTTATATTTGTTCAGGGGAGGCCTAAGGATGGACAGACAGGCTGGCTGGATAATTTGGAGTTCAAATGACAATTGACTGAAACTTTTTAAATAGATTGAACTATAAAGACCACATACAAAAACAAAATGTTCTGCACTTAGTCATAAATGGTAAAAAACCATCTCTAACATTTGTCTCCAAAACCCCCAGCTTCACATACCAACAAGAAAATGCTGATGAATCTCAGAAAGAAATTCTATGTTGAAATCAATACAAGAGACAAATGTCTTAGTTCATGATGAGACTAAAAATAATGCAAAGGAGGTAAAGAACAACTTTCTAATCTAAATTTACAAATTCAGAAAATGACTACAGAGAAGGAATCAGTAACCCAGAAAATAGAAGGAAAATTAGAGGAAGCAGATCCAAAGATGGAGGACCTAAAGGAAGGAATTAACAGACAGACTCAGACAAACAAAGAATTAGAAGATGCAGTGATAATACCGGAAATGGAAAAGATATCTTACTTGTCAAGATCTCAGAACACATTTGAGGGTAAAGAAGAAGAGATGATTGAACAGAAGATAAAGCTGACAGGAGAACTGTGGAAAATTCAAACAATATACACAAAAATAGGGGAAGAACTACTTGAGGACTCAAATGCGTTGTCTTGGAAAGTTATTTGACAAAGGAAGAAAGCCAGAGTAAGACTGAAGAAAATAGAGGTTTTAACCCATTAGATAGAACATTATATTATTAAATAGATATTTGAACATGGTTAAGAGAATAGATAATTGTTAGAAATAAAAGTATTACTATAACTAGAAAGATAGGATATGATCCAATAGTGTTCTGGAAAAAATCTTGACCTTTTTAACCCTAGAAAAAAAATCATTGGTAATTAAAAAAATCAATCCTGGAAAACAATTGATGCCTGTCTGAAAAGAAGGTAAAGTCTCTGTCCTCCAAATTTCGCTCCCGCCAAATATCTCTTAATTCCAAATCATCTTTCAAATCAAAAAAGGCTTTAGGCAGTTTAGAATGATTAGGGGTATTTTTAAAAGATCCCTTCTTATCCTTACATGAGTCCAAAACACCATTCCAGTCACCCATCATAATAACAGATTTATAATCCAATTGAGTTATTTTGTCATGTAAAAGCTTATAAAACTTTCTTTGCTGTTGATTAGGTGCATATAATCCAATAATAAGAACTTTCTTGCCTTGTAACAGTAGTTCAATAATAACATATCTTTCTTGTATATCAGTCTCAATTAATCTAACTGGTAAGTCTTTTCTTGAGTAGATAACCACTCCACTCTTTTTATCTGGAGCAGATGCAATAAAATGTAATCCCAGTTGGGAATTAATCAGATACCTTTGATCTTTCGCAAAAATATGAGTTTCTTGTAAGCAAACAATATCATTTTTATGTTGCTTCAGGTAATGAAATACTTTCTTTTTTGTGGTGAATTCAGGCCATTAACATTCCAAGTCAGAAACTTTGTCGTCATTCTTTGCGATCTGAAGCCTATAGAACAATGCCTGAAGATCCTCAGTTGGTCTCTTCGGTCTTGTTTTTCCCACCGCCTCAGTAGTAACAGGACCTTGTATTGTAGAACCAGTATCTATCTTCTGTTTCAATTGCTCCTTTTCTTTACATTTATGCACAGCCCGTGTCATTCTCTGTTCCTTTGGATCATCCTTTAACACCAAAAACTGTTCAGTAGACTCAGCCTGCTGTGCCTCTCCAGCAACCAATGGCATTGCACCTTCAGTTTGCTGTTTATCTTCCAACTTTTCTTCTTTTCTCTTAAGTCGTGGAGATGGTGGAGAACCTGCCTTCAGGACATGAATATAAAAATCTTTTGCCTTTGAAATCGTGTTAAGTCAATATCGTGTCCCTGCATAATTCACCACCATTCTGATAGGTATCTCCCATCTGAACTGAATCTGTCGATTTTTAAGCTCCTCAGACAGGAAACCAAAATCTTTTCTCTTTCTCAAAATTTTTGGAGGTATTTCTTTTAAAATTATAATATCCTGACCTGCAATTTGAAATCTCTGTTGATAAAAGGCCTGGATAATTGCATTTTGGAATGACCTCTTAGAAAAATAAATCACCACATCTCTAGGTAAATTTTTCTGCCTCACAATCCAAGAGTTAACCCTAAATATTTTATCCACCTCTCTTGATAATTCCTCAGAATCACATCCCAAAATAGGAGCTATATCTTTTGCTACCTCCTCCTTCAAGTCTTCACGTGGGTTGTCTTTCAATCCTCTTATTCTCAGGGCAAATTCCAGGTCTCTATATTGTGAGAGTCACCTCATCCTCCGTCCTATCAATTTTATTTTCAACTGTGGCAATTCTACTTTCTAATTTTGCACTGTTTTCCACAACCTCATCCACACGATCATCTAAACCAGGGGTGTCAAACTCAATTTCATTGAGGGCCTCATCAGCATTGCGGTTGCCCTCAGGGGGCCAGGTGGGTATGGCCTGGGTGGGTGTGGCCTACTGGGTGGGCGTGGCTAGAGTGCGTATGGCCTACTGGGTGGGCGTGGCCAGCTCTACATCGTTGGCATGAAGGGTGCCTATGGGGGCCTGGGCAGGAGTGGGACAGATCTGGGGGTCTCTGGCTGGAGGAGGGTCTCTGGGCCAGGGCCAAGGCAGTGGGGGACGTTCCCTCACTGTTTCCAGGATGGCTTCGCGGGCCGCATGAAACCACTTCGCGGGCCGGATCTGGCCCCCGGGCCTTGTGTTTGACATGTCTGATCTAAACGTTCAATGTGTGTGGCCAGCCCTTGGAGTGTGAGCAATATGTCTTCTCTCATTTCTCTATTTTTACTCTCAAAAAGATCAGCCATCTCCTCCTTTATTTGTTGAGCTGTTTGTTGAGCTTGAAGCTTCAAAGCATCCTGAAAATCCTTAAGTGTAAATGCAGGTGGTGGGGGAGAAGGTGCGGGAGATTTGGGCTTCGATGTGGATTGCACTGCAGGCTGTATTACAGGAGAGGAAATTAAACTTTTAGG
The DNA here is from genome assembly GCF_947247035.1 of Vipera ursinii. Classification (NCBI taxonomy): domain Eukaryota; kingdom Metazoa; phylum Chordata; class Lepidosauria; order Squamata; family Viperidae; genus Vipera; species Vipera ursinii. The sequence continues at coordinate 80,845,364 of NC_139517.1, forward strand.
AACAACAGGAATTCCCTGCCGTCTTGAAGCCATTTCCCCGCTTGTTAAAATTCACTTTCCCTTATCGCTTTCACTTTCCCTATGCACTTCAAGATAAATAAAGTCCCAGAAAAATCTTTACAAACTTTAAAAACTCTCAAATACACAAAAGTCCAATATGTTATTCAAACTTTGTTGCAAAATATATCTCTTTCTTCATGCCTTATTCTTTCAAAAAACAAAAGAAAAACATTCCAGTGCCATCTTTTCCCTTTCAAAATCAAATTAGGGTATGGAGAAAATTAATACTCCCCGAGTTAAAGTTCCAAATACTTGCAAATTTAACTCCTCCTGATGAGCTCTGTCTGCTGGTTAGGATTTCTAACTAGACTATTATATTTTGTTATGAGATGGGAAATATGAAAATTCTAAAAGGGTTTGAATAAGGGAAGCTTTTGGTTAACCAAATATAATATATTATGAGAAAATTATAAGCGACAGAGATATTTTGAACATTGATGGGAAATTAAAACATTTTTTTAAAAAAGCGGAAAAAACAGGATACTGATTGAAGAAATGGATTTTAAGTGCAAATGCAATTGAGATATATTTTGGCTAGAAAAGATATTATAAACTGACATTATCAATATTATGTATATTACCAGAAAAATGTGATGAAAATGTCTATATTTAATTGTATATGTATTAACAGTAACAAGAATTGTATTTGGCCAGTGTGGAAAAATACATACCACTGGAAGAAGAGAGGATAAAGGAAGCACTGGATGGTGTAGTATTGGAACTAGACTGAGAAAATTAGTATGTACCAATGGACCCAGACAACACATTGTTTATTAAGTATTTATGATTGTAAAATTAGAAAATTAATAAAATGTTTACCCCCCCCCCCAAATTGCATGTGGTAAAGAGTAACAAAGCGGAATAGAACAAATGGGAAAGTAGACAGAACCAGGATAATAAAAATGAGCTAGAAACTAAATTCAATTAGTTTAATACATAAAATAAATTTTCTATCTCCAAACTAGACTGCCATATGTAGTCCAGCCAGCATTGAAAGTTCCTGAATTAAAGTTGTGAATAGGGCTTCAATACTAATTTCAACTGAGAAGGCAGCCGTGCATTTATTAATCACTATATGCCCAGCTTACTTATTTAATCCAGTCATCTGGTTTGGCAGAATGCCTTGTTACAGGAAGTATAAATATACCAGGCTAAAATAAAGTATATTTTGTGAACACAGACAAAAATCAAGTAGTAGTAGTAGTCATCGTAGTAGTAGTAGTAGTAGTAGTAGTAGTAGTAACAACAACAACAACAACAACGAGTTGGAAGAGACCTTGGAGGTCTTCCAGTCCATCCCCCTGCTCAGGAAGGAAACCCTATAACATTTCAGACAAATGGTTGTCCAATCTCTTCATTAAAACTGCCAGTGTTGAAACATATATAACTTCTAGAGGAAAGTCGTTCCAATGATTATTTGTTCTAACTGCCAGGAAATTTCTCCTTAGTTCTAGGTTGCTTCTCTCTTTGGTTAGTTTCCAACCACTGCTTCTTGTCCTGCCTTCAGGTGCTTTGGAGAATAGCTTGACTCCCTCTTCTTTGTGGCAACCCCTGAGATATTGTTGTTAGTTACGAAGTCGTGTCCGACCTGAAGTAGCCGAAGGACCACTCGGGACGACAGGCTAGTTACTTAAGGTTTATTTAAGAGCAAGACAACAACAGAATAACTTGCCGGCTTTTTATAGCCGGCGGCTGTCAGTGAGGGCCAATCAGGTTTGTTTTATTTGGCGCCGCGTCTTTCCTGTCCAATCCGCGTCGTCTGTGTTTGACAGCTCCGGCTTCCGCATGGCTCGGTGTTTTGACAGCCGCGAGCTGTCAGTGGTCATGCCTGCGCCCTGCGAGGAACTTTGACAGCTGTCAAAGTTCCCGCGTGTTCTTCTGTCAAATCGGTTTACCTCATCGTCTGACTTATATTTTAAAGATATTAACGATGTTTATACATATAATACACCCCTTACCCCTCCCCTGGAGCGTTCCCACCCCCTTGATTGTTGGACCCTGCCCACTGGTAGTCCTTTAGGTAGGCGGGGGCCCTTCGGTTTCTGTCGGAGCGGCGTGGAAGAGGGGCGATGTCTGGTTGTGCTGGTAGCACGTCTCTTAGTCCCTCTTCCTCTTGGTCCAGCAACGGTAGTATTTCTGGGGGCTGGTGGTCATGTTCCTCCGGTTGTGGTTCTGGGGTGTGTGGTGGTTGTCTGGGTCTGAGTTGGTCTATATGGCGGCATAGATTTCCGTGAGTTTGTGTGGATATGAGATAGGAAATGGGTCCTGTTTGTTTAAGCACTGTCCCCTGGACCCATTTGTTTTTGTCTGTGTAAGATCGCGCCCATATCATTTGGCCTGGTGTGAGTGTACGGTTTGGTTGTGGTTGCTCGTTTTCTTCCGGAAATGTGTCAGGACGTAATCTGTCGAGCCGCGTTATCAGCCTTCTCCCCCATCTTAGTTCCGCCGGTGATTTGCCCGTTGTTGTGCATGGCGTTGCGTGTTGTGACATTAGGAACTGGCTGAGTCGTCGCTTCCAGTTCCCCTTGACGAATTTTTTTAAAGCTTCTTTTGTAGAACGCACCATAATTTCTGCCATCCCGTTCGTCGATGGGTGGAAAGGTGCAGATGTGACCAGCCTAATACAATTCTTCATAGCGAAGATCTGAAATTCACGAGAGGTGAATTGAGGCCCATTGTCTGAAACTATGGTGTCTGGGAGGCCGTGTGTGGCAAATATTTTCCTTAGGGCTTGTATTGTGGCTCCTGATGTAGTTTTCCTAAGGGGAGTGACTTCTAACCATTTAGAATAACTGTCCACTACAATTAGGAAACTTTGTCCCTGGATAGGTCCTGCAAAATCTAAGTGTATGCGTGACCATGGATTTTTTGTCGTTTCCCATTTGTGAATTGGTGCTTGGGGTGGTTCGTTCCGTGTTGCTTGGCAAGTGTAGCACCCCCCCCCCACGTATTTTTCTATTTCTTTGTCAATGCCTGGCCACCATACATAACTCCTGGCCATCGCTTTCATCTTGACAATGCCAGGGTGTCCCTCATGTAGGATGTCTAATGTTTGATTTATGTTTTTGTTAGGTATTATGACTCGATTTCCCCACAGCAGGCATCCCCTATGCGTAGATATTTCATTTTTCCTGTTAAAGTATGGCTGGAATTGGGAGTGTGGGTTTTGTGCTGGCCACCCTGTTGTGGTCCACCTAAGAATTCTGCTGAGTATTTTGTCTTTAGCTGAGTTGTTAGCTATAATCTTTGCAGAGAGGGGACAGTCTGGGAGTTGTGAAATTGCTAAAATCAGGCCAGCTGGGGCTGGGTCTGGGTCCTTGCTAGGAATTGGCAGTCTGCTGAGGCAGTCTGCATGTCCTAATTCCTTCCCTGGTTTATGGATTAATTGATAAGAATAGGCAGATAAGAATGTGGACCATCGAAGTATTCTCGGTGAGAGAATCTGAGGTGTTATTTTATTCCAAGTGAATATCCCTAATAGGGGTTTATGATCTGTGTATATAGTGAAGGGTCTCCCATAAAGGTAGTCATGAAATTTTTTAACCCCTGCGACTATTGCTAGGGCTTCTCTGTCTATTTGTGCGTAATTTCTTTCTGCTTTTGACAGAGTGCGTGAATAAAAGGCTATGGGTCTTTGGGTGCCGTCTTTGTATACGTGACTTAATACTGCCCCAATTCCATAGGGAGATGCGTTGCAAGCGATGCATATTGGTGTATCTTCTCGGAAAAGGGTGATCGTTGAACTATTGCAAATAATCTTTTTTAGTGATTGGAAGCTATTTTCCTGAATTTTGGTCCAGGACCAGGCAGTTCCCTTATCTAGGAGTCTATGCAGAGGTTCTGCGATAGTGGCTTTGTGGGGAATGAAGGCATGATAAAAGTTTAATAACCCTAAAAAGGCTTGGAGTTCTTGTTTATTCCTGGGGCTTGGCGCCGTTTGAATAGCCCTTAGTTTGTCTGTGGTAGGGTGGATACCTTGACCGTCTATTTTGTACCCTAGGAACTCTGTGGATGTGACTCCAATGGAGCACTTTTCCCGCTTAAGTTTGAGGCCGGCTTCTCTGAGCCGGCTCAGCACAGCTGACAGTCTGTCAGCTAGATTTGCTTCATTTTCTCCGGCGATGAGAACATCGTCGAAGTAGGGGCAGACCCCGGGTAGTCCTTTCAGGGTTTTCTCCATGATACCCTGGAAAATACCCGGGGCTGCTGATATGCCGAATTGTAGCCTTTTTACTTTAAAGGCACCGTGGTGGGTGACAATTGTCTGGGCTTCCGCGGTGTCATTAGTGACAGACAGTTGCAAATACGCCTGCGTGAGATCAAGTTTGGCAAAAATGGCGCCGGAGCGGATGGAAGCAAAAACGTCCCTTACCGCTGGCACCGGGTAAGCATGGGGGCTGAGTGCTAAGTTGAGGGTCGCCTTATAGTCCGCGCATAATCTTATTTCCCCGTTAGGTTTTACTGGGGTGACTATTGGGGTCTCCCAACTTCCCCCCTCCGTAGGTTCAAGTACCCCGAGCCCTACGAGGCGCTCTAGTTCCCTTTCAATTTTTTCTTTAAGGGCAAAGGGCACTCTCCTAGCTCTTATCTTAATGGGTTGGATTGCTGGGTTTAATTGTAAAGAGATGGGGGGACCCGTGTATTTTCCTAATGTGCCATCGAAGACGTCTGCATACTTATTGCAAACGGCTTCGAGACTGGGTGATTGTATAGAATTTACCCCCGTTATGGCGATCCCTAATGGCCCGAACCAGTTCAGCCCTATCAGGTTGGTGCAATTTCCGGGCGTTACCAGCACTTCTAGGGGACCCTTGAAAGATTTGTACTCTACTGTAACCTTAGCCCTCCCTTCCAGAGGAATAGGGGTTTTCTGGAAGTCAGCTAGGTGGACCTGGGTTTGCCTCAGAGGAATTTTTCCCTTGCCTTGTTGACAGATCTCCTGATATGTTTTAAATGAAATTAAGGAGACTGCTGACCCTGAATCCACCTCCATGAGGCAGGACACCCCCTGAATTTTTACCCTGATCCTAACCTTTGAGCTTAGGCTGTTTACCCTGTCAATTGTTTCCACCAGGGCCCCTGGCGTTTTTCCTCTGTTGGCCTGGGTAGCTGGCCTACCTGGGGAGTTTGCCTCCAAATCATTGATGTTGTCACGGCCCTTGCTCCGGCACACCGGTTTGATGTGGCCAGTCTTCCCACAATTGTGGCACTTGGCATTTCTGAACCGGCAGCTTCCTCGGGCATGGTTGCCCCCGCAGCTGGCGCAGGCGGCTCGTTGCTCGTAACGCGGCGGTGGCGGAGGGGGGTTCCTGGACCTTCGGCGGTCCGAAGTGTCGCTTCTCCTCGGTTGCCTGCGTTCCATTCTGCGCTGCAGGGCTTCTCCGTCGGTGAAATCCACCGACTCATTGCTGTCGCTGAGGGTTGCACTCTCTTGGAAGACGGTCGCTGGGCTCTCTGGGGTCGTGGTAGTCGGCTTCTTCTTGTGGTTGTACTCGTAGGCCATGATTTCTCTGGTCAGCTCTGCCAGGCTCATGTCGGTCTTGGATGTCAGCTTTTTCTGTAGGCGTTCGTCCCTCAGCCCGATCACCACCTGGTCTCTGATGCGGTCTTCTAGGTCGGGGAAGTGGCAGTTCCGCGCGGCGTGTCGGACCCCCGCGATGAAATCATTTGCGGGTTCGTCTGGATGTTGTTTCTTCTGGGCGAATTGAACCCGCCAATACAGTTCAGATCGGGCTGGCATATAATGCTTCGTCAGCTGGTCTACTAGGTCCACGTAGGATACCTCGGTGATGGGTACCGGGCTGAACAGCCCAATGGCAGCGTCGTAGACGGGGGGGTCCGCTGATGTATAGTAGCGCGGCAGCCTTTGCTCTGTCCTCGGTGATTTTGCTGACAAGGAGGAATCCCTCGACTTGGCCCAGGTGTGATTGCCACCTTTCGGGATGTCGGGTGTTGAATTCCCTCACGCGGCCGAAGTTTGCCATGTCGTCCGGTCCTGGGTCTCGCTCCGTTGGAAGTTAAAACCTCCAGTGACAGCTCTGGCCGGGAACTCTCTTCCGCGGCCGTGACTTCAGCTCTGGAGCGATCCCACCCTTGTCACCAGTGAAGTAGCCGAAGGACCACTCGGGACGACAGGCTAGTTACTTAAGGTTTATTTAAGAGCAAGACAACAACAGAATAACTTGCCGGCTTTTTATAGCCGGCGGCTGTCAGTGAGGGCCAATCAGGTTTGTTTTATTTGGCGCCGCGTCTTTCCTGTCCAATCCGCGTCGTCTGTGTTTGACAGCTCCGGCTTCCGCATGGCTCGGTGTTTTGACAGCCGCGAGCTGTCAGTGGTCGCGCCTGCGCCCTGCGAGGAACTTTGACAGCTGTCAAAGTTCCCGCGTGTTCTTCTGTCAAATCGGTTTACCTCATCGTCTGACTTATATTTTAAAGATATTAACGATGTTTATACATATAATACACGACCCATCGCTATATTGGATATTGGATATGAGTTACTGGTACACTGATATCACGTTCCTTCTCTTCATTAAACTAGACATACCCAATTCCAGCAACCGTTCCTTGTATGTTCCAGTCCCCTTATTATATTTGTTGCTCTTCTCTGTACTCTTTCTAGAGTCTCAACATCTTTTTTACATCGTGGTGACCAAAACTGGATGCAGTATTCCAAGTGTGGCTTTACCAAGGCATTGTAAAGTGGTATTAACAGTTCACATGATCACATGATTCTATCCCTCTGTTAATGCAGCCTAGCACTATGTTAGCTTTTTGAAAGTGCAGCATGCAGTACTAGTAGAGGTAGGGAATTAATATCAGTTCTTCTAAACACCTAGTTTGTTCTGAGGAAATGGACACAGGATGTAAAAGATATCTGCAAACAAAAAGCATGGAAGGAAAATTCCTAGGCTTCCCCTTGCCATTTGTATACATGGTAGTTTCATTAAAATTATATTCTGAAAACAGTAATCACTATGCAAAAAAACCTGAAAAGAAATTCTGGACATTTTGCTATGTTAGATAGCACGGTATCTAACTTGGAGGTTGATCACATTCCCTTCCCCTCACCCAGTCCCATACTTATCTTTCATATCCTAAGGCCAGGATCTCTCTCTTCTGCCAAAGGAATGATTCCACTTTATTAGAAGTGCTCACTGGACCATAAAGTAGCCAGTCCTGCAGTTACTTTGGGGATTTAAGATGGCCTATGAACTCAGACACCAGAGCTCATTCAGGAAACCATTTTGCTCTTAGCATTCTCAAAAAAGTAGTATAGCAAACTGAAGTAAACCATAGTATAGAATTGCAGTAATAAAGTGAGATATTGAATTGAATTTGAACATGTTAGAGTGAAACATTCAGTACATTTTCTGGGTCTCATTTAAAAATTGTTACAGCATGATTAAAAATCCAAACAAGACAAAAATTGAAAGGATGCAGAATTTGAAAGCAATGAGAGATGTAACAATATGAACTTGTACACTTGCTGCAGTTTTGATTGCTAGAATTAATACATTTTCTAAAACACGTCTAGATAACTAATTAGGTTTTTTTCCATATATGGTTGAAATGCTATAAAGCTCAATATTTCTGAAAAATGAAGTTTACTAGAATGGAAATAATCTTAAAACTGAAATTCCATTTCAGCCTACCATAATTTTATTAAGCATTATCAAACCTTATATTCCTATAAAGTATACTGATATTAACTGTTTTCATGCTAATTGCTGCAAGGAAATTATATGCCTTTTATTGGAAACATTGATCTTGTCAGTGGAAGAATGGCTAATTAAATTGTAGGAATATATCTCATTAACTGCAATATTAGCATAGAATTCAATTTAAACAGAAAACCAATCCTGGATTACAATCTAATACAAGAACTGATAGCAGATCCATATTTTTCATTTCTTTATGTATCAAGTTTATATTTTAATTTTGCAGATTATCAAGATTTTTATTATTATGGATTGAATTTATTATAGTCTATATTTTACTTGGTGATTTAGACTGTATTGTCATTCCTATGTTTAGAATTTAATAGTAATTTTTGTCTGTTAAAGAGATGGAATTCATTCAGTCCTTTACAGCTAACTATACTATACCAGAAAATTATCACTCCATGACATCATTTGTCATGACCATTCATTTGTATTTTACTTTTTCTTACCGTTTCTTTTAATAATAATTTTATTAGAGGTTTTTCTCAGATTTGAAATATAAAGTAAAATTCAATAAAAGAAAAAGTAAAGTGAAAAAGTGAGAAAATTATGAGGAAGTAAAAGCAAATAGAAACAAGAGAATGTAAAAAAGGTGACTCTTATTTTCCTATATACCAGCTAGCAAGCAAATTTTTGCAATTCCCTCTTTAAAATTACATCAACAAATCAACAAATCCATAAATCACAAATAATATTGTTTTCATTTTTAGCAAAAAAATTCATAAAACATTTTTTGGTCTTTAATAAAAGTATTTGTTGCCTTGTCCCTGATGAAAAATGTCAATTTTGTCATTTCTATTAATTCCGCCATCAGGCTGGGACAGCTGAGAAGCATCCTTCCAAAGAAACCCATCTAGCATTCTTAGGAATAGAACAGTTGGTCCCAGAAGAGACCATGGGAAGGAATTCCAGATATCACCTCCAACAGATACATGTGTCTATTTAAAGTCATAACTAAGCCCAGCCACAATTGCATTGCACAAACAGTAGTTTATCTAAACATTCTTTAGGGGAAAATTAATGGATTGTTTTGCACCCATAAGAAGAAAGGAATTGGAGGAATGTTTGGAGTTGGAGAAAAGACTGGACAGCCACTTGTCTCACATTGTATAGGGCAGGGGTAGGCAACCTCGGCTCTTTTATGACTCATGGACTTCAACTCCCAGAATTCGGGAGTCAGCTGACTCAGGAATTCTGGAAGTTGAAGTCCATGAGTCATAAAAGAGCCGAGGTTGCCTACCCCTGGTATAGGGTCTCCTGCTTTAGTGGGGGGTGGACTAGAAGACCTCCAAGGTCCCTTCCATCTCTATTCTGATTGATTGAACTGTTTTTGTATTACTTTTGAAGCAAGATCATTTTTAATTTTCTGAAATTAGAGTGCAATCTTATCTTCTTACATGGGAATTAGCTATTCCGAATGTTGTCAGAAGTTGCTCACTTTTTAGTGGCTTGCAGGGTAAAGGTGGATGCAACTGATACTTTTGCTTATTTTAGAAATATTGGAGATTTTCTTATACCTTCTTCAACTTTTGCTTTATCACAACTAAAAAGTAAATATAAAGCTTTTTTAGAATTGCATTTTAGAAAGTCCTCCATAATTATTTGGAGGTCTTGATTGATTGGATCTACACAAAGACTATGTCCTTAGTACTTGAAAAACATAAGATGTACCAAGGAGAAGAGAAGCAAAATAATCTTGTGTAATGTGCTAGGTGAGCCATGCTGGAATAATTTGCCTCCATTTGTGATTCCAAAACATTGTCAAGCATGGCTTCTGTCTGAAATTACAACAAATAACTAAACAAACAAAAATAAAGCAATCTTTTGGTATTCACATTATTCAATAAAAATCTGGTAGCTATTCCTTGAAGAGAAAAGCTAATCTAATGGTTGAGTTGATCTTTCAGCAGGGAGATTCATATTTAAGACTTAAGTATAGATTTCACAAGTTATATTGACTCATTCAGTATGTTCTCAGTTTTGTTTACCTATAAGAGTGCTTGTTGTAGGAACAAAATGAGTATTCCACTGTGAGATATAAATGCCATCCATACATGATGAATAAATGAATAGTAATTCTTGCCTGAATATTCAAGATTATTTAAAACATACTTACCTCCTATTCATAGCCTGCCTCCCTGAATGTCTTGGCCAATGTCAATAATTTAGCTTCAGGGAATAGAAAACTGAAGCAAATCTTTTTAAAATTCAGTTCAATCATTCCCAATTCATAACTAATAGTCTAGAAATAAATGAAGGAAAATGATTTTTCCTGCTTAACACATTTTTAAATTGTCTCAAATAATACTGCTGGGGTCAACTTGCTTTGAAATTGTATTAACAATTTAAACTGCTTTGGAAAATATCACAATGCCATTAAAAACAGTAAAGTGTATGTTACTCACCCATTCTGTATAGTAGCTGTAGGGTCATATGTCAAGGCCATGCCAGCCTGCATAGAAGAAAGAAATAAGATTACTCTTCTTGGGTTAAAAACAATCATACTACTCCAGGACAAATGAAAGAGATTAATAAGCCACTGTATGATCATTTGAGGAGATATTAAATAGAGAGCATTTTATAGCCTCCATTATTGATATAAACTAGGCTGTGTGTACGTACAGAATTTTGTTCTGTAAGAAAATAAATATGATTTTGTATCTAATTTGTTCCTTAGCTATTTAAGTAAAATGGCTCTGCCCAGTACTGAAAATGCTCATTTTGGAAATTGAAAACAGTTTAACATTACTACAAAATGTAACCCACAACTGACACAGCAAACCAGAAATCAGTGAAACCAGTATTCTCCAATCTGCCATCCAGATAGTTCGGGATTATTAATCCCAGAGTGTTCAGCCATCAAAGACAACTCTTTGTGTCATTGTAACCAAGTACCAATTTATCAAAACCAAAAACAAAAAATCCCACAAACAAACACCTGGCACTTTTTGTTTTGACAGTGCTGTGAATTAATAAGCTTTGAAAGTCTGTTTTTTGTGAAACCCAAGAAAATTATTTCTGGTTTTTTTTTCACCTGAAACACTTAGAAGTATCAAAATAAATTGCCTTACTAAAAAGGGAAAAAGAAAAGTATCAAATGGATAACCATGAGCAATGAATAGTGAGACTGTTCCCAAAGTCTAATTCCTCAAATAAATTTGATAAATATAAAATGGAAGACCAACCAGAAATGATATAGTAAGTGCTTTTTTCTAAAAAAAAAAAAAGTGCCAGAAATCAGAGCTGCTGTCACTGGGAGCGATGCCGGTGTCTTGCTACGGTGTTGCCGCCCATCCTTTGCACCTTTGCCCCTGCGGCTCAGAGGCACATGCCATGGGGATTCCCCTCACCACAGCCGTTGTGGGGATTCCCCTCCTCGCAGTTGCCACGCCGCAGCCCGTGCTGAGACCCCACCTGGAGCTGCTCCAAACCCCGACCCAGAGCTGTGTTTCTAGTGGCAGTGTTCTCTGGTGCCAAACAGCTGATGGCCTCCAGCACTGGCACTCATTCACTTACTGCCCCGTCGCTTCCAAATGCAGTAAGTGAGTGAGCGAGCAAGTGGCGTTTGGAAGTGTTTGGAACTGATGGGGCAGTAAGTGAGCAAGTGAGCAAGAGGCCTTTGAAAGAGAAGGAGTGAGTGGGGGAGAGACTGAATGAGGTGCCTTTGAAAGAGATGGAGGAGTGACTGGAGGCTTTTGTGAGCAAAGTGTGAGTGAGTGGAGGGGCTTTTGTGAGTGAAGGGTGAGAGAAAAATGGAAAAGTGAGGGTGAGAAGGGAAAAAGAAAAGGCACTGACTTCTGACTTCCTCTGTTACAGGAGTAGAAGGAAGCATTAACATTGAACTTCAACTTTTTGCTTTTCTCTAATATTATAAACTAGCAATTTCTATAGCATTAAATGAATCTTACCAATGAAACCCAAAATACCCCCCTCCCTTATTTTTTTACTCATCAAGTTTTTGTCACCTTGTTAAGCACTGGTGGTGCTTGAATATTGTCATGTCCTAAAAGTGGTACGATTTCTGAAAAGGTTGAAAAGCCCTGATGTAAATGCAGCCTAAATTGTTTATTGCCATCCTATTTGCAAATAATATCTTACTTACCTAGTTGAGATGGTGTAGTTAGGCAGCAGGGAGGGGTGCAAAGTTCCTGCCTTTGCTGCAGACAACTTGCCTGTGCAACGTTTGCCGGCCAGGCAATTCCTATTGGCTTTCGAAAGCCAATAGGCCAGGCATAGGCAACTTTGGCTCTTTTATGACTTGTGGACTTCAACTCCCAGAAGATGTTACATAACATAGCATCAACTGGAAGATGTTAAACTGTCCTCCTGTTTCTTTCCTTCCCCAAAATTGTGTTAATGAGTCCTCTCTAAGCTCTGCTGATCAGCTTGTGCTGAATTGTTTTGCCGCAAAATGAAACGTTTTGCAAGTTGCATTTGAGACAGCCCATCTCATTTTAGATATATTACATATAATTGAAGATTGTAATTAGTTTCATGTGTATATTCAGCAAGTGTGATGTATTTGTGCTGCCATTTCTAGGCCTCTTTCCAACCACATCCAAAAAATTTGTAACAAACATTGGAATTCTCAAGGCCATGTTTGGTATTTCCCAGCAATCTGTTACTGGAAGGAAAAAGCAATCCCTGCTGCGTTACTGATCCCAGAAAAGAATTTGCATGTATGCAGGTATCCTTAGGGTGCCATACTTATGGATGAGAAATATTGGTTGCAAAGTTGGCATTTCTGGATATAATACAGATATTTTGGACTTATTTTTGTTTCTTTGCATGTTTGATATTTTTAAAAAGTCATATGCTTCTGACTACGCTTATGCACATATGTAACATCTTTTGCTAGGATACATGACCACTGCTTGTCCAGAATGTGAAAAGTGAAAGATTGTGATTAAACAAAATTTTAATGTACAGATAATACCACCAGAAATTATTTTAGCCTTTTTAATAAATGCTCACCATGGAAAACATCATATATTGTTATGTATATACTAGGTTAATTATTTAAAGACTGAAGTGCAACATAACTAGATTCTAAATAATCTATTTTCCAAAACACACAACAGTCCAAAGAGTAAAAGTAAAGTCCAAATTAAGAATATTTCATTCTTAAGAATTGTTTAATTTAAAGTGGTTTAGTTGTAATAGATAGTTATAGATTCAAAATAGTTTTCAAGAGTGTACAAAAGGTACTATTTTTTCTAGCATCAGCTAAATTAGACATATTACATTGAGAAAAATGTTTCTCATTTCTTTCCTTTTACCTTTATTGATTTCATTGCAGAGATGTTAACATAGGAAATAGATTATTTTGTTATCAAATTTTACCTTCCAAAAGACAGAAGCAGATGAAAAATGTGAGGTTCTTTCCTGTTGGCTTTTTTGAATTAGCTGTTTTAGATTCTAAAAGTTTACTTCCTAAAGAAGTAACCTTGTAAAATAATTTTAATGTCCTCCTCTAGTGCAGGGTAGGCAACCTTGGCTCTTTTATGACTCAAGGACTTCAACTCCCAGAATTCCTGAGCCAGCATGGCTCAGCTTGGAAACCTCTCTCTTTCCCCTCAGCGTGGCTGGCTCAGGATTTCTGGAAGTTGAAGTCCACGAGTCATAAAAAAGGGCCAAGATTGCCTATCCCTGCAATAGGCTTTCAAAAGCCAATAGAGGGAGCTTTTTTTTTTTTTTTTTTTTGCAGAAAACAAATGCCGGAACTACGTTCTGAGCATTCTATGAGAAAAAAAGCCCTGGATATAGTAATTAGGAAGTAAATAAGAACCAGAATTACAAAATAAAACAAAACAAGTGGTAGACTGATAAAGAGGAAAGAGGCTATAAGGATATGATATAACTTTAAAACTCATATGAAAAAAATGTGGCAAGAAAATTAAACAACCAAGCAAAAAGCACCTTCAAAGAAAAACACTTTGGAAAAAAAACAGTAGAGTCAATGATGCAAAAGAGAATTGTTGATGGGAAAGTTAATTTGGCACTATTGGCAATGAATCTTTCATTGATAATTTATGACAATTCTGACTGAAAAAATATTGTGGAATTAAAAATTCTATTTTTATAAAAAAATTAATTTGGTAGGATAAATTTCAAAATACAGCTGTATTTTTAAGAAATAACTTGTTTTTCTAATGAAGCATGCCAAGAGACATTTCTGTGTCCATGACATTCCTAATGTATGCTACGGACAAAGTTTTTATTAAATGTGTGTAAGTAGGATATCTCTTCTTAAAAGATGATGCAGAAAAAGTGCTACACTCAATTTGCTAGCAAATTTGGTAAACTCAACAGTGGCCACAGGATTGGAAAAGATCAGTTTACATTCCAATTCCAAAGGAAGGCAATGCCAAAGAATGTTCAAACTATCGCACCATTGCACTCATTTCACATGCTAGTAAAGTTATGCTTAAAATCCTACAAGCTAGACTCCAGCAGTATGTGGATCAAGAACTACCAGAAGTACAGGCAGGATTTCAAAGAGGCAGAGGAACTAGAGATTAAATTGCCAACATACGCTGGATCATGGAGAAAGCTAGGGAGTTCCAGAAAAACATCTACTTCTGCTTCATTGATTATGCTAAAGCCTTTGATTGCGTGGATCACAACAAACTGTGACAAGTTGTTAAAGAGATGGGAGTACCAGATCATCTTATTTGTCTCTTAAGAAACCTATATGCGGATCAAGAAGCAACATCCTATTTATTTCAAATCATCCCAAAAATTAAAAATAGTTCATCCTGGATGAAATATACATGTTTTTTTCTTAATACCATCTCTTATCCATTTGTTGTCTTAATTAAATAGATTCACTCTCTATAATAAGTCTATGTTCCCACCAAAGTCCAAATAGAAGTGGTTTTCAGTTAGGTGTAATAAATCCATCCAGTCTTCCTCAGTCTTCATAGGAAAAGAAATTTGTCTCTTCCCCATTCAACCAGAGTACTACCTAATCGTCTTTTCTTAGGTTTCAGCCACTGTTCAAGCATTTCTGAGTCTGTGAAACTTGATCATGGAGGAAAGAACACTGAAGCAGAAGGAAACTAAAGGGATGTTTTCTAAATGTTTCTGTATATTTCAATCAAAGGCAAAAAGAAAAATTCAAAAAAGATAAAATTCCAAAATATTTTGCAAATTCAAAAAGTACAGAAATCTTGTGATGAGAGCCTAATGTTGAAATAAATCAAATGAAAGTTCTTCACAGTCCAAAAACAAAATAAAACAATAAATTCAAAAAGTGACAGCCAAGATCCCAGGCATTGCTTAAGAAAATAAAACTGCTAACAGAAATATGTATATGCCCAGTGACTTTTCAATCACTTCCAGAGAGAACTGGAATGTTCAAGACTCCCCTTTCCAACTGGATCCACAGTTATCTAAAAATTGTCTTTGGTCATTGTTAGTCCTGTCATTCAAATCCAGTGCTGCCAAAGAACCAGCATTGGCAGTAAAATCAGCAGACCATCAGTAAGGAAAAAGAAAAGTTCTTACCATGCAGCAGCCATCTTGGGGAGCATAAATAGGTACTGTTCTGATCTTATGTGGCTACTCTCCTTCCCTACTCTGTGGGAAAGACAATCGCCAAATATGGCAGTGCAACAAAAAGTGCAGCAAAAGAAGAATGACATGAGATAGGGCTGACTTGGAGTCAAAAGCAAAGGAAATGTGCTCACATCTGATTGGAATTGGCAATAAACATTATTCTGATCTCATCTGCAACTGATTTTGCCCCCAAATAGGCCAAAATGTAATAGATTTTAAAATTTTGAATTTCCTATCAAAATGTTTAATTTATTGTTTTAACTTTTGTCTACGAAAGTAAAAAAAGTCTTTTAATTCCATTATTTTTTCCAATCAGATTTGTCATAAATCATCAAATGAAAAATTCACTGCCAACAGTGCCAAATTAACTTTCCCATCAAGTAAAGCTTGATAGGAAAATTTAATTGATGGCTGCAATGGGAAAACACTTTAATATCAGTACCTTTAAGAATTGATTAAATTTATCTCATTCATAGATAATAAATTCATGGGACACTGAACATCGCAAGGGCATATTTATGTCATGATTAGGTTTACATGGGGACACACATGACCCTTGTTTGCAATTGCCTCTTGTTAGCAACTTAAAGATTAGCTTTGTTGCTTCTGGAGGCACTGTGGCAAATATTTTATACCAATCAATATATGCAGAATAAATATGAACACAGAGGTCTACTATTGTTTTCTTTCTTTCTTTCTTTTCTTTTTTATTTTTTTGCCAAAATAGCAATAATTGATGTCAGGTCCCTGATTTGGGTGTAAGGTAAAGAGTGAAAATATATATTTTGCATTGTGCTATGCTAAATCACTTTCTATTTCTTGCATTAATTGAAATCTACTTGTTCATCTTCTCACACTGCATCAAAACAAAAAAATGTAGACAAGGAAGAAAGTTGGAAGAGAACAATCACAACAGATTAGGAGAAACTACAGTGTGTTTTGTTGTCAAGTTTATAAGTAGGTGCTTAATTATGTTATTTATGTTATTTGTTTGATGTTGGTGATACCTGACTCAAGGTCAATTCTGGGCATAATATGGCAAAAGAAAATTAACAAATGCAAGACATAATAAATGATGAACAAGATGAAAGTATGGATAGGCAACCTAAAAAAATAAGAAAACCATTGCCAACAAGGGGCTCCATCCATCCTAGTCCTGTGAGAACAATCAGATCTTTTAATCCCTTCTAAGTACCATCAAGATGGGATTCATACAGTCTTAGTGGGAACCTCATTCTAGAGGGTAAGTGCCACAACAGAGAAAATACGTTTCCTGGATTATGATACATAATACTGTTTAATTGAAGAGCCCAGAGTAGATCCACTCTGCTGGTTTATATCAGCCAGGCAGAAATCACAGGAAGCAAGTGATTTCTCAAATAACTGGTCCTATGGTAGAGCTTTATAGGTCATAACCAGCATCTTGAATGGTAGCATGTGCAACTTTTGAAACAGTCATATAGGCATATGACAAATGTCCACACAACTGCATTCCAAACCAGATGAAGTTTCCACCTAGGGACAGTCCCATGAAGATCACATTGCAGCCCAGATATGAAGTCACAAGAGCATGAATGATTGTCTGTAAGGCTTCCTTGTCTAGAAAGGAGTTCAACACGGATGGAGTTGTGCAAACCCTAAAAAGTAAAAATTGGAAACAGTATAATAGTTGTCTAAAATCATTATGTCCAGGGACACCTCTTGAGGTTAGGATACATCACTACTTCTTTCCTGGCCATGAATCCTCAAGGAGACCAATACAAGAACATGAATATAACTACAGATCCCCTTTCCAGCTTCCTTAATGAACCAAGAATTCCTGTATCCAAAGAAATAGGTCTCTGATCCAACAGGTCATAGAATCCTATCCATTTGCTCAAGAGTCACCAAATCAAACTGATCCCCAATTAAACCATCAAACACACACCTAGGCTGAATTTGTCTAGTAGAAATCTAGATCCAAACTGGCACATGTCTGAGTGACTTTTTCTGCCAAACAGCCAAATTATTCCTCATAGCAGCTCTGCACATACTCATGTGTCCTAACTAGTAGGGGCAAGTTAACTTAAATAGGGACTCTTGACAGTCATTGTCAAGCATGATAAAATAGTCAGGCAGAGAAATACTGATATTTTGTTGCTTTCATCATACACTCCAGGTCTTCCTCCAACGGCACTAGCAGAGTCTCTTCTGGCATTTCCTGAAATTCCACCTTTAACAAGTGCCCCATTCTAGGCAAAATTATACACTGCACAGGGATTATGCCATCCAAGGCCCAACCACCCACTCATTCCAGGCAATAACCAAGGCATCAGATACTCAAGATTGCCTGTGGAGCCCCATCTATCTAAGATCTATCAGATCTGTCAAGTGCCTGGTGGTTTCTCATGGGGAAGGTATCTCAAGTGAGGAAGAAGGCAATCAGAGAGTGATCTAGATTGATGTTAATGTTTTCCACAACCAATCACAGCCACTGAGACAATTTTTTTAATGTATAGCTATCAATATGCATGAGATTATCAAAGACTTTGAACAGATTTAACTCATGAGTTGCCTTGGACTAAGTGAAATCCCTAAGACTTTATAGCAAGCCTGACAATGGAATCTAGTGGTTCAAGTACTAGCAGGGGGTGCAATACACCAGAAGCAACCCAACTATTTCTTATAGCCCAACTTTAATCTGGTTTGTGCAGAATGTCAGAGAGCCTACAAGGATTTGTGGATAAAAACAGCTTCCGGCTCTTTTGCAATTTCAGCTGAAGAAAAACCCCAAATGTCCTCATCATCTTGTTTCATAATAATCACATATTTTTGCACAGCATTAAATAACTCCACATAATTTTTCATTTCTTCTTTTCTATCACAATTCAGGCTTTGACAAAAGTGCTGGGCCTAGCAAAACATTTCATCTTAATTGCCTGTATCAGTTGGGGAACTGAGGGAGTGGTTTGACAGATAGAGTTATATAACAACACTCATTTGATATCACATGTTTCTACTTTATCAGTGACTCAAAAAGTTGTAAAGTAAGTCACATCACACAAAATAGAATGAATTTTTTTCTCTAGATTTCTAAGTTAGTTTTAACCCCAGCTGGCTTACAAATATATTTTTAGCACACTTTGGAAGCATCTTAAATTCAAATACTTCATTCTTTTTCAATCATAAGTCAGAAAGAACACCATTTTGAAGCTCTTTAAAAAGACCTTGTCCTTAATGTTCAGAACTGGTAGCTAATATGAGTAACATGATCCAACAGCCCAGCTTCCTAGTAGTATGTGAATTGCCCCACTCTTAACTAGCCTAAAATTTGCTTTAGATTATAATGGTATCCCATGAGGTAATTAATCACTCATAATTGGACCAAGGTCCTTCTTCTAATATACTTTCACATGATAACCAAATCAGGTAAAAGAAACTGGCAACTGAAGTTATATTGTGCAGCAAACAACAAAGCCTGATGGAGTTAGTTCTCCTATAACAATACAGCAAGCCAATTCAATACATCTTAATTTCTCTATCAAGATCAGATTATGGTATTTATGATTTTCTGTCATGTTTGGATATTATTTAATTGCAAGAAGTGGGCTGATGGATTCAAACTTCATTAGTTCCCATGGAAATGAAAGTTAATTCCAATCTGAACGGAATCAAAACTACAATTAACAATAACATACAAAATATCTCATATTTTACCAACACTGTAAAATAGAACTGTATGACTTCAATGAGTATGGAGTTGTAATCTCAAATCCTTATGATAAATAGTGCATGCTTCTATTCTGAATCAAAGTTAAATGGAATTAAACTCATTTGAATTTTGCTGCATTTTTATTATTTTGATTTCAGTAATACTGAAAACCCATCTTCTTCAATTTTGTCAAATTCCTTCAAAAATAATTATAACTATTTTGACTTACCTCTCCTTCCCTTGGCCAGGGTCTCCCATTCTGGGTATATTTGCTTTGATTCTGTCGTTTCTTTTGTCCTCCATCAGCAAATTTGCACAGCAAAGGTTCTGTTGGGGCTGTAAAGACAGGAAAACTCAGTGTGTGTTAGCTACTCTTTCAAAGAAAAATTCACCCATGTGCTATCTCTTAGAATATCCATTTTTAATGTTAAGCTTTTCACCTACCCTGTGCATTTATTGTTATTTTTTAGAAATAGCTTTAGGGATATACGTAGATATTCCTAACTTTTACAAATAGGAAGAGATATGGAATTAGTAAATTTGTGAAAGGCAACATTTTATATCCTTAGTTGCAGTATATATTGCAGAATATATAGATGAGCATGATGCAGATAATGGTTTTCCCTGTGACTATGAAATTAAAAATTGGACTTTAAGGCAGCAGGGTAGAAACAGTATTAATACTTTTGAATATTGGTGTTAGAGAAATTTCCTGAGAATAACATGCATAGCCAAATATCCAAACAAAGAGATCATTAAAAAAATAATCTGGGCTTCCAGTTTGCACGCGCGGCACTTGTGGACGTTCAGGAAGAGCCCTCTCCCTGCCGTCCGATCTTTCTTCCTTGGAGGACCCTGAAAAGGGTCGAAAGTCATCCTGGAGGGGCGACTACCATGAGGAGGCCCTCCCTGTGATTGCGGAAGGGCGGCAGCCCTCCGCTCAATCCGGAGCAGCTCCTTTGGCCTGAAGAAGAAGAGATCAGCCATAAAGATGGCCAATCATTAAGCTGTTCCCTGCCGAAAGCTCAAAGCACTATCAAGCACAACGAAGCAATCTAGAGGACCTGGGTGAGACCTTACCTTTCTTATTCCCCTAACTACTTTCTTGTGGGACCTTTCTGAAAATTTCCTCCCCCTCTTTTGAAAGACTGGTGACTGCATACCTGGGAAATAAACTTTAAAGCCTTAAAAGAAATCAAATGGCTAAGCAAAAAAAATTAAGCAACTTTATTTCCACCTATTAAAAAGCTCTTATTTTAGTGGGGATCTACTACCCTATTTTCTGCTTAAGCTGTGAAAGAAGGGGAAAAGAAAAAAAATGGACTAATTGGATAAAAGCCTCATATTAGTTTGGAAAAAGATTTTACATCTTATTCTATATGCTATTGATGATATCTTCTGGTGAAATTTTGTATAGCAATAAACCTTTTTTTTACTGTGAGAGCTGACTGAATAACAGATCTGTCCTTGACATTATCTTCAAAGATAAGAATTGGGAACACCTGGCACTGAAGACAATCTTTAGGAATACTGGAGGTGGACAATTATTGACTCTTATTAAAACAGCCTCCACGAAAGACCTATCTGTCAACATTAAAGAAATGGAGGATTATATTTCACCACTTAACTACAAACTGATACTTAAAACAATCTTGGCAATGACTGAGCAAATCAAGGCCAGACTGCAAGATAAATCTGACAGCTTAAAGCTACCAAATCAAACTTTGACTTTAAATGATGAATTGACAATCCAAAAACAAACAGAAGTGGAAACTAACATTAAAATAGGAGACTCTAAAGAACAACAAACACAATTTATTGAGAACCTTGAAGCCCAAACCTCAACTTTAACTATAAAACCTACAACTCAAAAAACAATAGTAGCTGAAGAAAGCAACACTGGTGGAAGATATTAAAGGCCTTCAAATACAATACATTGAGAACCCAGCCAACCAAATAATAACCATAACACCAGTTATTACCTCTTACCTAAGTCAGATGGAATCGGATGAAGAAAAAGACCATACTGAACTAATGACAACTATATCACACCAAACATTGAGAATTGAGCTATTAAAGCAACACTTCAATGATTACAAAGGGGACACTTTCTTTGCAAAACTGACATTTGGATGGTCTCCCTGGATTCAAACAATGTGTGTAGGAAGAAAGGGAGACACATCTGAGAATCTAAAGGCACCGATAGGGAAGGCTGATTGACACAAAAAGAAGGTGAGAGTTAGATTTTAAAAAATGGATTTGTCTTTTTGTTGGGATTTGTAATGATAGAGCTTAAAATTTCTTTTAATGGGCTAAGGGGAATCTTTAAAAAATATAAACTTATTTTATACTTAGGTTTTAGATTTTTAAGGGAAACAAAATTAAGCTATTAGAACATAACCCTGAACTATGTTATAGAATTTAGAATGATATAATAAAATACATTATTTTAATAATTGATGAACTATTAAGATGATATATAGAATATATTTGTTGTAATGATATAGATATAAATTGATTTTATATTTAACTTTTAGATGTCTAAGGGAAAGGAAAGCTAGCTATTAGAATTGATTTATATTATAGAACTTGGAAGGATATAACAAAAGATATTTTTTAATAATTGGTGAACTATTAAGATGATAAACAGAATATACTTGCAAAAAATAAGAATGTATTGAAATGAACAATGTATGCATTGTAGACAAGATAATTACTTTTTAATGAAATAGGAAAATGTGGGTTACCTGGAAATTACGTTTTCTTTTATATATTATAGGCTATTCTGGAATATTCTATTAAAACTAGGTTAAACTTAAAAACAGGACATTGATATGTATAAGTGAAAATATATTGAAAATTCTTCTAATTGATTATGTCACAATTAGAAATGTATTAATTTAATTATGTTATAACTAAGGGAATCAGAGAGGGAATCTTTGTTGATGTAATTTGAGCTATTTACAAATAATTTGTAATTTGCTATTGTTTACTTCTGACTACCCAACCACCGTATTTCTTCATAAATACCTGAATGTAAAATTAAAAAAATAATAAAACTTGTAAAAAAAAAATAATAATCCGGATTTCTCATTTGAGGCACAAATGACCAGGCTCAAACTATCACGATCTGCTCACTTTATAAGAAGATCCAGGCCCCTTGAGAATTCCATAATGCTGAGTAATGTGGAAGGAAAGAAAAAAGAATATAACCAGCAGAAAGATGGAAGAGCTTCAGTACAGTCGTGATGGATGTAATGTTGGAAGAAGTACCAGGTTGAGAACTGATCAACATAGAGGTCATTAAGATCTGATGCTGATTTAATGAATAATAATAATGATGATGATAATACCTTTGTCAATAGTTTGGATCTGAATGTAATAAAAACTACTGCAGCACCAAGTTGAAATGTTTTTTGAAAACAAGTAGGTTAAGATTTTACAGATCTTTAAAATCCAAAAAAGACTGGAATCTTGTTCATGACATGCCTGGTATTACAATTGTTGAAAAGTGTGGTTTATGGATGTTGCTATACCAGGTGATAATAGGATTGAGGAAAAACAACTGAAAATAATAAAATATTGATAAATATGGAAGAAGAAATCCATTGTTATATCAATCATGATAGGAGAACTTGAAGTCATACTAATTTGCAAATTTGCAGACAACACCAAGCTGGCAGGAATAGTCAACACTCGAAGATTGGCTTAAGATACAGAAGGAGCTTGACAGACTTGAACATTGTGTACTATCTAACAAAATGAAATTCAATGGTGAAAAAGTAAGGTTCTACATTTAGATAAGAAAAACCAAATGCACAGGTATAGTATAGGTGGTACCTTGCTCAATAGTAGTAACTCTGAGAGGGATCTTGGAGTCCTAGTGGACAACCACTTAAATATGAGTCAGCTGCCAAAAAAGCCAACACAGTGCTAGGCTGCATTAACAGAGAGATAGAATTAAGATCACATGAACTGTTAAAACCATTTTACAATGCCTTGGTAAGGCCACACTTGAAATACTGCATCCAGTTTTGGTCACCACAATGTAAAAAAGATGTTGAGACTCTAGAAAGACTACAGAGAAGAGCAACAAAGATGATTAGCGGACTGGAGGCTAAAACATATAACGAACGGTTGCTGGAATTGATTATGTCTAATTTAATGAAGAGAAAGACTAAGGGTGACATGAGAGCAGTGTCCCAATATCTCAAGGGTTGCCACAAAGGAGGGAGTCAAACTATTCTCCAAAGTGCCTGCAGGCAGGACAAGAAGCAATGGATGGAAACTAACCAAAGAGAGAAGCAACCTAGAACTATGGAGAAATTTCCTGACAGTTAGAACAATTAATCAGTGGAACAACCTGCCTCCAGAAGCTGTGAACGGTCTAACACAGAAAGTTTTTAAGAAGAGACTGGACAGCCATTTCTTCTTCTTCTTCTTCTTCTTCTTCTTCTTCTTCTTCTTCTTCTTCTTCTTCTTCTTCTTCTTCTTCTTCTTCTTCTTCTTCTTCTTCTTCTTCTTCTTCTTCAGCAACCATTAGCTGAAAGTAAGACTTGATGGAGAGAAATAAAGAAGAAAGGATATAGCTACCTTATGGTTAGAGCTGTTACAATCAGATTTTTTTTTACCAAAATCACTGAGATTATTCTTCTAGGTCATTTGTGATTGACTTATAGAAAGAATCTATACTGTTGCTCCTTTGAAGGGAGTAGAGAGAGTGAAAGATAAGTCTTTTAAAGGAACAGGTTTTTACTCTTTTTCTCGTTTCCAGTATCTTCTGCATAGATATTTTAATAAATAAATAAAAGATCAAAGTTATTTTTCCTCAAACAATCAAATTAACTTGGTTCCCCCTATTAAATCCTCATAGCTTGAAACAGTTGGCATTTGGCCTTCCTTATGCTTCCCAGATAATATTCCAGTCTACTGTCATAAAATAGTCATTACAGTTAATACCATTCAATAAATGGTCAAGAGGTTGTTGACCAAAATTAAAAACAAATAAAACACCTATTATTTGGAAAGAATCCAAATCTATTATATGCTATAACTTTTGATTTCTCTAAAGACAAATTAATATTTAACAATAGGGTTTACTCTCTCTAGAAATAATTCATTACTTTTCTAGTTTTCTCTCGCAAGATAAAATTATCGGTAACATAGGAATGTTTATTAGATTTCTTTTCTGTTTCATCAAAAAATATGTCATGGCCATGCGAAATGGATGGTTCTCTTCTTTCCTACAGCTGATTAAAAAAAGAGAGTCAAATGGTATCATTCCTGAGATCATTCCTAAGATCTCTTGATTTTCAACCGACTTTATTCTTGTCTTGGTATGTGAAACTCCAGAAAAAAGAAGGGTGATAGAAGGTTTTGAAAATGTTGTCAAAATGGTTGTAGAAATCACAAAGTGGAATGCATGAAAATCCTATATTTCATTCTCATTTAAGGAAGCTAGGTAAGCTATGTGTATGAGTAGGCAACTCCCTGTCACTAGAGAATTGAGTTGTTCTGAAGATCAGCTGCCACAAAGTAGTTCAATGGAACCTTGAGAAAAGTATGGACACAATAAAACCCACTGTGATCAAGTTTAGTAGCAGGAGCAAATACATATATGTTGAGTAGATGATCTAATTCATTATCTATTAGACATGTGTTTTATTTGTGTCAACTGATGAAAAATGTTTGTGTCTGTGTGTGTGTGAGAGAGAGAGACACACAGAGAGAGAAGGAACATTCTATTTGTATTGAGTTCTGAAAATAAGCACTAATTACTCTCTTCTAAAATATTTCACCTAATCTGGATGAAGTAAACCCCTTGAGATACAATTATCAGATATATTTTACAATATCTGCAATATGATAAAAACAGGTTAAATCTATAATTTGGTTTAATAACAACAAATAACAGTTTATACAATTTAACATTATATTCTTAAATAAAATCTAATAATCAGCTATTTCATTATAGTCCATACATCTTAGAGTATTATCTGACTATTTGGTCTAATTTTCTGAAGTATTTATGCTGCTTTCAGGGCACCATTTCATAAGGATCCAAGGAGAAACTAGAATACAATAGCAAAAACAGAAAACATACCAAGTGTTTTGTAGAGTTACAAATCTAATTAGAGGAAACTTGAAATGGAAAAGTCTTTAATGGTTACCTAAATGACTGCACAGTAGGAATTAGATGCATGTTTATAAGGCAACCTTTCACAATATTGGTTATCAGTCAAAGTTTTTGTAAATAGAATGTTCCATATTCATTTTAAACAGCTTTGGCTGTGCCTTAGAACAATATTAAACAAAAGAAATCAGGCACAAGGAAAAATGGTGTAACAATTTTGCCCCTCTCAACAGCTACTGATGCCATCAGTCATGGCATTCTTGAAAGATTATCTAGATGATACTTGAAGGTTCTGAATGGAAATGTTCTATTTGTATGGTTGAAGAAAGTATTATTCTTCTATCAAAAAGCAGATACTTCAAAGTATAAATTGGCATTTATATAAACATTGACATATATTATTGGGGATGATATGCATTATTTGGGAATATGGACAATCTGAAAATGTTACATTCAGGTACTCTTCCTTTTTTATTTAATTGGTGTTTTGGAACCAATAAACTAACCTTTAATTCAAATAACTGAGCTACAGCTTTCTGGATGGTTTTGCTCCCAGCTAAAAAATCTTCAACATGTATCGGATGATTGCATTCCATTTAAAGAATCAAATTTACAATCTCTGGCATGTGTCCAGCACTGACATTAGAAGCACTCATTGCCTCACTGAATTAGAATCCTCTTCTCTGCTTAGATAGACATACTAATTACAGTACATTGTAAATATACTATATCTGAAAGCTTCAGCCGGTGCAAAAGCTGGAACTCAGGCAGTTAGAATGATACACATTACACATTCGGTATATAAGCTGCATTGTTTACCAATTTGCTTTGATTTACCAAATCAAAGTGCTATTTTTGACCTGGCTGGATTATTTGAGGACTGCCTATACTCAATTATATTCTGTTCATCCCATCAAATCTGGCAGAAAAGGTATGTTGCAGGTCCCATCTGGTAGAATCCAAGAGATGGGTCTTTTATGCCTTGATGCCCATCTTATATAGAACACCATTTCCACTGAAGTGAGGTTAGCAACATTCCTGATTATTTTTTGTAAATCTCTCAAAATGTGGTTGTAATCAGGTCTAGGGATCAAGAGAATAGTAAGTTGTTGAGGTTGTTAATATATGTTGCCCTCTTGTGTTTTGATCATCATAATAATCTTTTTACTTCATTGTTTTATATTACTATTTTATAGAGTTTTTTAAAATTATACATCAGCCAGAGTCATGTTTTGTGAGATGGGCGGTCATATAAATATGATGAATACATGAATTAATGAATGAACGAATGAACAAAGCATCAGTAATTCCACTGAGTCTGTCTTTGAATCCCTCTGAAGTAATTAAAGACCCTTGATTTGATAGCTTAATGAATTCAGATATAGGATTTGGTATATTAAATTATTTGTTGAATCATTCTCTCAAAAATATCACAAAATTCTAGTGTTATATAGAATTAATAAATATGTTAGAAGGTCCATATTTGATTTTTACAAGACAGACAGAAATAAAATGCTATTTATGCTAAATAATACCAAATACATATTCAATCAAATATTCACTTCAGCATCTAAATAGGCAACAAACAATTGTTATTTAAATATGTATGGAATGCAAAGAATACTAAATTCTATGCAAATATCCTATATAGTGAAAGAGAAGGCATCTTAGTTGTTACTTTGAAACTGCATTATGTTGCAATTTCTTTTAGGAGAATACCCAATTAGTTCAGCCAACCTGGACTTAAAGAACCTTTATAATAATAGACAATTACAACAGCAGCCACAACACATGAACCCAAGGCTTGAAATCAAAGCCACATCTTAAGGGCTTTTCAGAATTCCAGGAGTACATCATCCATATCTCTGGGACATAACATTTCAGAAGGTGAGTCATGACAGTGATTTGAAAATCTTTTAACAGGAATAAAAGTAAGCATCATTTTCAGTACATAGCCAAAAATAACAATATTCCAAACTTTTAGCCTTTTAACCCATTCATCTGAAACAGAATATAATGTAGATCTAAAAATCTGAATCTTTAAACTTGCCTTTACTATGATAGCAGGCAATTGAATGTAAGTTTTTTTTCTGTACATCTACTGAATCATATAACAAAATTGGGAGACCCTAGGAAGGAAGCCAAAACTCAAAGAGTTGGGGAAACAAGAACAAGCACATTAAGCAAGAAAAACGTATTTTATATGAAACCACAACAATATAAAAAAATTTTTTTTCCGTATCCTGAAATATAGCTTTGACCAACTGCAAAGTCCAAAGAAATGACAGATTGCAAGACATTTGAGAACAAATCCCTAGTCGACAAATCAAAGCAAGATGAAAGTCAGTCAACTTTTAGCAATGTTTAGCATAATTTAATTGTTATAAAGGAAGAATTGATGCTAAAAGAGTGAACTACTACCATTTTGTGAAATAATTTCATTAAAAGATTATTTCTTCTTAGAAGTATCTAAAATAAAATCTTGAGTAATAACAAGAATCTTCCTTTCTTTGAGCATAAATCACAATTAGCTTAAATTTAAGCATCTGCAGGCATATTATGGGTTGGCCTCTTCTTTAGTCTGAATTTTTAAAAAAATAAAAATATGGGAATTACTGAAGAAAATTAAGCATTTCCTGAATATACTGCATGTATGGACAGGAAAATGCAAAAGATTTTCCAAATCTTTTCATTACCATAAAAAGACAATTTCACATCTATCTTTGGGACTATGTTAGTGAAATCAGTGTGAGCTTCTCCATGTTGTATACATGAATATGTCATCAGAATCATCAAAAAGTCAGAATACAATATTCTAGTCACTGCATGGTCTGTTCAAAAACAGTATAAATGTATGTTCTAAGTAGAGTTCGGGGGGTGGCTAACATTGCATTAGTGTCAGGTATGACATAGAGTTCCATTGAATCTGCTGCATCTGGACCACTATTTATCCTTTATATATACTGTATATCAATGGTTTCCAGTCTATGGTCCAAATAATAGTCTATAGCAGTACTGCAGGTAATGCTGCAGGTTTAAAAATAATAGATGTAATTCTCATACTTATATCACACTTGCTGTTACCTTATTATTCACAATATAAACATGAATGCAAATCAGTTTCTAATATATAAAAAAGAAAGGCTATTCCTATTATAGCATCTTTTATATCATTTTCTTTTCTCAAAAAAAATCTGCCTTCCTTGTTGTAATGATTTTCCTGGGCATTGTGACCAAGTCTGGAGTTAATGTGAATGTGATTTATTGGTTGAGTCTGTCATATTATTTCTTGTTCTCGCTGGTTTAGTCCAGGCTGCTTTTGTATCGCTTTATTTTCTCTGTTTATATATTCTGTAAATAGCCCAGAGTCTTCCTAAGGTTGGCCATATTAAAAAAAATAAATTAAATCTAGAGATAAGATGACAAAAATTAAACGTAGGGATGAGATGAATCAGAGAATTGTCTCCACATATGAAAATGTATTCCATTAAATTATGGATTTTCTTTGTTACCT
Source organism: Vipera ursinii (assembly GCF_947247035.1). Lineage (NCBI taxonomy): Eukaryota > Metazoa > Chordata > Lepidosauria > Squamata > Viperidae > Vipera > Vipera ursinii. Next base: position 80,874,046 of record NC_139517.1, read on the forward strand.
TCTACGAACCGGATGCATTGTATCTGAAGCAGAACAACTAGATTATGTGTATGTATGTATGCATGTATGTATATATGTATGTATGCACGCATGTGTGTGTGTATGTGTATAGTATATATATATATATATATATATATATATATATATATATATATATATATATATATATATATATGTGTGTGTGTGTGTGTGTGTGTGTGTGTGTGTGTGTGTGTGTGTGTGTTTGTGTGTGTATGTTTGTGTGTGTGTCAGTACATGTGTCTTTATGTGTACAGACCTACATAATTGACTGTGATTAATATATACTGCATATATCATATGTATATATGTGTGCATGGATGTCTATGGTTATATATTTACTTTCTTTTGAGAGCAGGCATCAGAATTTCATTTTTAATGTGTGCCAGTGTGTTCACAGAAAAAAGTGACAATAAATGTTATGCAATAGTGACCAATTTATGTAGCTCGGGTGTAGGATGAGGGTGAAGGTTCAGTCTCTGAGCTTGTGAGTTGGAACATTTTGTTACCAGGCTAGGTAACATCTTCAGCAGTGTTTAGGGGATGACAGTGTCAGTGTTCTTCTGTTTATAACAGCTTCAGGTGTGGGTGTGTCAAGTGAGAGTCTTGTGATGGGTCTTGTGATGGGTGAGGTGTGAGTAATCAGTGGGAGGCTTGTGATGGGAGGTTACATTAGGTCAGAGGTGAACCTCTCTTGTGGGGGCTTGTGTGGGTTGGCTGTGGGTTGGTGCTGTCTCTGGTTTGCTGCAAGGTTGATTTGGATTCTGAGGGGTTTATAGGCTGGTTGTAGGTCAAAGTTTCTATTGATGGAATTGCTTGTGTGGGCTTCATAATACCTATGAACCCCTCAGAATTCAAATCAACCAGACACAATACTGATCCTCAACCAACTCACACAAGCCCTCCCACCATATTTCACCTCCCAATGACCCTGACCTGAGGTAATCTCCCATCACATGCCTCTCACTGATGACTCACACCTCACCCATCACAAGATCCATCATAAGACCCTCACTTGACACATATACATCTGAAGCCCTTATAAACAGAAGAAATGACATTGACATCCCCTAAACTCCACTGAAGGTGTTACCTAGCCTGGTAATGAAATGTTCGGAAGCCAACCTACAAGTTCAGAGAATGAACCTTCATCCTCAATAAATGTTATCTTATGTTATCTTACTTCATCCAATCTTATCATTTTATCTCATTTTATCTGTCACTACACTGCACAGCACTATAGGAATTATATATTAAAAGTATTTCATTATTTCCACTGAAGCTTCTAAAAAAAGCAACATGTGTCAGCCAAGGTCATATGACCTCTTCTAGTACAGTTGTATCATTTTTATCTGAATGTAAAATGATGTTATGTTGTTTTACTGTGATTTACTAGCATCATGGAAGAGAAACAAAGTTAAGTTTCATCAAATATATCAGCAGAATGATTTCATGTATTTTAATTTATAGTAGATCACATATGCATGGTCTTTGTTGTTTTCTGGTTTATCTGGTTTACCTCTAACAGAAAGAAAATGAGCCTCTAAACAGGAGGTGACTACAAGCATTTGTGGCCATGCATTCTACCTCTTAAGCAATCTGTTCTCCTGTGCAACAAGTTCCTAAAATGCAATTATGTTATGTTTAAAAAATTTCCTACTGTTTTAATCTTTATTTTCCCATTCTAATAGCTTTTAATGTCGATTACATTAGACATTACTATTATCCTATCAGTTATGATGCAGTAGTTGAACTGGTAATGCTTGAACTAACCCACAAAAATTACTTTTGACTCACCTAATATGAGTTATTTAATATATACATTTAGAAAAACTTTCCTGTTAACTATAACATTGCCATTACTTTATTTTTCCTCTTACCTATGATTACAGAAACTAATATTTGCATGGAAGAAAAATTAAGTACATCTCCTTTAACTTTACAGCAGAAAACAAGCATGTTTATGCATAGGTTTAATCCAGACTACTTTTTAAGTTGCTAGAGATATTTCTTGATTTATTAAAGGGCAGAGTAAAATAGGAGGAGCAAGGTATGATGTACATCAGGGGTGTCAAACTCAATTTCATTGAGGGCCGCATCAGCATTGCGGTTGCCCTCAAGGGGCCGGGTGGGTATGGCCAGGGTGGGCGCAGCCTACTGGGTGGGCACAGCTGGAGTGCATATGGCCTACTGGGTGGGCATGGTAGCTCTACATCGTTCGCATCAAGGGTGCCTATGGGGGCCTGGGCAGGAGTGGGATAGATCTGAGGGTCTGTGGCAGAAGGAGGGTCTCTGGGCCAGGGCCAAGGCAGTGGGGGCCGTTCCCTCACTGTTTCCAGGATGGCTTTGCAGGCCACATGAAACCACTTCGCGGTCCGGATCCGGCCCCTGGGCCTTGTGTTTGACATGTCTGATGTACATGCTTATTACCTTGAGTTATTTGTAAAAGTAATAAAGGGGGATAGAAATAAATAAAATAATAAAACAATAACAATTCAATTCCAGAACAGGACAGGACAGGACAGGACAGGACAGGAAGCAAGAAGAATCCCTTTTCTTTCCCTTTTCCTCATTCTACTTAATGGCAAGGATATAATCAGTGCTTTTTTTGTAAAAGAAAAAGGTGCCGGAACTCACACATGTCATACAACCCACCTTGCCTACCTTACAAGGTTCCATCCAAAAAAAGGTGCCGGAACTCCGTTCTGGGCGTTTTATGACAAAAAAAGCCCTAGATATAATTATGTCAGCTCTTGAACTGGAACAATTTCTTGCTCTGGCTTACGGCTGCAACTACCCAAATATATTTCAATATACCCAACATAATTTTGTTTTAATCCAGTCAGAGACAGAGTGGCCGCAAAAGAGAAAGCTCTTTCTGCATCCAGAGTAGATACACACCATCCAGCAGTCTTCTTCTTTAAAAAGTTTGGGTATTTTATTTAATATTTCAATATGTGTTGGTTTCTATAACAATACATTCAAAACATAAAACATAATAAAAATAAATAAAATAAAAATATTAATTTATTTGAAGCAAACTGCTATATGTTTTTATTTCTGTGATTTTACCACCTTGTTTAGTATATAATTTGGTGATACTTAATTTTCACTGTTACCAGGGCTTTTTTTTGTCACTGAACGCCCAGAACGGAGTTCCGGCACCTTTTTTGGAAGGAACCTTGTAGGGTAGGCAAGGCAGGTTTTCTTAGACAAGTATAATGAGATTGTAGTAGTATAACTTATATAATGCATAGATGAAAGAACCAATGACATACCCTTTTTGTATTATTTCCAAGAAACTACATTAATTTGTCCATATAATCACATAGAAACAAGTTGACTTGAGGAGAACTTTACTTGGTCTGTATAGCTGCAACCTTTAAAATTCTCAAAATAAATTAGCATATTTGGTGAAAGGCCAGCAAATCATTTTCAAAATAGAAAGTTCGATCTCTTTCTACATTTGGACCAAATAATCAATAAAATAGCTGACAATTCACTTATCTGAAATCAAAGCTGTGCAAAAATAATCAGATTATTCAACACATCTTGTAAATGGTTAAGTGCTCTATTTCACATATTCTTCATTTATAGTGCAAGATTCATTTGTAAATTTCTAATGAGGCAACCAGAAAAACACTAAATAGACAAATAAAGTCAACTCATGTTCTTGATATTATTCTATCATAAGTAAAAATGTATAAAAGATGTATGCATTGCTAGTATAGTATCCATTTCAGCTACACTTTAGAATCACAAAATAAAAAGTCATGTTATTAATAATCAGTATCTTCAACCATTAAACTCCTCAACTGTATCTATAAATGGACAAAGTAATATTTTTGGATCCCAACTGCATTTTTTGTAAGATCAAACAGATAACTATAAAATTTCAAGTAGAGAATTTACTGCTCTTTCAGTATTTAGCTACTTCATTTTATTCCAAAAGATGATTATATAACATCTTAGCAAACTTTTCTCAATTTCAAAGATAAGACTAATTAGGTAATAATTATTTGGGTAGTACTATGTTACCTTCTATAAAATGAAAGTTGTATAAAAACACTTCCTATTACACAGTATTTTAAACCAGGGGTCCCCAACCAATGGTCTGTGGCCTGTAAGTGGGCCGCAGGCCCTTGCCATCAGGCCACAGAAATGGCTGGCCGGTGCATGCATTCCCCCCACTTGCACTAGTGTGCATGGCTCCATTTGTACATGTGCAAGGGCGTGAACAGGGATGCTAGCACAGGGCGGGTATCCGCAGTCCGTTTGCGCATGTGCCGCTAGCCCAGGAGGTTTGTGTGGCTGTTCACGCATGTGCACAGCACCAGCGCATGCTGCATGTGTGAATGGGGTTGCTAGTGCCACGCCAGCATGTATGGCCTCATGTGCCAATGTTGAAGCTGCTCTCCTTCCCTCCAGTCCTCAATCCCAGAAAGATTGGAGACCTCTGTTGATTCTGAAAATGATGTCCACCAGTGGACATTTTCCAGAGCAGAAATGAATAAAGACTTAAAAGCTCTGGTTTATTTATTTATTGACAAAAGAAATGTTATAATGATTTCCCCCTAAATAGGAAAAAATTACAAAAATAGTCATTGGAGCAATACCAAATGAAAAATAACAGAATAATAATTTGAAATCTTTTGCTTGTTCTTTGCAAAAAATGGGATTATGTTTTGGCAAACAAACTGCAAAGATCCACACAGGGCAAAGAAATTAAAGCCTTGCTAGAAGTAACTTATTAAGTAACTTAAGGGATGCGGTGGCTCAGTGGGTTAGGACGCTGAGCTTGTCGATCAGAAGGTCGGCAGTTTGGCGGGTCGAATCCCAAGTGCCGCGTAACAGTGTGCACGCCTGTTACTCGTCCCAGCTTCTGCCAACCTAGCAGTTCGAACGCACGTAAAAATGCAAGTAGAAAAATAGGGACCACTCTGGTGGGAAGGTAACAGCGTTCTGTGCGCCTTTGGCGTCTAGTCATGCCGGCCACATGACCACGGAGACATCCTCGGACAAGCGCTGGCTCTTCGGCTTTCAACCGGAGATGAGCACCAGGCCCTAGAGTCGGAAACGACTAGCACGCATGTGCGGGGGAACCTTTACCTTTTTTATAAGTAACTTAGACTGTAAAGGCAAACCACGGGGATTCAGCAGTATTAGACTGAGATTGTTTGGGGGTTTTACCCTGTGAAATAAGAACATTTTAGTAAATGAAATGATACACCCTGTTATCTGTGAGTATAAACCACACTGGAAAACAATCTCCCTAAAAAAGGCATATTTATTGCTAAGTTTATTATTTCACCCTCTGTAACATTATAAAAGAGATTTCTGTATAGTTCTTTGGTCTGTGTGCTTACAACCATCTGACATTGGAATTTATTTTGTCATTTAGTTTATATATATTAGTCTGAAATTATCACTGAGTTTAAGAAAAACTCTGAATGTTGTATTTCTGTAAATTATAAGTATTAAATGAAATGAATAAAATAAAATTCAATGAAGGCAAGACTATAAGCATGTTGATCAAATGTTTTGAGTTTTGGTTCTAATCAAACTTATGGTGGCGCATGACCATTATTAGTATTAATTTTACACTGATCATAGTTTTTAAAAAACCTTTCTAATATAATTTTTTGTTTGCTCCATTTCACACTTTAAACCTTGCAAGATTAACTTCAGCACAGACTATGAAAATTTTGTATTCTTAAAATGTTGTGTCTCTAGCTGAAAGACTCATAGTAATCTATCAACAATGCCAACTTTAAAAAATTGCAATCTATTCAGATGTCTTTCCCACTATATCTTAAGAAATAACCTGGCATTTTAACAGGTTTCCGTTTAAACAAAAACAACTGAACTTCAGAAAATAACCTCTTAAAAAGAGATTTTTTTTCCCTTCTTCCCTGAATTCCTGTGATAAAAGTAATGAGTGAGGTGACAGGAAACCCAATATTAATTCTGCAAGTTATAACTAGATGTGCAAAAGGATCTAAATGTGAGGAATGCAGCAGGAATGCCAGAAAAATAGGCATTCACTATTTGAAAGAATCTACATGTGCTCTCCAATCCTGATTCTACAGAAACTATAATCTTGATGGTGATGCTTGCATTCAGTCTTAATACCTGATCTTGTGTGATGACAACTGTAGGATTAAAGTAGAATTATCTGTTAAATATGCAGCCTAAACTAGATGCTGAGAGAAACATCTAATCCCTGCACGTTGGGCTAGACGAGTTTAATAAGTTGCACTTTCTTTTGTCCTTTTTGCTGATGTCCATTATTTTGTCCTTTCCTAGTTTAGTGAAGGAAAAACTAATCGGCAATGTAAAACTTTTTGAAGTCTAGCTGAGAGGGCTGTGAAAATGCACTGTAACTTATAATTCCTCATTTTTAATAGCATGACGGAGTTGTCCTTCATCTAAATTGTGAATCAGCCCTGAATAGTAGAGACTGACATACAAAGAATCCCAGATCTCTTGCAAAATGTTCTATTTTCCATCCTCTAACCCAGCAATCCCCAACCTTTCCAGCTTTGCGGGCCAATGGGGGGAAGGAGAGCAAATGGATACGCACAAGTGATGGGCGAGTTCATATATGCACACTTCTCCATTTGTGCAAGAGGTAGGCAAATGAAACTTTGAATGTGTGCATGTACTTACCCACCGCTTCCGCGGCTTGGTTCCTGGTAGTGTGCTGCAGCCTGGGGGTTGAGAACTCCTGCTCTAACCAGCACATTGTTTACTGTTGTTACTGAAGAAATGCAGGTATTACACAATGACGAATTGGATACTTGCCATGGTTGTCATGCCACAGCTGACTTGCCATGGCCAACTCAATGTGAGATAAGTCAACACAGGCTAACTCAACACAAAATAACTGTATTGTTATCTGCCACTGTTTCTTCAACATTATTTTAATTTTTGTCATTCACATTTCATTTTGTACCTCCTCTAGCATCTTTTCTTTAATGAGTCTATTCCACCTTTACTTTGATATTATCAAATAAATATTTTAAAAATGGTGGAACAGAATAATTAAACAGTACAGTACAGTTGAGTATCCCATATTGAATTGTTCTGTGGCTAGTTGGCCACATTGAATTGTCCCACATCATGTTGACTGGGGTGAGTTGGTTGCAGCAAGACCACCATGGTGAGTTGCTCAGATCCTCACAATGTATCAAAATATCGACATCATACGATTAAAAATAAAACCAAATATAAATTTTGGGACTATAAATAGTAACCAAAATAGCCAGCACATAACAGATTCTGCATAAAAAAAATTACTATTTCAGAAGGGTCAAATACACCCCAATTAAGAGATGAAGGTATTCTTCTATAGTTCCTATATTCTCCAGGAAAGTCATGAGCTGTTGCTTTCCCACTACTAATTTAGTTCAGCATTAAAAGATATAACAAGAGTTTACAATACTCAGATTTCATAAAGATAGTCAACAAGATATTCAAATCTTTTGATCTGGTATTAATGGATAAAACAAATTGACTATGAGAGAAAATTGGAACTTCACAAAATAATTGGCCTGCTGAATATAACATTATAACAGTAATAAAATTTCCATTTTCTAAAAGAGAAATGTATGAAATTGTACTTTACTATACCACTTTATTATACTTTCTAGACTCCCGGGATGCTCTTTTATTGTTTTACTTTACCTTTGTCTGTGTCCTGGTATTAGATAGACAAACAAAAGTAAAACCATCTATTGGATGTTGTTTGGTTAAGAATGTTTCTTTGATTGTTGTTAATACATTAGGCTTAAGATCAGCAATTTGGTTTGTAGTAGATTTTTACTATTAAGTTTTAACTTGTTTTAAACTCCATTTTTAAGCTACAGTATGGTATTATCCATGTATTTATATAGTTTTACTATATTGTTGTAAAATACCCAGAGTCACTTAGGGGAGATGGGTGGTGAAGAAAACAAACAAACAAACAAACAAAAGTTTTCTTGGTTATGAAGTTATATTTTAGTGGCAAAATCTTAAGCAGTTGCCTTTTATTGCAAGCAATTAATTGGATTTTACCACTCAATGCACAAATGTGTATGATGTAATTGTTTATTTGGTTCACTTCCTCTAGCACAGACATGTCAAACACAAGGCCCGGGGGCCGGATGTGGCCCGCGAAGTGGTTTCATGCGGCCCGCGAAGCCATCCTGGAAACAGGGAACGGCCCCCACTGCCTTGGCCCTGACCCAGAGACCCTCCTTCTGCCAGAGACCCTCAGATCTGTCCCACTCCTGCCCAGGCCCCCATAGGCACCCTTGATGCGAATGATGTAGAGCTGGCCACGCCCACCCAGTAGGCCATACACACTCTAGCCACACCCACCCAGTAGGCCATGCCCACCCAGGCCACACCCACCCAGCCCCTTGAGGGCAACCGCAATGCTGATGCGGCCCTCAATGAAATTGAGTTTGACAACCCTGCTCTAGCATAAAACGTCAGATTGATATGAACCTGACAGGGGTTTGTTTGAACACAGGAATTATTGTGAATATATCAGAAACAGAAATAATGAAAATATCTCAGACTTTAACTCAAATAACATTTTTCCACTATACTTTGCTCAGAACCTTAACTTTTCAATAAATAGCAACAAAAGATATGATATAATTATTTTAGATTAGGCAAAATATATAAATAAGCATTAATTCAGTTTCACTGGATGCCCTTTGAGCCTAGTTTAAGCTATTAATATTGGTGTTTAAAGCCTTATATCAGGCTTTTTACACAAATATCTAATTCCATATATTAGTCTTGCACTCTTAGTCATTATTGGGGAACCATTTATGTATTTCATCATGGATGCATTTGACATCAATAAGGCTGTTTATGCAGTTGAAGCAAGTCTCCTCCGTGTTATGACTTAGGAAAGTTTCAGAAAGTATACTTATTTGCACAATAAAATTTTAGTTTTTGTATTTTATATATGATATATTTTTAAGATTTTTATTGAATTTTTGCAACCATTAATGGAGCAGACAGCATACCTCAATAGTATAGTAAATAAATAAAAAATGATTAGTTATTTTCCTCTACATTTCTTTAATATAATCAGTTGTCTTCATGTCTAACAGAAGATTCAAGTCCAGTCAGCTTCTGAATACTTTATGCAGTTGCCAGTTGCTCCTTGGCTGCAGGGAATAATGGATATAAAAACCAACAAATGGTGTGCTGCAGTGTCCGCCATTTTGGACACACACACACCCTTTTTTTTTTTTTACTCCTCTGAGGATATGTTTGACTGAACTGGTTTTGGCAGTAAATATGAGAGAATAAACAGGGCTTTTTTTTTTTAGCAAACTCTGTATAATAAATACATATATATTATTTTCCTACATGAAAGCCGTAAAATTTGCAGTGCTACAAAAGGTCAGAATTTCACTGGCAGATTTATTCTACTTTCATCATATTACTCTTTGAAAATAAGGTATTATTAAAATTATTTCATTAATATTTTTCTCACTTCTACAACAGTCAAGTAACTAAGAAGCAACTGTCAGTTGTATTGCCTTTTAAAAAAATCACAGCAAGATTCAATAAATAAGCTTTAACTTTAATAAATATAACAAGGAAGAGAAAATGCAAAATCTTAAAGAGGCTTGTAAAAATTAGGATGGCATGTTTTAATTTCATTATAAGAACAGGTATATCCTTTGAGCAAAATATTTGTCAATCTTCAGTTGTCTGAACAAGAAATGTAATGAGATATTACAATGCATATTAGTTTTCTAGTTAGAATTTATATTACACCAGGGAACTTTTTAATAAGAGACAGCAATGCAAAAATCGATGTTCAGATTCTAACGAAGATACTTTATTAATAAGGTAGGCTTTGTTGATTGATTTGCTGAAAACATAACCTTGGAGATAAATTCTATATAATGCACCAATTTCAATTTTATTGATAGACTGACTTTTTTTGTTTTTTTACCCAAACATGGCACACAGTCACACAGGTATTGTATGTTTGTAGGTGTGTGCAATACATCTGTAGACAAAGCAAAAAACCAAGAACCAAAGCATTTGGCAGATTTTTCTGCTGGGAGTAAGGGGCACTTAAATTTCAATCTGACTATATGAATTTGATTAATCAATCAATAAATAAAATAGCCATGATTTCATAATTCTGTTTCTGCATCTGAATGCATCAGGAATGCAGACCAATTATATCTGAAAGATATTTTTTTTCCCTCTTGATATATTTTGTAGTGACTGGATTTAGATAGGGAATCATAATTTCTGTTAAATCTACAGAGTCCAGATTCCATCTTATTTTATTTTGTGTTTTGATGGTTTACTTTACTGTAAGCTACCCAAAGCCGATTAGGAGCTGGATGACAGCTGAATTTAGATAGATAGATAGATAGATAGATAGATAGATAGATAGATAGATAGATAGATAGATAGATAGATAGATAGAATTAAGAGTTGCTGAATGTCAGCATAATCCTGAACAATTTTCATATGCTTAGCACTCACTTCCATTACCTTCTATTTCTGTACTGAAATGCGGAGGATTCAGAATTACAAGTCTCTATCATTTGGGGACAGATAGGAATTGCAATTCAGCAATAGCTGGAAGTCTAAGTGTTCCCATCCCAAATTCACATGAAATAGTCTGTAGTAAAAATGCCGTAGTTCTATCCATTATAGTATTATATTAAGTATATTATGATACCAAAAAATGTAATGCCAGTTCTTTAAAATGATTTTTAAAAACCCATTATTAGTTTGGCAACAACCAAAGAAAGCATCTTAAAATTTTATTTTACTATTTGTTATGAAAATATTACATTATGATGCTCTTGCAAAACTATATATTTTAAAATAACTGCAAACATCTAGTCAACAAAAATTCATAACGTATAAAGTGTCATAATTTGTTCATAACAAAATTTAGCAAAATTTGCAAGCTGTGAGAAATCACTTTTGTTACATTACATTTCTCATGTTGAAATGTGATCCTTTAACAATGATGGAAGAGTGCACAGTAAGGCATCTACTTTTATGTAGAAAACATTCTTTTTTATTCCTAGGACAAAAGAATAAAGGTAAATCTTTCCTGAAGACTGAAAACGTGGAAAATGCAGATGACAATGGTTGAATGATGGCATCATATACTGTAGAAGCCTTGTAAAAAGAGTGTGAAACAGTGGGATTCCACATTATTAGGATTCCACAACATTAGTCATCTTAAAACTGACTCTAATCACAATTAAAATGACCATTTTTAATTGATTCTGTATGAAAAATAAACATGACAATGAAAATATAGTGTAATTTTTCATGTGTGTTCAAAATACATATTCTATATCCTTCTGATAGATGAAAACACTGCTGTTTTCCACTTTTTGTGTGTGTGTTTACCATTATCTTGAAAATTATAGGATCAAATTTATAATAAAGAGAAATATTAACACTCCTCTAAAGCATTGATATCATAAAGCTCTTTGTCCAAAAAAGTATCATTGCTGAGAACTGAGTCCAGAATAAAATAAGCCAACAATTGTTGTATTATTAATATTTTTAAACAATAGTGCAGAAAGCTCTCTCTTTTTCTGTTCAGAATCTAATGAGAAACATGTATTTGCAATGTACTATTGATATATTAACAATACAATACCTCTAGTTTATAAGTATTTTTGGTTAGGTTACTTCCAGGCAGCCCATAGCTTACAGACTGGCACAAATTCAAATAAAATAGCAAGTCAACGGATTTCCTTTATAAATTACAGTCTGGATTTAATGAAGCATTATATTCTTTTATAATTAGCATTATATTCTCCCATGCTATGTAGCATATTGGGTAGCAAGGGATCTCCAGCACTTTTGGTCTTGGACAAGTACTTCAGCGACTTCCCATGTGATGTTTAGAGCTTCCATCATGGTGGGTCCAAAGCACGGATGAGAAAGGAGAAAGATCAGATGTCAGGCTAGCAAGCCATCCCTGTAAAAATTATAACTTCTGTAGAAAGAAGCAAGAAGAATTTGAAGAAAATTTAGTCAACCAAGTGAAAGTTCTGTTTCCAGCCATATGGCTTATATGATGACTCCAGAGCAAACTGGCAATGGGGTTTGGTGCCAGAAGTCGAAAATGATCTCAGCCAAGAACATCACAAATATATCTTTGAGATTACAAATAAATCTGGCATAAGTAATACAGTGCAGTACACTGATACTATCCAGATTCATTTGAAGAATGTTTTGTGGGATCCTTAGTGTTCTCTGAGCTTGGTTGTTTCCTTGCAGAAGTTTCATTACCAAACTAGATAACATCAATGCTAGTGTGGAATAAGGTTTACTCTCATTTTATATCCTAGTGGCTTGCCCTATCAGTATTGATGGGAGTGGGTGGTTCCATGTTTGGGCTTTTGTTTAATGTTAGTTTTGTTTGTTGCAGTTGGTAGCTCCTTGACTGGGGTATTGTTTACTTCTTGATGCTGGTCTAGTGTTACTCTTTGTATTAAGCTCTGCTCATCTCAGTATTAGTTGTTGATGGGGAGGTGTTTTGGTCTTTTTGTTTCCTTTTTGGCTTTTTGTTTCTTTTGAATGGTATGTAGAAGTTGTTTATCTCTATGTGCCTGTTGGTTGATTTGTTAAATCAAAAGAATGCTTTATTGGAGAAACTATGACTGGCTGAATTCAAACCTCATATTAAATCATAAACTGTTTACAAATCAATGTCTAGGTTTATACTACATGCAAAGTTAAAAGCAAATATATTGTATTATAGATTAACACATTTTAACATTGCTATTAAATGCATTTAAACAAAGATTCACTCTGTTTGCAATAGTATATTATTTGCCAGACTCTTCCATTCTTCTTTTTTAAATAACCATTGTATAATGATTATTGGATCTAGGAAATCCATATCTGGAGATGATAAAAGACAAGAAAAATGTCAGGTAAATGTCCATGTCTCGTGACTGTGGTAAAACAAAAGAGCTTTGAACGCTAATCAAAAGATGACAAAGCCAGCTAAACATAACATCAGAAGGGGATTGCATGGAGCTGAATGTTTGCTTTAAAAGGCAGCTGTTTATGCCATTCATTTTGCTTCAAAGGTTCTGAGATGAAAGCTCTTTTCTTCATCTAACATAACACATTCCATTGTAACATCACAGCTGCATAAGTCTTTGCAGTTTATCCTTTGTAACTCATCACTGTAATCAAAATGTTAATATGAGTGACTCCTCCATCCAAAGCAGGCAACGTCTCAATGTCTATACAAAACTACCTTTGTCAGGACACATGGGATCACATGGATCCCATTAGATGGAGAATATCCTCTTGCTCAGAATGACAGGTACACTGGCAAGGACAAGTGTTTTAAACATTCATCTTACAAGTGTCAACAGTCTTCTATTACAATAAACTGAATGTAATTTGAAAGCCTGTCTTGCTATTTTCCACACACAACTTTTCACAGCACTGGGGTTGTAGAAAAGTGTATGTTATCTCACCAATTTAGTCTCTTCAAGTTTCATTCTTATCTTACTCTATGAAAACACTGTAATTTAACCACTTAAAACATAATTTATTTTGTATTTTAACAGTTATTTTACTTTTACTTTTTGCCTTCAATGACTACAACAAATGAAATATACATTCGGGGCCCACAGAAAGGGCCAAGATGATTATTCAGATTTTAATTTCTGTATTGAATAATAAGGGACGCGGTGGCTCCTAGAGTTGGAAACGACTAGCACGCATGTGCGGGGGAACCTTTACCTTTTTTACATTTATTGAATAATAACATTCAATACCAATGAATACTTGCTACTATGAGCAATAGTAGTGGAGCCCTTTTCTGCCTATCATCTCTTTTATTCTTCTGCCCAGATTTACTAATAGCATGCTAATGAATATTTGCTACTATGAGCAATAATATTGCAAAAATATTGTCATTTCTTTCTGCTATGGTCTCCTTTATAGCCTTCCATTCAAATGGTCTGATTGGCCCTTGTGAAAAATAGAAGGCTAAACTTTGTGGCTCATTGGTTTGATTTAGCAGGATGCTTCTTATGTTGTTAATGTAAAAAAAAATCAAGTATATTTCATTCTAGAAAGGATCATAATTCAGCAACAATGCCCTGTTATTGCACGCAAAATATTGCAATAACTAGCATTACTTTTGTTTTAAAACCCATCAGATATAGCAGTGCCTGTGTAGGAGAACAAAGTTCCCCCCGAGATCCACTCTACTGTTGTTTGAAGAACTGTGAAGGTCTGGCTCTTCAACCAAACTTTGGTGAAGGATTCCTTGCTTCATCACACATTTTCCATTTATTTTTCCTTTCTTAATAATTTTATTCCTTTGTATTTTAAATCCCAATTCCATAGGCTGTGGCATATATAGCCTATGTAGGAGAGAGCAAATTTGTTCTAGTGCTTAAGACATTAGGCTGGAGAATGGAAGATTGTGCGTTCAAGTCTCGTCTTAGTCATGAAAGCTGGCTGGGTGACTTTGGACCAATCACTGTCTCCCAGCCCAACCCACTTAACAGGGTTGTTGTTTAGGGAAAACAGGAGAAGGAAGATCTGTTGGATAAATTACACAAATAACCGACATGAGTTATTTATAAAAGTAATAAAGATGAAAAGTAAATAAATAAATAATATAAATACAAATAAAAATATAACAACAGATTCATTTGACTTGAGATTTCAGTTGGAAAATTTTTAACAACTTCATTAATATTCTTCAAAGTTTTAGCCAAAGTTTTCTTTTTAATTTGGTTTGATTTTGGCAAATCTATTCTTTCAGCATATTTTATTCAGTCCTTGTTTTTCTCAATTAGTTCTTGATTAATTGATAGTACATGCACTTCAGTTTCTTCTCTTATTATTCTTCATTAACATCAGTAGTCTCTTTGATTTCTACTGTATTGGTCACTTGGCAAATTGGTATTATTACTGGTAATTCTGAATAAACTTGAATTTTCAGTTGCTTGTTTCTCAGTTGCTTTCATTTCAGGTCGGCAGTTTGGCGGGTCAAATCCCGAGTGCCGCGTAACAGAGTGAGCGCCTGTTACTCGTCCCAGCTTCTGCCAACCTAGCAGTTCAAAAGCACGTAAAAATGCAAGTAAAAAATAGGGACCACTACACTGGGAAGGTAACAGCATTCCGTGTGCCTTTGGCGTCTAGTCATGCCAGCCACATGACCACAGAGACGTCTTCGGACAAGCGCTGGCTCTTCGGCTTTGAAACGTAGATGAGCACCGGCCCCTAGAGTCGGAAACGACTAGCACGCATGTGCGGGGGAACCTTTACCTTTTAAAAGAACTTGTGCTTTAAAATAACATGCCTTGGACTTCCGGTGGCAACGCCGCACCGAATGGCGGCTTTTCTTTGGCTGCCCATCCTGAGGCTTTGTTATATCTACGGAGACGGTGGCAATCAGCTGTCCTGCGGCTCATAAACTTCCCCCTCGGGAAAAGAGGGGGAGGTGAGCTTTCCTCAGGTAGTGGTAGAGCTCCCCAAGACCTCCCAGAATTATCTGGGGGTCGGAGGGTGAGAGCTCCCACAGAGCCCGAGGCTTTCTCCGAGTCCAGGATGCCTTTGCTCCGAAGGAGGGGCGAAGCCAGACGCTGCATCCACATCTGTGGATTATAGTGATTTATGATTGCTTTTAAAGCAGACAGAGCTGACCAGGAGGAGTAAAGTTGCAAGTATTCAGAACTTTAACTCAGGGTGCTTTAATCTTCTCCATACACAAATTTGATTTTGAAAGAGAAAAGATGGTGCCGAAATGTTTTTTTTCTCTTTGAAAGAATAAAGTACGAAGATTCTGTTAAAGTCTAAACAATATATTGGATTTTAGAGTTTTAAAGATTTTATTATTATTATTATTATTATTATTATTATTATTATTATTATTATTATGGGTTTATCTTTTTTTGGATTTTATTTTTATTCTGAAGTGCAGAGGGAAAGTGAAAGTGATAAGAGAAAGTGAATTGTAGCAAGTTGGAAAATGGCTTCAAGATGGCAGGCAATTCCTGTTGTTTCTAAAACTTCAATTTCCTCTCCCGTAACACAACCTGCAATGCAATCCACTTCAAAGCCCAGATCTCCTCCACCCTCTCCTCCACTACCAGCACTTACACTTAAAGACTTGCAGGATGCTTTGAAGCTGCAGGCACAACAAACGACTCAACAAATAAAGGAAGAGGTAGCTGATCTTCTTGAGTGTAAAAATAGAGAGATGAGAGAAGACATTTTGTCTGCACTTCAAGGGCTGGCTGCACATATTGAACGTTTAGATGATCGTGTGGATGAGGTTGTGGAAAATAGTGAAAAACCTGAAAATAGAATTGCTAAAGCAGAAAATAAAATTGATAAAACTGAGGATGAGGTGATTATTTCACAATATAGAGAAATGGAATTTGCTTTGAGAATAAGGGGGTTGAAAGAAAACCCCCGAGAGGATTTACAGGAAGAGGTGATCAAAGTCATTGCTCCCATCTTGGGATGGGATCCTAAGGAGTTATCAAGGGAGGTGGAAAAAATTTTCAGGGTCAATTCTTGGATTGCAAGGCAGAAAAATTTACCTAGAGATGTGGTGATCTATTTTTCTAAGAGGTCACTTCGAAATGCAATCATCCAGGCCTTCTATCAACAGAGATTTCAAATTGCAGGTCAAGATATTATAATTTTGAAAGAAATACCTCCTAAAATGTTGAGAAAAAGGAAGGATTTTGGTTTTTTGTCTGATGAGCTTAAAAATTGACAAATTCAGTTCAGATGGGAGATACCTATTGGAATAGTGGTAAACTATGCAGGGACATGATACAGATTTAATACGATTGCAAAGGCAAAAGATTTTTATACCTATGTCCTGAAAGCAGCTTCACCACCATCTCCATTACTTAAAACAGACATGTCAAACACAAGGCCCGGGGGCCGGATCCGGCCCGCGAAGTGGTTTCATGCAGCCCGCGAAGCCATCCTGGAAACAGTGAGGGAATGGCCCCCACTGCCTTGGCCCTGGCCCAGAGACCCTCCTCCTGCCAGAGACCCCCAGATCTGTCCCACTCCTGCCCAGGCCCCCATAGGCACCCTTGATGCCAACCATGTAGAGCTGGCCACGCCCACCCAGTAGGCCATACGCACTTTAGACACGCCCACCCAGTAGGCCACACCCACCCAGGCCACACCCACCCGCCCCCCTGAGGGCAACCACAATGCTGATGCGGCCCTCAAAGAAATTGAGTTTGATACCCCTGACTTAAAAGAACGGAAGAAGATAAACAACAAGTTGAAGGGGCAACATCACAGTTTGTTGGAGAGGCACAATTGGCTGAATCTACTGAACAGAGTTTGCTGTTAAAGGGTGATCTAAAAGAGCAGAGAATGACATGTGCTGTGCACAAACGGAAAGAAAAGGAGCAACTGAAACAGAAGATGGACTCTGGGCCTATGATACAAGGCCCTGTTACTACGGAGCCGGTGGGAGGGGCGCGACTGAAGAGACCAACTACGGATCTTCAGGCAGTGTTCCAGAGGCATCAGGTCGCTGAGGATGGCGATAAAGTTTTTGACATGGAATGTTAATGGTTTAAACTCACCACAAAAAGGAAAGAAAGTGTTTCACTACCTGAAGCAACATAAAAATGATATTGTTTGCCTACAAAAAACTCATATTTGTGCAAAAGATCAAAAGTATTTGATTAATTCCCAGTTGGGACTACATTTTATAGCATCTGCTCCAGATAAAAAGAGTGGGGTGGTTATTTATCTAAGAAGAGACTTATCTGCTACATTAATTGAGTCTGATCCACAGGGAAGATATGTTATTATTGAACTATTGTTACAAGGCAAGAAAATTCTCATTATTGGATTATATGCTCCTAATCAACAGCAAAGAAAGTTTTATAAGTTTTTACATGATAAATTAACTCAATTGGATTATAAATCTGTTATTTTGATGGGTGATTGGAATGGTGTTTTGGATTCAAGCAAGGAAAAGAAGGGGTCTTTTAAAAATTTTCCTAACTATTCTAGATTGCCTAAAGGTTTTTTTGACTTGAAAGATGACTTGGAATTAAGAGATATTTGGCGGGAGTGAAACTTGGAGGACAAAGATTTTACTTTTTTCTCGGACAGGCATCAATCGTTTTCTAGAATTGATTTTTTTAATTACTGGTGATCTTATTTCCAGAGTCAAGAATGTTAAGATTTTTCCTAGAACATTGTCGGATCATAGTCCTGTATGGATGGAGCTATTTAGAGAAGATGGGATAAGAAGATCTTGGAGATTGAATGAAAATTTATTTAGATATGATGTACTTTCAGAGAAATGTAAAGATTATTTGAAAGAGTTTTTTGTTTTGAATATGCATAAAGAAACACCAAATGAAATGGTTTGTGATGCTAGTAAAGCTTATATGAGGGGGATTCTGATTCATATGAATAATGGTCATAGGCGTAAGCAGATGCAAAAACGTAAAGAATTGGAAGAAGAGATTAAATTGAAGGAGAAAGCTTTTATTTTGAATCCATCAGATAAGAGACTAAGGATTTCAATAAATTTGTTGAAAGAGCAATTTAATATGTTAATGGCGGATCAGGTTGCAACTAATTTGCGATATGCAAAACATAATACTTTTTGCAATGCAAATAAGCCTGGTAGGTGGCTAGCTTATCAATTAAGGAAAAAACAGAAGTTACGTACTATAGAGAAAATAAAATATAAGGGTAAAGTAATATATCAACAAAATTTTATTAAAAAGGGTTTTTTAGATTTTTATGAAAAGTTATATGCTAGCGAGAATATACAAGCTTTAGATAAATATTTACAGGAAGCGCATATTCCTATGCTTTCATATGAACAACGGGAAGGGATGAATTGTTTAATCACTTCTGCGGAAATTATATTAGCAATTAAACAGTTAAAAGTGTGTAAGACTCCTGGTACAGATGGCTTAACAGCAATTTATTATAAAACCTTACTTGCAGAGATGGTAGAACCTTTAAAGGAACTATTTAATAATATCCAGGGTGGAGGGGAGGCGCCTCCAGCCTGGAGAAGGGCTTATATATCATTGATCCCAAAGGAGGATCAAGATCTTACTCAGCCTAAGAATTATAGACCTATATCACTCTTAAACACAGACTATAAGATTTTTGCAAAAATATTGGCAAATAGATTAATGTTAGTTTTGAAACAAATGGTTCATACTGATCAGTCTGGATTTATAACTGGAAGATATATGTAATATAATGTAAGACAAATAGTTAACTTAATTGAGTATTTGGATAAGAATAACCAAGTCCCTGCAGCATTGATATTTTTGGATGCTGAAAAAGCTTTTGATCAGTTGAATTGGCAATTTCTATTGAAAGTTGTGGACAAGATGAATTTTGGGGATAAATTTTTGCAATCTATTAAGGCCATATATCAACAACAATCGGCGCAAATTATAATTAATGGGGGATTAACAGATGCATTTAAAATTGAAAAAGGTAAAAGACAGGGGTGTCCCCTGTCACCATTACTGTTTGTCTTAACATTGGAGATTTTATTGATTAAAATTCGGGAATCAACTAAAATAAAGGGAATAAAAATAAAGCAGAATGATTATAGGTTAAGAGCATTTGCGGATGACTTGGTTGTTACATTATCCCAACAGATTCAATCGGTTATAGATTTGATGGAAATCATAATTCAATATGGGAAAGTTTCGGGTTTTAAGGTAAATAATAATAAGACTAAAATATTATCTAAAAATATGACCATGAATGAAAAGGAAATGTTAATAAAATTGACAGGTTATGAAATAGTGAAAAGGTTAAATATTTGGGAGTACAGTATATATTACAGTTTCTAATGTGAAATTATATAAGAATAATTATGAGATGTTATGGTTAAAAGTACAAAAGGATTTAAATAATTGGAAAAAAATTACAATTATCTTTGTTGGGAAAAATTGCAGCTGTTAAAATGAATGTTTTGCCAAAGTTTCTCTTTTTGTTTCAAATGATACCTATTTTGAAAAAGGATGCTAATTTGGATGATTGGCAGAAGGGTATTAATAAATTTATTTGGTCAGGGAAAAAACCAAGAGTTAAACTTAAGATTTTACAAGACGCTAGGGAAAGAGGAGGACTTAAGGTGCCTAATCTGAAACTATATTATGATGCAGTGGTTTTAACACTGGTTAGTGATTGGCTCAATTTAACAAATAAAAGTATACTTTATCTTGAGGGATGGGACTTATTATATGGGTGGCATGCATATTTG
Organism: Vipera ursinii; assembly: GCF_947247035.1. Classification (NCBI taxonomy): domain Eukaryota; kingdom Metazoa; phylum Chordata; class Lepidosauria; order Squamata; family Viperidae; genus Vipera; species Vipera ursinii. Next base: position 80,894,351 of record NC_139517.1, read on the forward strand.
ATTTATGATAAAAAGTTGATAAGGCTTTTAAATCTCATATTTTAAGAAGTGCTTTATTGCGTGTTTGGAAAAAGTATAATTATAAGTTGAATTATAAAATACCAATTTGGGGGATTCCTGGACATGCAATAGAGGGTGAATCTATGAGTGTGAATTTGGATATGATTTCTTATAAGCAATTACTTAGATTGGTAGGGAATGATTGGCAATTAAGGTCGGTAGCCGAGTTAAAACAAGAAAATATCATACAGTCTTGGTTTCAGTATACCCAACTGCAAGCTAGGTGGAAGTTGGATCAGAAGGTTGGTATGACACTGATGGATGAAAATTTGGTAAAACAGATTAAAGATCAAAATCGAGCGCATATAAAGAGAATTTATAATGCTTTAATAGAATTGGATTCGGAAATGGAATTAGTGAAAGACTGCATGGTAATGTGGGCTCAAAATATCCAAGAACCGATCCCATTGGATGTTTGGGAGGTAATTTGGGTTAGAAATGTAAAATTTACCCAAGCCCAAAACTTAAGAGAAAATTTTTATAAAATGTTTTATAGATGGCATTTGGATCCTAAAAAGCTGTCTTGTATGTATTCCAATTTACAGCCCAAATGTTGGAGATGTGGTAGTTTGGACGCTACTTATTTTTATATTTGTTGGACTTGTAGAAATATAAAAGCTTTTTGGATTAAAATTTGGTGGAACATCCAAAAGATTTTCAAGAGAAAGATAAAGTTTACCCCACAATTATTTTTATTGGGTGCTATTACAGATTGTAATACTAAAGAAATTAATTTGATGTTGAATTTGATAACAGCTGCAAGGTTATTGGTAGGGCAATATTGGAAGAAGGACTGCCTGCCTACTATAGAGGAATGGACGCTTAAAGTGTCAAATTTAGCAGAAATGGCTAAGATTTCTGCTTATTTGAAGGATCATTCACAAGAAAGATACATTTTGGTTTGGAGAAAATGGATAGATTATATTCAGGAAAAATATGGGACTAAAAAGTTCCATTTAGCTTATGAGTAAATTTTAGATTGTTATAATTTAAATTCTTTTTTTGTAAATTATTATTAGCTATAATAATATTTATATTATACGATATTATTATTGTATTAGTATAAGTTGGATATTTTTAGAGTGTTTGTAATTATGTTATAGGCGGGTTAAAGTGTATTATGTATTTGGTTATTTACATAGTTGATCAATGTTAGTTAGATTATGATTATTATATATTTGTAACCCTGTAATCAGCTTTGGGAAGTGGGGGAGGGGGAGGGGGGTTTAGGGGTGGGTTGGCGATGGGATAATATTGTAACTTTTATAAAACTTTTCAATAAAAAATAATAATAACATGCCTTTGGTCTATAAGTCTCTGCTTATGGATCTCTAGATGTATTTCTTTCCAAAGCTGGAATGTTCATTTTTGAAATCCACATTTTTATGCTTATTATTGATAGAAACTTTCCATAATTGATCACATTATCCTTTGATCACATTTTTTCACTTTAAGTTGCCTACCAGTAATCTCAGCTCCCATATGCTGGTTGCCTAGCAAATAGTGCTGAGCCTTGCAACACCTTTTCTGGTGAATGATCAAAATAATGTGACTCTTGTTAATCCAGATAATATTCAATCCAGCATGAAATTCAAAATATGTATTTTCACCATATTGAATGGGAGTTTTGGAATAGATTCCATTTAATTCTTCAGTAAGACCTTTCTGATATGGTTACACCTATTCAGCATAGCCTTTAGCATTGTTAGAGTACACAGCCACCAAGACTGTTTCTTTGGTGGGGTTTGTTTTATTTCTTTATGAAATGAAGTAGCCATCACCAAAGTTAATTATTTACTCTATGAAGATAGACCTTCTTATATCAGATCTAAGTCCTCTTCCAACATACTTCCTTGAGCTTATTCCTCTCTACTTTTTCTATATGATCTTACACAACTTGATCATGTCTTTGGAGATTCTCTGCAGTCAGAAACAGAATTACTGGATGGAGACTTTATATTAATCTATAATGAGATTTATTAGAATGATTGGACTGATATTTTGTACTAAACAATAATGTGATTTGTCTGGTTTTGGACCAAACCCTGTATGTTTTCATTTATAAAAAAAATATAGCTTATAATTGTGAATCAAGTCACTATGGCTGATTCAACAAACCATATTTAAATTAAACTAAATTAAATTAAACCATATTTAAATTAAGGAAGCAATGGAGGAAGTTTACTTTCTACTTCTGGAATTATTCACATAATAGTCACACTATACATTCTTCCTGTACAGATTGATGTTAAACCAGAAGAACAAACATTAGAGTGAGGACTGTTCCCCACCACCCCATTGCTCACTATTGAATTGACTCTGAATTGAATTGCCATCATAGTGATTTCCATTTCTTTCAGTAGAACAGCAGAAAATACTTTTGCCATTATACTCATTATTCTGCATAGAGAAACATAATGATTTAACTTAACATCCTTATCACTGAAAGAGAAGATAAAATGCCTAATTTACTATTCATGAGGAAAGGCATTAATGTGAAATAAAACTAGAAAATAGGAAATGTGAGAAATAAATTTTGTTCATTTTTTAATAAGCATATTAGAAATCCATAGTTTTTAAAAACCAGATGGAAAGAATGAAGAACAAAAATGTAAACATAGAAATAATGAAAGTAACCGGTTCACTTGTCCAATCTTAAAATGCTCAGCAATTTAAAAAAAAATCTGGCACTTTTATATATATATATATAGCTAGTCTAATTACTGTCATTTCAGAGCATTAGTTTCTGCCTTTCCTATAGAATATTTTCTCCTCATATCACAACAAATTTGTGGACTCCAAATTTGTTTGGGAAGTAATAGCAGGTCCAAAGTCAGTGCATTTTGTATTTCAGTGGGAACTTCAACCTGGGTCTTCAACATTCTATCTGGGCTTCAACTGAAAGGTCTTACCTCTTTGACAATCCCACCCCTTCCTGGTTCATGGAAAAGATACTTGTTTTTTTATTCTTATCTGTTGCTTTAGCTGCTTGGAGTCATTGAGAGCCAGGTGACATGCAAATTTATTTATTTGACAATTTCCCCATTTATTAATTATGTGGCACATAAATATGGTTTTTGTACTTTTGTAGACAAAGACAATCCAAAATTAATGTAATATGTTTTTTGCAGATAGATAAGAATTTTGTTTGGTTCATTTTTGAAAAAGCAAAACTTGTAATTCCGTAGTAACCTGAATGGAGGGGAAAAAACCTTCAGATTTTTAAAAAATGGATTTGTAGAAAATTTGTCTTAGAAATTGGGTTCATGAAGCTAAATTGAAGAGCCTATTTAAACTTCCCAATGGACCAATTCTAGCCTATCACTTGTAGCTTGCTAAATATAATTTACCATCTGGAACCATACTATTCCTACTTGTCCCTCACCCCCTGAGTGAGTATATCCTTAATTATACTGCAGTTAACAATTACTTCAAAAATGGTGGTAAACAGGGGGTTTTTGGGGGGACACTTCAAGTTGTGAATTAAGGTTAACAAACTTACAATGTATCACAATTTTATTTTTAGGGTATAATGCCTAACTTAAGTTTAATTAAAATGGGATATAAGTAAGAAAAGAATGAGAATTAAACAAATTATCCTGTGACTACTTTCCAGTTCTTAAAATGTAGCAGTCTGAGAATAATAAAACCAGTGAGTTAGTATCCTAATCTAAATTTAGAAACTTCAGGTTGCAAATTATCTAAATGTTTTCTCAGTAATTGCACTGATGATTATATTAATATTGTTGTGGTTATACCTTGTATTATAAATCCCCAAAATTTTGCAACTTTACTTTAAAGCATATTCACAACCTAAAAATGCATGATTAAATTGTGCACTGCCTAGATTTCCTATATCTTTTGACATGCAATTTAGCCATCTACAAGCTATGTTTGCAGAATCCAAGCCAATATTACTTGCAGCAGGCTGACATTAAGGCCCTCTGCCAGATATTTTTGATGTTTGGTTTTCCCCTTTCTGGCCAGATCCAACCAATTTTCAGATATGTTTTGGGGTGTTCTTTATTTTATTTTATTTTATTGCTTGCTTTCTCTGGACACCAAATTTGGTCCTGTTCTGTTTTCAGAGAATTATCTTGCTGATGAAAAGAAAAGCAGATGGGCACAATCTGAATCCCATTTCCATAATTTCTTTTGAGCTTTTCTTGGCTTGGGAAGTATAAAAGTACAAAATGCATGTAATCACATCAGGTCTACAGACAGACCGGAGAAAAAGGGGGAAATAAACCAAGCCTTTTCTCTTTTGCCCTTAATTTTGAGAGTTATTTTAAAGGACAAGAACTCATTTCCTTCCACTTCTTATCCTGCTCCAAACTTTCGGGTGCCTACAGACTTAAATCATGCTGTTTTCCCTTATCCTCTGCAAGAAGGCTTCTTTCTATGTAACACCACTGAATCCACCCTTTGTAGCTTTCCTTAGAGATGCTGATGGTTTTCTGAAAGAACAAAAACTACAAGGATTCACAATATCACAGTTATTGCTTGTATTTCATCAAGAAGGTCCCTCCGTCTTTTGAGATCCTAGTCTCTGAAAATCTGTGTTTTGCATTTTCAGCCATAAATTATTCCTGGCATACCAATGGCAATAAGCAATAAGACTTATATACCACTTCACAGTGCTTTACAGCCCTCTCTAAGCGGTTTACACTGTCAGCATATTGCCCACCCTCAACAATCTGGGTCCTCATTTTACCGACTTCAGAAGGATGGAAGGCTGAGTTAACCTTGAGCAGGTGAGAACTGAACTGCCAAACTGCGGGCAGCTAGCAGTCGGCAGAAGTAGCCTGCAATACTGCATTCTAACCACTGTGCCCCCATGGCTCTTAATGAATAACATAATGACAGCCAAATATGAGACTTATTGCCACAAACCATCAGAGCAAATCGCCTGAAAGTGAAAAAAAAAAGAAAAAATTCTGGTATGTGTCATTAAGGCAGCAATTGGCAATTACTTAAAACTCTGCCAACTGTTTCATTCTTAGCCGCCTAATCCTCACAGGGTTGGAGAGCCATTAAGTATATCATCATCTGTTTTACACTCTTTTGTAGTAGCACAGGAGTATAATTATTGGATAAGGCAGAAAGTCCCAAAGGTACTTTTTTTTCACGAGGCAACTGGACTTTCTTGTTTTTCTTTGAAGACATTTTGCTTCTCAGCCAGGAAGCTTCTTCAGCTGGTGGGGGATGACAGGATTTATATTCCTGGCAGAGAGCTGGTCATTTGCATTCTTTTAGAGAGTTGTTGAGGCCACCTGGAGGCTTATCTGTGTCCTCAGTCACCTGACTAGTGCAAATGGGTGTGGAGCCTTCTTGGAATTGTTGAAAGGACTGGGTTGTAGACTGGAGATAGATAATGTCATATCTCTCCCCCTCTGTTGAATGAGGGCTGTTCAATTTTGACACAGATGGCTTCTTTGACCTTCTCTTAAACCAGCGGTCCCCTCTGTCCAAAATGTGGATTTTGCTGTCTTCAAAAGAGTGGTCTTTGTCTTTTAAATGCAGATGGACTGCTGAATCTTGTTCTGATTATTTGTTTTCCTATGTTGTGCCATGAGTTTATGAAATCATTAGATTATATAATTTAAATTTAAGAAAGAGGGAAAACTTATTTCAATGCCCTATACTTGCTAAACTGTATTTTATTGGAAAAATTCAGATTTTACATTAGTATAATGATATACAGGTAGTCTTCAACTTACAATAGTTCATTTAGTGACCATTCAAAGTTACAGCGGCACTGAAAAATGTGAGTTATGACCATGTTTCACACTTACAGCTGTTGCAGCCCCATGGTCACATGATTTACATTCGGATGCTTGATAACTGGTTCATATTTATGACGGTTGTAGTGTCCTGGAGTCATGTGATCCTCTTTTGCAACTTTCTGACAAGCAAAGTCAAGGGCGATGCCAGATTCACTCCACAACCATGTTACTAATTTAACAACTGCAATGGTTCACTTAACAAATTTGACAAGAAAAGTCGCAAAACTTAACTCACTTAACAAATTTCTCACTTAGCAACATCAATTCTGGGTTCAGTTGCGGTCGTAAGTCAAGGAGTACTTGTACTATTGCTGCTTTAGGTGTGAAAGTAGAAAATAAGAAGAGAACAGGGCAAACAAGAAAGTAAAGGTTCAGATGATAAATTGCTCAAACTGAGCAAACACTAGTACTATGCTGGTCTCTTGAGACTTATCATTCTGCAGAGCAGGTACCTACAATATTGTATATTTGCAGCTGTGGTATTATAGCCATGACTGATTCATGGATTGACACATCAGCCCTATTTTTGTTTATATATGAGGCTAACAGAAAGAGTAAAAAAAAACCATATTGTAACAAAGAGAGCAAAGACTTCAAGGAAAAATCCACATCTGAAATGAAATGTCTGATGACAGTGAAAAATTATTCATAATAGAGACAGATGGATTTCAACATCTAGGTAGGATTGTCCATACTGAAAGAAATATTAAGACAGGCAATATTGTATATAGACAGAAAGTAGGGAAACTAGGACAAAAGTCATACCTTTTAACTTCATCTCCTTGCCTGGTTCCCTACCCTTCTCTACAATGTAAATTCACCATGTAAGTGAATATTAAGAATGTTAATGAAGGATACACTTTAAATGTATTAAACTGAATTATGCAAGAAAACAGCAGGATAACAACAGATGTAGGGATCTGAGGGTGACAGGTTTAGTTTCATTTGATGAATGTTTGTTTTGTTGTTCTGAAAAGTTAAAGTAAAATTAAATATTTAAAGAGAACAAGGAAAGCTTACATTGACTTAGATGAATTTATTTCCTCCCAAAGCACAATAAAGAAATAATGTCAACTGAGACCAGGGTGAAGAGAGGAGATTTTGTATTTAACCACTGACCATACTTTTTACTGTTTAAATTTAATGTTTACTTTTACTGTAAACATTATGATAGTGCCAAAAATATCCATTTAAATCTTTGTTATTTTACTCCTACCTGGATAATTTGGAGCAGTAGCTGATCATGTTGGAGGAAATCAGAATTGAAATCAAATACTGATCACAAACTGAATTATAGATTACAGTCCTTGTTTGTAAAACTCATTTAATCTCTAGTGATCAATTTCCATGTAATAGCAAATGATTTATTTTATACCTTTTTTGCTGGGTTTTTAAAAAAAACAGTAGAATAAATATTATTATTATTATTATTATTATTATTATTATTATTATTATTATTATTATTATTATTATATTTTTAAAAAAACATTTCAGATGTCAACACTGTAAACATTGGATGTTCCTGCTCTGACAACTGATGAAAATTGCAGCCATTTTCTCTTTGCTTTTTCTGGTATTTAGAAATCAGGTGCAGAAGGGGGAGGGGTTGGGATAAATGCTTGAGCTCACTTAGCCATAACAATAACGCTGCTTTGTAGGAACTGAAGGACGAGCTGATAACATTTTGGCGGGCTGAGGATCTGGGGAGAAAGCCCACATTTTAGACTAATTGGAGAATGTGATTTATGATAGCTTATTGGTGGTGGGAATTGCACTTTGTTATTTTGTATCCGGGGGAAGGGAATTTAATTTTTGGGTTCAACTATGTAGTGCCGATACTTTGTTTCCTGAATAAAATGTTCTTAAAGGAAGAATTTTTGCCTTGAAGTTCTTTTGATGGGTTTCATTTATTGGAACTATGACATCAGAATTAAAATGAATTCAAGTAGATTGAACTGATGATATATGAAACAAAATCAACTGGTTGAAATAAAAAATATGGATAAAACCTCTTGAAGAAGCACCAAAAAGATAATAGAGAAACCTGATGAAGTCACTAGAGCAATTATATCTTACTGCAGTCATACAAAAATCGAGGTTTAATTATTGCTCAAAGTTACAATGGCAATGAAAAAAGCTACTTGTGACCAGTTTTCACACTTACGACTGTTGCAGCATCTGCACAGTCGCATAATCAAACTTTGGGTGCTTGGCAACCAACATATATTGACAATGGTTGCAGCATCCCAGAGTCCAGGGGTTGTTATTTGCAATGAGGGGAGCCAGATTCACTTAAAAATTGCATGATTCACTTAACAACTGTTGTTGTTGTTAGCTGCGAAGTCATGTCTGACCCATCGCGACCCTATGGACAACGTTCCACCAGGCCTTCCTGTCCTCTGCCATCTTCTGGAGTCCATTTAAGCTCACACCTACTGCTTCAGTGACTCCATCCAGCCACCTCATTCTCAATCTTTCCCAGCATTAGGCTCTTCTCAAGGGAGTCCTTCCTTCTCATTAGGTGGCCAAAGTATTTGAGTTTTAGCTTAAGGATCTGGCCTTCTAAAGAGCGGTCAGGGTTGATCTCCTCTAGGACTGACCAGTTTGATTGCCTTGCAGTCCAAGGGACTCGCAGGAGTCTTCTCCAGCACCATAGTTCAAAGGCCTCAATTCTTTGGCAATCAGCCTTTCTTATGGTCCAACTTTCACTGCCATACATTGCAACTGGGAAGACCATAGTCTTGACTATACGCACTTTTGTTGGCAGGGTGATGTCTCTGCTTTTTAGTGTGCTGTCTAGATTTGCCATGGCTTTCCTCCCGAGGAGCAAGCGTCTTTTAATTTCTTGGCTACAGTCCCCATCTGCAGTGATCTTGGAGCCCAGGAAAATAAAATCTGTCACTACCTCCATTTCTTCCCCATCTATTTGCCAGGAATTGAGATGGCCGGATGCCATGATCTTGGTTTTCTTAATATTAAGTTTCAACCCAACTTTTGCACTCTCCTTCTTCACCCGCAACAAGAGGCTCTTTAGTTCTTCTTCACTTTCTGCCATTAGAGTGGTATCATCTGTATATCTTAGGTTGTTGATATTTCTTCCGGCAATCTTAATTCCAACTTTTGATTCATCTAGCCCTGCCTTTCTCATGATGTGCTCTGCATATAAGTTAAATAGGCAGGGCGACAGTATACAGCCTTGCCGGACTCCTTTCCCAATTTTGAACCAATCAGTGGTTCCATGTCCAGTTCTCACTGTTGCTTCTTGGCCCACAGTACCAGACCATCTTATTTGTCAAGAGACAAATAAGATGGTCTGGTACTCCCATCTTTTTAAGAACTTGCCACAGTTTGTTATGATCCACACAATCAAAGGCTTTAGCATAGTCAAGGAAGCAGAAGTAGATGTTTTTCTTGAACTCCCTAGCTTTCTCCATGATCCACGTATGTTGGCAATTTGATCTCTAGTTCCTCTGCCTCTTCGAAATCCTGCCTGTACTTCTGGTAGTTCTCGATCCACATACTGCTGAAGTCTAGTTTGTAGGATTTTAAGCATGACTTTACTAGCATGAGAAATGAGTGCAATGGTGCGATAGTTTGAACATTCTTTGGCACTGCCTTTCTTTGGAATTGGAATGTAAACTGATCTTTTCCAATCCTGTGGCCACTGTTGAGTTTTCCAAATTTGCTGGCAAATTGAGTGTAGCACTTTTACTGCATCGTCTTTTTAAGATTTTGAATAGCTCAGCTGGAATACTGTCACCTCAACTAGCTTTGTTATTGCTCAGCTTTTCTAAGGCCCACTTCACTTCACATTCTAGGATGTCTGGCTCGAGGTCAGTGACCACCTCATTGTGGTTATCAGGGACATTAAGTTCATTCTTGTATAGTTCCTCTGTGCAATTTTGACAAGTCTTCTTTATCTCTTCTGCCTTTGTTAGGTCCCTGCCATTTTGGTCCTTTATCATGCCCATTTTTGCATGAAACATTCCCTTCATCTCTCCAATTTTCTTGAAAAGATCTATGGTCCTCCCTATTCTTTTGTTTTCTTCTATTTCTTTGCACTGTTCATTTAAGAAGGCATTCTTATCTCTTCTAGCTATTCTCTGGCATTCTGCATTCAATTGGGCGTATCTTTCTTTTTCTCCCTTGCCTTTTGCTTCCCTCCTTTCCTCAGCTATTTGCAAAGCTTCCTCAGACAGCCATTTTGTTTCTTGCATTTCTTTTTCTTTGGGATGGTTTTAATTGCTACCTCTTGTACAATGTTGCGAACCTCTGTCCATAGTTCTTCAGGCACTCTGTCTATCAGATCTAACTCCTTAAATCTATTTGTCACCTCTACTGTATATTCAACAGGGATATGATTTAATTCATACCTGAGTGGCCTACTGCTTTCCCCTACTTTCTTCAGTTTAACCCTAAATTTTGCAACCAGAAGCTCATGGTCTGAGCCACAGTCAGCTCCTGGTCTTGTTTTTACTGACTGTATAGAGCTTCTCCATCTTTGGCTGCAGAGCACATAGTCAATCTGATTTCTGTGTTGACCGTCTGGTGATGTCCATGTGTAGAGCCGTCTCTTGGGTTGTTGGAAAATAGTGTTTGCTATGACCATCATATTCTCTTGACAAAATTCTATCAGCTTGTGCCCTGCTTCATTTTGCACTCCAAGGCCAAACTTGCCTGTTATTCCGGTTATCTTTTGGCTTCCTACTTTAGCATTCCAATCCCCCATGATGATAAGAACATCATTTTTTGGTGTTAGTTCTATAAGGTGCTGTAGGGCTTCATAAAACCGGTCAATTTCATCCTCTTCAGCACTGGTGGTTGGGGCATAGACTTGGACTATTGTGATATTGAATGGTTTGCCTGAGATCATTTTGTCATTTTGAGGATTGTATCCCAGTATTGCTTTTCCTACTCTTTTATTGACTATGAAGGCTACTCCATTTCTTCTGAGGGATTCTTGCCCGCAGTAGTATACCTAATGGTCATCTGAATTAAATTCACCTATTCCTGTCCATTTTAGTTCACTGATACCTAAGATGTCGATGTTCAGTCTTGTTATCTCTTGTTTGACCACGTCCAGCTTGCCTTGATTCATGGATCTTACATTCCAGGTTCCTATGGAGAAAAAATCTTTACAGCATCGGACTTTCCTTTCACCACCAGACACATCCACAGCTGAGTGTCCTTTCGGCTTTGGCCCAGTCACTTCATTCTTTCTGGCACTACTAGTGCTAGCCCTCTGCTCTTCCCCAGTAGCATATTGGACACCTTCCGACCTGAGGGGCTCATCTTCCAGCGTCATATCATTTTGCCTTTTGGTACTGTCCATAGGGTTTTCATGGCAAAGATACTGGAGTGGTTTGCCATTTCCTTCTCCAGTGGATCACGTTTTGTCAGAACTTTCTGCTATGACCTTTCCGTCTTGGGTGGCCCTGCACAGCACAACTCATAGCTTCATTGAATTATGCAAGCTCCTTTGCCACGACAAGGCAGTAATCCATGAAGGGGAAACAACTGTAGTGAATCACTTAAAAACATGACAAAAGGTCATAAAATGGAACAGAAATCACTTAACAACTGTCTTGCTTAGGAACTGAAATTTTCTTCTTAATTGTGGTTGTAAGTCAAGTCTACTACATGCCTCTGTTTCTAACATATAGAAACAGGAGTAGGTCAGCAAGAAAACTTTAACAATGTTCAGTGGACACTGATTACACAGGATTTCCTTTAAATCAAGATAGCAGGAATCTGGTAGTACCTTTCAAACCAAGAAATTTTCATAAAAGATATAAATTAATAATTTGTTTAGTCAAAAATGTGCTACGGGACTTTTGATTTTTTTTTTACTACTAACATGGCTCTCTTCCTACATTGCATGGAGAATCTTACCCAGATGAACATTTTAATAAAACTTTTTATTTTAATTAGCTCCCCCCACTTTGTTTTCCTTAAGGCAGTTGTTAAGACCATGTAGGGAGTAACATACTGGATGTTTCTATAATGTTACTCAGTAACAGTGGATTTGGAGATTACCCAAAATTGTTCTCAAGAGGTTAAATAGATGGATTACTTTCCCCTAAATTAATTCTATTAGACACAGGAGAATACTCTACAGAAGAGAGTAATTTCTCAGAGCAGCTCTAAGGTGGTAGGGGGAAAACTGCACCTGTTATCTGAGGCACTAAAGTTGGAAACAAAATTCCAAATTGCACTATATTTTACTCAAACAAAGAAAACTATAAAGTAAAGGAGATCTCTTCCCCCCTATCCAAACTTTCCCAAATTGCATGAGACTTCCAAAGGCTCTGAAAGCCCAGCACAATAGGAAGTCTTCAGAATCCTGCACGACTTTGAAAATCTTCAGAAGGCCAAATGTGAATTCTTGCAGACTTTCCAAAGGCTTTGGAAGCCCTGTGCAAACTATATGTCCCCACTGGGAGCTACCTTGTATGGGCCAAGTCAACTTCTCCACAGCTGGAGAAAAATGCCCGAAGACATTGGATCTTCTGAGTAGTGGAGGCAAATGCAGTATTACCCAAGGGTGACATATCTCGGAAAACAGTGCAAAGTTGAATTATTGGGTGGCAGCAATGCTAGGGTTAAAGCTCTGGGATGGTGGCAGATGGCTGCTAGAGACCTGGGCCTCTACTTTATGCCCAGTGCTGTAAGTCAAACGGGGGAATAGGTAAGGAGGAAGCTGCAGTACTCTAGCATGGATAAGTTGTGGTTAGTTACAATGCCATGGTTGTAAGAGTGGGCAGATTGCTATATTCCCAAATTCTGATCAGGCAATTCTGGGGGCACTGCAATGGTTGTAACCTTGGTTAGGGGCCAAAATCCCTTTGTTCAGCATAACTGTAATTTCAAATGGTTACAAATGGTGATTTGTATCATGCCATCATGTATGGCATAATACAAATCACTCCATTCTATCCAAGCATCATGATGCTTGCAACTAAGTACACAAGGGACAAAATTTATATTGCAGTTTTTGATAAAATCATTACTTGCTCCATAAGACTTAGTGAAGAAGTAGCAACAGATAGACCACATCCCAACTAGATTGGATTGCATCTTTCTATACTAAGAAAGCAGTGTAACTGGATTCACATCCGGTGCACATCAATTTTGTGAAATTTATGCTCTTATACATTTCTTGTCATTGCAACTACACTTAAAACAAAGCATTGGCAACACAAAAATACACTTAGGGATCTTATTTGTATGGGTCTAATTGTGTCATTATTCTTTAAGGTACACAAGCCACTTGTTTCTTGCACAACTCTAAAAATGGTAACTTATGGGAAACTTGAGGGACGCGGTGGCTCAGTGGGTTAGGACGCTGAGCTTGTCGATCGGAAGGTCGGCAGTTTGGCGGGTCGAATCCTGAGTGCCGCGTAACAGAGTGAGCGCCTGTTACTCGTCCCAGCTTCTGCCAACCTAGCAGTTCAAAAGCACGTAAAAATGCAAGTAGAAAAATAGGGACCACTACGGTGGGAAGGTAACAGCGTTCCGTGCGCCTTTGGCGTCTAGTCATGCCGGCCACATGACCACGGAGATGTCCTTGGACAAGCGCTGGCTCTTCGGCTTTGAAACGGAGATGAGCACCGGCCCCTAGAGTCGGAAACGACTAGCACGCATGTGCGGGGGAAACTTTACCTACCTTACTATGGGAAACTTTGCTGATTGATCTAGGAATTATGTGTTGTTTCAAATGAAATATTTTGTTACTTAATCATTACAAATCATATTTTGATTACATAACAATAATTCTCTGTTTAGGAAAAAGAGGAAGTAGCACTTTCTTTTTGTTACAGACATGCCATTAAAATGGCATTGAAATGGAAATTCTTTTAAAGTTTCAAATGACTTTTTTCTCTACAATTATCTTTATTCTTTTGAACCTTCAGCAAAGTCTTCTTCTAATCTAGTGAGACATATGGAGAAAATATCTAGTATCCTAAAAAGGCTAAGAAGAAAATTAATAATAATAGTGAAAAAGAAAATGACTTAATACGACACAGCTAATTTACAGTGTCCAGAGACATTCATGAAGACCCATTAGGAGTTCTTTAAAATAATGTAAGTCATGTTTGAACTTCAAAAGATTAGGTGATTGGGGAAATATCATCCAGTTGTAAATATTGTAAATATTTTATGACTAAAGTGCTGTGCTTTAAATTTCAAAATATTTGAAAATGACTTGAAAGCTAGAGTGGAAGGAACAGATGTTGAGGCTCTGCCAAACAACAAGAAGACCACTTTCTCATTGTCATTATCTCTGCCTTTGGAATTATCCATGGAAAATGTTTTAGAAAATGGTGGAAATCCCTTAAAAAGAAAAAAGAAAAAGAAAAACCTAAAACTGAGAAATTACAGGGACAATGACTTCCTTGATGTTTACCAATTTCTGTCCTGACAAAAACAGTGCAGCTGCAGGTAATCTGTGATCAAATTACAGTCTGGTCTATAGAGTACTGTACATTTTAAAAAGAAAAAACTGGTACCTCTAATTAAGCAGATAAATAGAATGAAATAGATCTTCAATGCTGACAACAAAAATGTGTACTGAGGACATGATAAAGTATATAATACTATATTCCTTTTTAATGGAAGTTAGAAATGATAAATTTCATGTTTTTTTAAATCACTACTAATTTTATTAGTACTGGCTATTATTTTTTATGAAAGCACTTTATTCACTTTTTCAATGATAAGTATACCAAGAGAAAATTCCTCTTCTCTGTTAAGTTTTTATTGTTGTAAATGACAGAAACCTAGAAGGTCTTTGCCAAAAGGGGAAAAATAGAATATACTGTTAGGGAATGTATATTTCTATTAAACATGCTTGAACAAAATATCTAGAATATTATCAGGATTGTTTTTGATTCAGCTAACATTGTGCAAAAAAAATCAACTGAAATGTACTGAATACCTCGAATCAATTCCTGAGATAGTGATATTTTCTTATACTCGTCTAGCCCTTTGTTCAGTACTGCAGTTAACACCAAGCTCTATTGTCCCATGCTCTTGAAGTTTGGAATTTCCAGTTTAAATTTGTAAAGAGATTACCTTAATACCTCTATGAAGAGTCAATTTTCATTCTCATGTCAATTATTGAGGTACTAAAAAATAGGTTTCAGACAATGACTCTGCTGTTTCAAATGCATATGACACTCTTTACCTTGCCAAACAGGAAGATCAGTAATGCCCAGAGGTAGATTCAGTATAATGCTTCTAGCTTTGCTGAGAAAAATAAATCCATGTTTATTACAGAAACATATAAATTTAAAGTAGAAGGTGTGAGTTTATATTTGTAAGAATATAAAAAAATATTTAATTGATTGTACCAATAATATTTATAACTATTAGTATATGAGCTCTTAAAAATATAAAATCCAATACAGTGCAATTGACACAAAGATTATTTTGACACCCTGACAAACAGCATCCTATTTAGATAATTATTTTGAATACTCATTCTGTACAAATAAATGAAATGGGGATAATTCCCAATCAATCATGTTTACAGATCTAGAATTATCTCTCACAAGCCTGCAGTGAATTTTTATATGATTTGGAGGACACAGCATTCCAGTGATCAAAAATATATCTAGAGGGCAACTAAAAAAATTAAAAGAGCATTTAATTTTATGATGATATACAGTATATAACTAACATAACCTGTAATCAGGTTAAAGTTGAAATCTAGCAGAGTCAATACATCTCTGTTCTAACGATTCTATATAATTAAAATGAAAAAAAAACCCTCTTACTTTGATTCAGGTATTTCCCTAAAATGGCCAATATAGCAAGGAATTCGTTTAAAGAAATCTTATATATTTGCACATAAATATGCTGACTGACTGATAATCCAGGATTAATAAGCATGGGCTGAATGAACACCCTGCTGGCAGATGAAGACGGTTTGCTTGCCTTTTAATAGAAGCAAACAAATCAGGAATAGTTTTGTGTTACTTTTTGTGACAGAAGTAAGACTTAAGCAGAATTTCATGTTGGCTTAAAGGTTCAAGGTGGCTTTGGGAATATTTAACCAGAATAAAGATTTTAGATATAAGACAAATGCTCTAGTTGAGTTCACTTTTTATACGAGATAATAGAAGTAAATAGAAGTCCTCCACTGCTTCAGTTTATTTATATCACAATCCAACCCATATTCATTCAGAGAAGCTCAATAGGACTAATTCTCAGATCAATGAATATAGATTATAATTTGAGAGGAGAGGGAGGGAGTGAGGCAGAGAGAGGGGGGAGAGAGAGAGGGAGGGAGGGAGAGGGAGAGGGAGAGAGAGAATCTCAAATGAGAAAATTGTTAATTGTATCTTGTTATTTCCATTTCCAAACTGGACATGCTCATGTTTGTTTCTATGCATTGACTTGTGCTCTATGCAGTTTTCTTCATTAGAAAGGCACAACAAAAATCACATTTCAAATTACACGTATTTTCCCACAGAACATGCATTTTAAAATATAATTAACAAATCAACTAATTTTGCAGTATAGATTTCCAATTAAAAATATGCCCCAAAAGCATATATTGGGAGAAAATGTATTAAAATATATCTACTGCCATAAACATGTATACATGTATATGTGTATGAGTGTGTATACACACACTCACAGACATAAACACAGAGACATACACACAGAGATTTGCTACTTCTGAGATAGGAGATTAAGGCACCTAAATCCAGATTCCTATACGCTTCAGGAGCCTGAATTTAAGCATGATTCTCCTAAGCATAATGATTAGCATAGATTTTGAATTTTGAACTATATCATGATTACTGAAATTGGGCATATTAGGTATATATTTTTATATATATTTATGGGTATGGTAGGGTATCTTTCTGGAGAAATGGCAGATTGAACGCAGCTCATCCATAACTTGTTAGAGATCCAGGCTGGTTTCCTAGGGCCTGAAAAACTCTCTTGGAGGCAAGTAGTGATATAGGACAACTCACCATGGCCAATTTGCTGTGGGACAACTCGAAGCAGGACAACTTACTGTGGGATTCATTTAGTTCCTTTTATCTTTGTTGATCACGTTTTCATCAAAATTATTTTATCTCTTATATCAAAGGAAATAATTCCTATGACTACCAGCTTTTGATGAATAATAAAAGGAACTAATCCCATGTTGAGCTGTCCTTTGGCAAGTTGTCTCGTAGTGAGTTGGCCATGGAAGTTTCCTGCAATGAGCTGGCCTTGGTGAGTCAGACCTGTCAAGTTGTCCATGGCAAGTTGACTGCGAAGAATTAGCTGTGGCAAGTTGTCATAGACCTGATTTCAAGAAATCAACCCGCACATTCTCCAGACAGCTGGCACTTGTGAGAGAATTGTGAAAAGGGGATTTCTTCAATGGTCTGGTGAGTTGCCAGCTGAGAGGCTGTGATGAAGTTGCGGTAAACAGAATTTAGATCTGGCTTCCCCATTTCTTAAACACTTTAAGTAACTTACTAATTTCAAGTTGAAGAGAGGCTTTCCTCGATCACAGAGTTTTCTCTTTATTGGTGGCTTTCAATAGTTCAGTTATTTTGGATTAAGAAAATAGTGATCTGGGGCTTGGATTTAAAACAAGAAGATGAAGATTTTGGAGATTTAATTTTTTTGGAGAAGGAAAACTACATCCTTTTTTAAAAACCATCTGTGATGTCTGAAGTTGGTTTTTCTGTTCCTTCCCAGCTTTTATTCTTTGTCGGAATTTGCTGTGTTTCTATCTTAGCTCAGTGTTGATAGGTTTGGAATTAACGAGTGTAAGAAGGGGTCTTCTGTTCTTATCTATCTATCTATCTATCTATCTATCTATCTATCTATCTATCTATCTATCTATCTATCTATCTATCTATCTATCTATCTATCTATCCAGGGCTTTTTTTCTCATAGAACGCTCAGAACGGAGTTCCGGCACCTTTTTTGGATGGAACCTTGTAGCGTAGGCAAGGAGGGTTGTATGACATGTGTGAGTTCCGGCACCTTTTTCTTTTACAAAAAAAGCACTGTATCTATCTATCTTTTTTTACAAAGTAATTGTAATTATCTTCTTTGGCTACTAGAGGGTGTAACTTAACAATAGTTAAATACTATAGAATTAACTTGTAAAACTGGGGCCTTTTGATTTATTAGAGAGGACCCTAAATTGTCAGCTAGTGGGCTAAAGGGAGATTTTGAGACAAACAGAAATTTGATTACTAGATTTAAAATAGTTGGAAAATAGCAAAAAAATAAGGGATTAATCTGCTTAATATTGAATATTTAGATGTACAAGGGAAATATAAACTAACTATTAGAAAATAGGTTTGAATTATTGACTAGCCCAGAGAATATAGATGATGGATTTGAGCTAATAAAGGACACTCTGCTATCAAGGTGGTGATGTATTAGGGTGGGAAGTAGAAAATGTTTATAGAATAGAATAAGAATAGAGTTAAGTAACTAATATGTGTATTTTAGATATTATAATTTTTATGAAATGAGATAAAGAAAATTTGGGTTACCTGAAAGTTAAATACTATGGATATTAGAGATCATACTGGAAATATGTAATTAAAAATTAAAATTAGGTAAAATTTAATAACAGGACATTGATTGTTCATCAAGATTTATTAAGATATGTATAAGCAAAAAATGTATTTATAACTGTGATAATGACGTCTATTCTAAGTTTTGATACAATTAGAAATTTGTTAGCTTAAATATGAAATAGCAAATATTAAAAGAAACAGGGAAGAAATATTTGATGTTGTAACCTGAGATACCTGCCAAAGCTTGTATTACTGAACTATTGTTCAACCCAATTACCACATTGCCTTCTAAATACTTATATGTAAAACTGGAAAATCAATAAAACATCTTTTAAAAAAACAATAGTGAAATACCATATATATCTGTAGAAACTGAATTCTTAATAAAGACTTTATACTTTAGACCAGGTACATGGAAATAAATTAAACAACTATTGAATATTGGATATGGTTCATGTGGAACATAAACAAGTAAAGGATGCAAAGAAAAAGTAAGAAAAGAACTTTATAAATAAAACCTATGTTTTAAGTGATCCTATATTTTTATCAAAAGGAAAAAAATATACAGGAACAAGTTTCTTATGAGTGTTTTAAGCCAAGAATGAAAGTAGAGAACCTAAATATAACTGAAAGAAATCTTGATATGAAATTTGAGAGAAAGAGAGGATAATTTATTTTAAAGAGGTACCCCAAGGAAAGTCTGTATTTTATCAGGTTAAATGGGATCTATTCCTTGTTCAAAGGCCTTTTTATTTTCAAACTGGAAATGTACTAGATTTTGAACAAGATTAAACAGAATTGGATCAGAAATTATTACATAATCAGCAGAAAATCTGGAGATTATGGATAAAGGAGTGGTGTAAACAGAAGAATAAGAGGAGTATGTTGGAAAGAGAAGATATATAAATGAAGTGGCATGGCCATTTATTACATGTTGTATACAGAGTCTTAATGGTTATTTGTAGTTGGCTATCTCATAATGAAGGTAAAGTGTAGCTTGGGTGTAAAGAGTGGCAAAGTTCGTTCCACGTTTGCAACTATATATTGGATAGTTTACATGAAAAAATAAGATTCTAGTAGATATTTATGTATTTGTTGTTGTTAGTTGTGAAGTCGTTTCTGACCCATTGCAACATCATGGACAACATTCCTCCAGGCCTTCCTGTCCTCTACCATCTTCTGGAGTCCAATTAAGCTCACGCCTACTGCTTCTCTTGCCCTCAATCTTTCCCAGCATCAGGCTCTTCTCCAGTGAGTCCTTCCGTCTCATTAGGTGGCCAAAAGTATTTGAGTTTCAACTTCAGGATCTAAGCCTTCTAAAGAGTAATCAGGGTTGATCTCCTCTAGGACTGACCAGTTTGAACACCTTGCAGTCCAAGGGACTCGCAGGAGTCTTCTCCAGCACCATAGTTCAAAAGCCTCAATTCTTTGGCACTCAGCCTTTTTTATGGTCCAACTTATAATGCCATACATTGCAACTGGGAAGACCATAGCCTTGACTATACGCACTTTTGTTAGCAGGATGATATCTCTGCTTTTTAGTGTGCTGTCTACAGTAGATTTGCCATGGCTTTCCTCCCCAGGAGCAAGCGTCTTTTAATTTCTTGGCTACAGTCCCCATCTGCAGTGATCTTGGAGCCCAGGAAAATAAAATCTGTCACTACCTCCATTTCTTCCCCATCTATTTGCCAGGAATTGAGATGGCCAGATGCCATGATCTTGGTTTTCTTAATGTTAAGTTTCACTCTCCTTCTTCACCCGTAACAAAGAGGCTCTTTAGTTCTTCTTCACTTTCTGCCATTAGAGTGGTATCATCTGTATATCTTAGGTTGTTGATATTTCTCCTGGCAATCTTAATCACAACTTTTGATTCATCTAGCCCTGCCTTTCTCATGATGTGCTCTGCATATAAGTTAAATAGGCAGGGTATACAACCTTGCTGGACTCCTTTCCTAATTTTGAACCAATCAGTGGTTCTGTGTCCAGTTCTCACTGTTGCTTCTTGACCTGCATATAGGTTTCTCAAGAGACAAATAAGATGGTCTGGTACTCCCATCTCTTTAAAAACTTGCCACAGTTTGTTGTGATCCACACAATCAAAGGCTTTAGCATAGTCAATGAAGCAGAAGTAGATGTTTTTTTGGAACTCCCTAGCTTTCTCCATGATCCAGTGTATGTTGGCAATTTGATCTCTAGTTCCTCTGCCTCTTCGAAATCCTGCCTGTACTTCTGGTAGTTCTCGATCCACAAACTGCTGGAGTCTAGCTTGTAAGATTTTAAGCATAACTTTACTAGCATGTGAAATGAGTGCAATGGTGCGATAGTTTGAACATTCTTTGGCACTGTCTTTCTTTGGAATTGGAATGTAAACTGATCTTTTCCAATCCTGTGGCCACTGTTGAGTTTTCCAAATTTGCTGGCAAATTGAGTGTAGCACTTTTACTGCATCGTCTTTTAAAGATTTTGAATAGCTCAGCTGGAATACTGTCAGCTCAACTAGCTTTGTTGTTGCTCACCTTTCCTAAGGCCCACTTCACTTCACATTCTACAATGTCTGGCTTGAGGTCAGTGACTACCTTATTGTGGTTATCAGGGATGTTAAGCTCGTTCTTGTATAGTTCTTCTGTGTAATTTTGCCACCTCTTCTTAATCTGTTCTGCCTGTGTGAGATCCCTGCCATTTTGGTCCTTTATCATGCCCATTTTTGCATGAATCCTTCCCTTTATTTCTCCAATTTTCTTGAAAAGATCTCTGGTTCTCCCTATTCTATTGTTTTCTTCTATTCCTTTGCACTGTTCATTTAAGAAAGCATTCTTATCTCTTCTAGCTATTCTTGGGAATTCTGCATTCAATTGGGTCTAACTTTCTTTTTCTCCCTTGCCTTTCGCTTCCCTCCTTTCCTCAGCTATTTGCAAAGCTTCCTCAGACAGTCATTTTGCTTTCTTGCATTTCTTTTTCTTTGGGATGGTTTTGGTTGCTACCTCTTGTACAATGTTGCGAACCTCCATCCATAGTTCTTCAGGCACTCTATCAGATCTAATTCCTTAAATTTATTTGTCACCTACTGTATATTCATCAGGGACATGATTTAGTTTATACCTGACTGGCCTACTGCTTTCCCCTACTTTCTTCAGTTTAACCCTAAATTTTGCAACCAGAAGCTCATGGTCTGAGCCACAGTCAGCTCCTGGTCTTGTTTTTACTGACTGTATAGAGCTTCTCTATCTTTGGCTGCAGAGCACATAGTCAATCTGATTTCTGTGTTGACCATCTGGTGATGTTCATGTGTAGAGCCGTCTCTTGGGTTGTTGGAAAAGAGTGTTTGCTATGACCATCGTATTCTCTTGACAAAATTCTGTCAGCCTGTGCCCTGCTTCATTTTGTACTCCAAGGCCAAACTTGCCTGTTATTCTGGTTATCTTTTGGCTTCCTACTTTAGCATTCCAATCCCCCATAATGGTAAGGACATCATTTTTTGGTGTTAGTTCTATAAGGTGCTGTAGGGCTTCATTGAACCGGTCAATTTCATCATTTTCAGCACTGGTGGTTGGGGCATAGACTTGGACTACTGTGATACTGAATGGTTTGCCTTGGATTTGAAATGTGATCATTCTGTCATTTTGGGGATTGTATTCCAAAATTGCTTTTCCTACTCTTTTATTGACTATGAAGGCTACTCCATTTCTTCTGAGGGATTCTTGCCCGCAGTAGTATACCTGATGATTATCTGAATTAAATTCACCCATTCCTGTCCATTTTAGTTTGCTGATTCCTAAGATGTCGATGTTCAGTCTTGTCATCTCTTGTTTGACCACGTCCAGCTTGCCTTGATTCATGGATCTTACATTCCAGGTTCCTATGGAGAAAAAAATCTTAGCATCGGACTTTCCTTTCACCACCAGATGCATCCACAGCTGAGCCTCCTTTCGGCTTTGGCCCAGTCGCTTCATTCTTTCTGGCACTACTAGTGCTAGCCCTCTGCTCTTCCCCAGTAGCATATTGGACACCTTCCAGCCTGAGGGGCTCATCTTCCAGCATCATATCTTTTTTTCTTTTGGTACTGCCCATGTGGGTTGCCATTTCTTTCTCCAGTGGATCAAATTTTGTCAGAACTCTCTGCTATGACCTGTCCATCTTGGGTGGCCCTGTACGGCATAGCTCATAGCTTCATTGAATTATGCAAGCCCCTTCACCATGACAAGGCAGTAATCCATGAAGGGGATTTATGTATTAGGGCTGTATTATTCTATTATGGGTGTATGCATTAATGTATGTACACACATACACACATTCATTTTAGAGTGGTAATTTTACCTTTGTAAGACTATGATATGAGATTAATTTTGAATAACAATAAGTACGTGAAGTTAAGAAATCTATTTTATGGTGAAAAGCGTTTTATTGGGAAAAGTATATTACATAAGAATGTAAGATGGATATATAAAATGTATTATCTGGACCCTTTTCAGTCAGGATTCAGGTCCAGTTATGGGAAGGAAATGGCATTGGTCATGCTTGTCAATGATTGCTGATGAGAGAGCAACTGTCCTTGCTCTCCGTAGTTTACAATTGCTCCTCTCAGTAGTTTACAATACCATCGACCATGGTATCCTCTTGGGTCAGCTGCAGGGATTGGGGTTAGGAGGAACAGTTTTGTGCTGGTCCTGTTCCTTTCTCTGTGGCTGGTCCTATTTGGTATTGATAAGGAATGAGAGATAGAGGTCCAGCCTGCAGCCACTATTTTGTGATATGCTGCAGGGCTCAGTACTTTAGATAGATAGATAGATAGATAGATAGATAGATAGATAGATAGATAGATAGATAGATGGATGGATGGATGGATGGAGGAAGGGAGGGATTTTATATTGGGAATGTTTTGATATGATAGATTAATAGTTTAGAAGGAAACAGTTTGATTCTGTTAGACTCTACAAAGTAGACAGGCTTCTTGGAGCTGTCCACTTGCTTATTAAATCCATGTCTCTTCTGGTTAGTGAAAACTTCCAAGATGGTGATTTCGAGAAAAAGTGGACAATGAACATCATTGGAGCAATGGACAGTATTACTAAAATATAGGGCATTCTTGGCCCCTGTAAGGGGGCCCTGGTCCACCCCCTCTTTAAGAAATCGAATGTTACAAACACATCCCGGACAATTTCCACCCAGTCTTCCACTTCCCCTTTTTAGGGAAGGTGGTAGACAAAGTGTTCCAGCTCTAAAGGGTGCTGGATAAAACAGATTAGCTAGACTCTTTTCAGTCAGGTTACAGGCCTCGTTATGGGACAAAAATGGCATTGGTCACAATTATAATAAACCTTTATTGTCAAAGTACAACATGTGTACATTGAGATTAGCTGAGCCTCCCCCTGTGCTCTTTCCCCCCAACACACATTGACAACAAACCCTCCATCCCACCACACTATGTGAACCAACTACACCACACACCGGCCTCCCAAGTCAACTCTGCATAAGATTACATCCCATTCAAAAGCCTAACAGCCCACGGATAAAAGCTATTCTTCAGCCTGTTGGTACGGCTGGCTATATTCCTATATCTCCTACCGGATGGTAGGAGAGTAAAGAGATACCGTCCAGGGTGTGAGTCATCCCTGAGAATCTTCCTCACTCTTCCAAGGCAACGAGCCCTGGCGATGTCATCCAGTGGTGTCAGGGAACAGCCCACAATGTCTTGTGCTGTGCTCACTACCCTCTGTAATACTTTCCTATCCGCGGCTGTCAGACCGGCATACCAAACCACAATACCATATGAGAGGACGCTCTCTATGGTAGACCGGTAAAAGAGGGTCATTAGCTGTTGTTCTACCCTGTTCTTCTGCAAGATCCTAAGAAAGTGAAGCCTCTGTTGGGCCTTTCTAGCCACCTGGGTTGTGTTAACTTTCCAGGTCAGATCTTCACAGAGGTAGACTCCCAGAAATTTAAAGGAGGGAATTATCTATTATCTCTTATGAACATGGGATAGGGGTACTCTATCCATTCTTGCTCTCCTTGACTTCTGTTTTATTGCATTGTAAGCCACCCAGAGTCACTCTGGATAACTAGATGGGCAGATTAATAAGTAAGTAAGTAAGGTTATTTTTATAATCTTGTTTGACAATGATGGATAGGTATCTTTGAATTAATGATTGGATCATTGGATTAAACATTAATTAATGTTTAAGACTATAGAAATATTGTAATTTTTCTTGAAATTTAATAAAGTTGTCTGAAAAAGAAAGAAGAAATGACTGGATAGTTGCTGTATCTTCATGCCATTCTTTATGAAAGGATATTTCATGAAACATCATGAATGAAATGTTTCTCTAAATTTTTATGAAATATATCCGAAGTTGCATAGCAACCTACTATATATGGAAACAAATAAACATCCAAAATTCATGGCAACTGATAGTTTCTTTGAATAATATTGTACAGAAACATTTATTCCCTGTAATTTTTTTGCTGGGATGATGTGTGAGCTAATTTTTATGCGTATGTCTATTTATAGAAAAAAAAAACTTTCACAATGAAATTGAACTCTACTTCACTATTTGCAGCAAATTAAACCTGATCTAATACAGATTCAAACCTTTCATTTAGATTACTAATAGCAGACTTGCCCATTTTACACATCTCAATACTCCCCATGTTTTTAATATATTTTTTGTTTATAATAAAATGAGAATTTCTAGGTTTCTTTTGGCTATCATATCAGTGGAGAACAGCTTACATTTTATTTCTCATTCAGTGACACTGTAATTATGCAAGGAGGTTGAAGAGATATATTTTCTGTCCTAAGGATGAGTGAGATAAATAACAAGAGCATCAATCCTATAATATCTACCTGTGTAGTGAAGACTGATGTTGAAAATTCTGTAATATCCAATGCCCTGCTTGCCTCTTGCTGACAAGGTAGAAAAGATATGATTCTTTAAAGCAAACAAAACAAACATCAAAGAAAAGAATGCTTATGGATCCAATCATATGATGACAATTTCAGACAGGATATTCCCATGCGGAAGGATCAAACGCAACTTTGAATCAGGAGTATAAGATGAGTTGCATCAAAATCTGCAAGATGGCAAGTGCAACGTTATGCTCAAAGTCTGCATATTATATATATTTATGTAAGAAGGGGGGAAGAGCATGTGTTGCAATGTGCCTGCCATATTTCAGATGTTGACACTTTTGCTTTGAATTCTGTAGATGATGCATCTTTCTTCTTTGTGCTTTTCAATATAGGAATTTAATTGAGTGTCCTTTCCAGCTTTTGGAGGGGGGGGGGGAAATCCAAAATTCATGTAGCCCTTGAGACACCCTTTCAAGGCCCAAAGGACTTGCAGCCTCATATTTCATGTAACAAAACAGTAATTGTTAGTTGAAGTATGCTATTTTTGTGCAGCAATAACATATGGATAGTGTTTATAGCTAAAGATTATCTCTATCTTGCAGATAAATACGCTAGTGTGATTACACAATGCCATTTTAAATTCAATTTTCTACATCAGGATGCTACAAAAATATTTTTAAGAAGTCAGATTGTGGCAGATAAAAAAAATAGCGCTCAAATTCTAAAATACTACAGCACACTACAATAGTACTATACTATAGCACAGTACAATAGTACTATGTTGACAGGAGGAAGAACATAAGTGGGAAATAGTCAGTGGTCATTCTATGAAATGAAATTCTATAGGCTGAATTAAATCAGTTCACTATTGCTTTTATTTCCTTCTTTTCCTTTTTCCTTTTTTGTCTTATATTTGGCTTACTATGTAATATGGAAAATGGATTTGAGCTAATTAGGAAGTATGTATGACATAAACCAGTACAGTTACAGTAAAAATTGGAGAAGAACAGTGATGTATGAAAAACAGATCTTTATGAAAGAGAGGAAAACACTTTATCATCTTAGTCCAACATAAATCTTAGATCTGAGGAAGAACCAGGAAATTACTTAATACTCACTCCTTGGTCAAATCTAAAATTAACCCTTGGAAAGTAAACAGATGAAATCTCCCTGAAAGTTCTCTTGTGAAAGGAATATCCAAGTGATTTGTGTGTGTGTGTTCCTCTGAACATACTGTATAAATGTCAGCAACAGCAAACTTTGAAAATTCATCCTATACAGCACTGAAGCTTTCAAATAGCTACCAATGGCAACACGGAAAACTATTATAAAGTTTTCGATAGCGCTTACTGTATTTCTAATCATAGATACAAATTTTCCACTAGGAGACTTGTGGATAGTGAATGGCCTCAAAATGGACATGGAATTTATTAAGTTTACAAGTTTGTGGTTCAGTTTAAAGATAGAATTAACAAGAATACTATAGAGACAAAAACCAAACTCCATTGTCTTTATTTTTCCATCCCTGCATATGTATCAGAAACCACATTTAATATTATTCTCACAATCTTTAACTGATAGCTGAAATTCACTCTGGAATGTGCATGATTTTCTCAGTGAGAAAATATTAAAATAGATTTCCCTCTCTTTAATCTGATTTTGTAATTAAGCAGACCCTGGTTTTCTTCAGAATCCCTTTTGTGTTCCAAAAGTTCTCCTTCAGACACATTCAGCTGCCTTGAATTGCCTCAGGTGGCAAGATGGGTGGCATACAATCAACCAATCAACCAAATAAATATTCCCCAATGCACATAATTATATATCATATTTTTTCCATAAGAGGAATTCTTCAGACTTATCTTGTTCTCCTTGCTTATTAAAATGTTTAACATCTTTAATAAATTGTCCTTAATATTTCCTGCCTATGTTATTGCTATTGCTCAGCTGCATCTTTGCTATTCGCCATTCTTCTTTCCAAAACCAAAAGAGGTTTAATCTTCCATATAAAGTTATTGCAATGAAAATTTGAATCAGTAAGTGACAGTAATTTTCTTTTTGTTATAAATGCAAATTTTCATTCCCATCTTTCTTGAATTTAAATTTTTAATAAGGGGGTTGGAAATGGTTATTTGGGAAGAGTCTAGTGTTTTTTAGATTTAGACTCCCTCTAGTACACTGGATGGGACCTCTCTTGGTAAAAGAACTGAATTCTAGTATCATCCCTACCATAAATCTAGGGAATTAAAGGGATGGGTTGTTGTAAACTTTGCAATAAAATGATGCTAGTATTTCCTAGAATGAGCTCTTTTGAAAGAACACATACCTTATTAATATTTGGATTAGCTAATTGTCTGTCAAATTTTTATTTATTTAAATCACAATTCTTACAATGGTAGTATATTCAATTAACATATATTTTGAGTTCATAATTTGATACAGGATGCATTAGCAGCATTTAAAATTCCCAAATTCTATCAACCCTGAAATTTGTTTGGGCAATTCCAAAACTATAGTATTTCCTATGAACAATTAAAAAGGTTTGTTAAGTAATCTATTAGTTATTTGCTAGCACTTAGGAACAAAGAATAGGAAAATATCATAGTAGCATTATAGCATTAACATTATTAAAAATATTGCATATAGGCAGTCCTCAGGTTATGACCATTTATTCAGTTATCAGTGTTATAACACTGCTGAATGAAGAATAATTAAGAAAGGTTCTTAAATTTCCAGCAGTTGATATGGCCCAGGTGGTAATGTGATCACAATATGGGCTCACAATTGCGACATTTCAACAAACTACAGTCACATGATTGTGACTTCTGATCTTCCTTGGCAGCTTCCAAAAACCAAGGTCAACGGGGAAGATGGCAGAAAATTAGAAGTTGTGGTCATGTGAGGTCATTGCTTAATGACCTGTACGGTTCTCACTTAATGACATCAACAAGAATTGCCCTTGCTAAGCAATGCAAACATATGATATTGTGCTTTACAACCACATCATTTAGCAATGATAATTCTGGTCCCAATTCCAGTATAAGCCGAGTGCTACCTGTATTAATATTATTATGATAATGAGATTAATCAACATTTTTTTCACTGTTTTAGTCTTTAGAAAATGCTGGCTGACTATTTCGTTGGAAGTATAAAATAATTCAGGGTTATTTGCTCATATAATGTAGCCTTGCCACATTAATATTCTGTTTTGGTTTAATACCCATTAGAATGTTAATATCATTTAGAAAAGAATACATAAAAAGTAGAATGGATTCTGAATTACAGGCCAAAATTTGGAATTTAACATATGAAAAATTATGGATTTATTCAGCATGGGTATAATAAAAAAGATTACTCTTTTATATTTGAAAAAGCATTCCACGCTAGATTTACAATAATATTTGTTTCTTCTCTGCTCACTTACTGACTGACCCAATGAAAACATAACCACTATTATTTCACTAATATTTCATCTGATTAAGTTTTAATACTGCCCTGTTATAATACTTTTAACACCATCACCATTAGAGATTCTTGATGGGATACTATCTGTTTATTGGTTCCTGGTGTTTTTGCACAGGTAATTTTTTTTGCATAGTTTTAAAGTTTTAACAGTTTTTCTAGTTATATTTTTACGATCTGTAATCTACCAAGAATCACCTTATTGGAGAGATGGGTGATATATAAATTTAATAAACAAACAAATAAAACTTTATTTAAAATTGGAACTGCCTTTTTATGCATACATTTTTGTCCTTTGTTGTTTTTCTCTTTCTTTAATGTTTTTCCTGTATCTTTCTTCTCCCCCCACTCTTTTTTGCATATTAAATCAATTTTTTTTTAAAAAAAAACATAAGTTACATCAAAACAAATTAAGTATTCAGGAGGTAGGTCTCTTGAATACAATAAACTAGTATCAACTAATACTATTCAAGTGTTTTGATTTAGCATAAACTAAAAGTGGAAAAAAGCAAAAAAACCTAATTAGCAGAAAAAAAGAAAGAAAATTACATAAAAAAATTTTCCACTGTGAAATAATTAATTACTTTGTATTTATACTATAGGGTTTTTTTGCATGTCACTTAATTACCATGGCATTAAGCATTCAATATTTGAAGTAAAAATTATATATAAAAGTTACTCCAGTTTTTGATTCAATTTTTAAAATCAAAACATTTTAAGAATGCCTTCAGGTTTGGCAACCAACAGATGTCTGTTCTACATCTGTATATATCCCTTTACCTCAGTTTGATTAATATATAGAAATTACATGCATAATAGATATAAATGCATAAAATTCACATCAGCTATTAAATATTTGAATCACCAATATTTCACCTGAGGAATAGGAATGCATGCAAATTGCTAAACTAAACAGATATATGACAAAATATATTGAGGACAATTAACTGAGGACAATTAACCAGTGGAACAGCTTGCCTTCAGAAATCATGGGTGCTCCATCACTGGAGGTTTTTAAGAAGAGACTAGACAGTCACTTGTCCGAAATGGCTTAGGTTCTCCTGCTCAAGCAGACTAGAAGACCTCCAAGGTCCCTTCCAGCGCTATTCTATTCTATCCTAAAAATTTCTAGTGAGCTATGGTTACCTCATTAAATAAGCAATAACTACTAACTATATGTAGAAACAGAAATTCGTTATTTAGTACCATACAACCCCAGAATTTCGTCTTTTTATGGATTTTATTTCACTGAATGAACAGAGGTAGACAATGCTTACCTGGCACACCTGGTGGTGTTTTCAGGTATTTTCCATTAAAATGTTGAATTACAACTTCACATTTTTCAGTGGATTCCATTCTGAGGAAGAAAAATAAATAAGTAAAAATAGTCATTGTTACTGAATATATGTCTCCTGTCTCCCTGGGGGAATATGATGCAAGTGATAAATATTTTCCTCACAAAGAAGAAATTCTACAAAATATTTGAAAACAAAACTCTGATGAAGTAGCACAGAAGTCCATAATCCCAATCCTTTGGACAGGTAGTCCAAATGTGGTTCATCTGGCCAGTAAACTGCCTTACATTTATTTATTTATTTATTTATTTATTTATTTATTTATTTATTTATTTATTTATTTATTTATTTATTTGTTTATTTATTTATTTGATTTGTATACCGCCCTTCTCCCTAAGGACTCAGGGCGGTGAACAGTGACAACATAAATGTCAAAATGCACAAATACAGAAAATTGAGAATAAATTAAGCCCTACTGCCCAAATGTATAAGATAAGTTAAAACCACAATTAAAATTAAACCCGTCAGACCAGACCGGATTGCTTAAATAGATATGTTTTTAGATCATGTCGGAAGGAGCGAAGGTCGGGAGCCATCCGGAGCTCAACCGGTAAATGGTTCCATAGGTCAGGCGCACCCACAGAGAACGCTCTCTCCCTGGGAGCCACCAAGCGGCATTCTCCAAACGGTGGCACCCTTAGGAGGCCCTCTCTGTGGGAGCGTACCGGGCGGAGGGAAGTTGATGCCGGCAGCAGGTGATTCCCATGAGACTTCAATGATGTGATTCAATGGAATGATACACTAGAGCTAAGGAGAATTTACTAGAAGCACTTCAGGAGTTGAGACAGAAATCACTAAAATGCTTTGAATTCCAACACATAGTATAAAAGGAGGATGAAATAAATACCTGAAGCCTTCTGGATTTGCCTACTTGAAACTCTGTTCCATCTGGACCCAAATAACCAAAAGGACAAAAGAATCCTAGTCTCTACATTTATTGACCAATCTGCTAATGACATTCAGAACTGCTTCCAGATATTTTCTCAAATTAGTCAATACTCAAAATTCCTGAGTTGTGCTGAATTGCCAACTTTGTGTTTGATCAGAGAATGAAACTGAGGGAAGCAAATTGAGAAAGGAAGGAGACTGGAAAAAAAAAGGGTGAGAAAGGGAGTGGAGAAGAAAATTAGAATGGAGGAAAGATCTCAGAATGTTTGCTGGCCTATAAAGAGAAAGAAAAGAACCCCAAACGTCGAGGGAACTGACAGAAACCCATAGGCTATTATCAGTGTGGTAGGGAAGGTATTAATAGTAGAGAATGCTAGTTCCAAAAGAAATCTCAGCTTCACTTTGGCATCAACTCATCTCCAGTGCCTTTCTCTAAAACCAAACCTCCCCTTCTGGTGATAAACTACCAGTCCTCTCCCTTTAATTCTTTGTTGGTAAATTTAAATTTAACACAGTACCTTTTCTGTTTCACTGGAAGATTGGTCAGGAGAGGAACTTCTCTTTCTCCCCTCCCCCATCCTGCATCTTTTGTTGCTGTTGCTGGGGATGTCCAGATTAGGACATGAGTTGCAGACCCTATTCAGCGGCTGTGATGCACCTCCCACTCCTTTTCCTCTTACTTACCTAGTTAAGAGGGGTGCAAAGTTCCTTCGCTTGCCTATGTATGTTTGCCAGCTGGGTCTTTTGGCACCCTCAGCAGCAATTCCTATTGGCTTTCAAAAGCCAATAGAGGGAGTAGCACAGCTTGTGCAAAAGTGCTTTTTTGTGTGTGTGCAAAAAAAAAAAAGATGCCGGAACGCCATTCTGAGCATTCTATGAGAAAAAAAGCCCTGCCTCTACAATATATAATATATGAGAACAAAATTCTGGAACATTTCAGGAATGCAATAAGGAAAACTAAAACGGATGTGTGGAATAATAAATTGACTTCCACATGGAACAAATTTGCAAGGAAGAACTATCCAATGATCGAGGAGAAGCTGGATGTATTCATTCATTACAATTTACATAATCTAATGCTATAGAACTAAGATTTTACATAAAAGATGTGTTGAAAATTTCAGCATATAATAGTTTTAACCGACAAAATGCTCTTGAAACTAATATACAAAAGCTGCAACGGCCTCTCAGATTGGTACAGGTGTGTGTGATCCTCCTAATTAATTTTTTATATCCTGAAAATTTATATACCCTGGAAATATGGAGGAAATCCTCAAAAATTGACCAAAGTGATGACTGTAGCTCTGAGATCAGAAAGTGTATAGCACTTGGAAAAATTACAATGTCTGGCATGAATAACATCTGGAAGAGTAAAGAAATCCTCATAACCAAATGCAAATTAGTTAATGCAATAATTTTTCCAACTCCTACTTATGGCTGCAAACTTGGATTCTGAAAAGGGCAGATAAAAGAAGCGTGGACACTTGAGGAGACTATTACTTATCCCATGAACTGCAAAAATAACAAAGTCCTATAATGAACCTCACCAAAAATATCACTTCAAGACAAAATTGCCAAACAGAGACTGTCGTACTTTGTATTTTAAATATTTTATTAATTTTCTAATTTTACAATCATAAGTACTTAATAAACAATGTGTTGTCTGGGTCCATTGGTAATTCAGTGGTACATATTAATTTTCTCAGTCTAGTTCCAATACTACACCATCCAGTGCTTCCTTGATCCTCTCTTCTTCTGGTAGCATGCATTTTTCCACACTGGGCAAATACAATTCTTGTTACTGTTAATACATATACAACTAAATATAGACATCTTCATCACATTTTTCTGGTATTGTACATAATATCTATGGGGTTAGTTTATAATATCTTTTCTAGCCAAAACATATCTCATTGCATTTGCACTTAGAATCCATTTGTTCAATCAATATCCGGATTTTCCTGCTTTTTTAACATTTTTATTTTCCCTCAATGTTCAAAGTATCTCTATCACTTATAATTTTCCCATAATAAATTATATTTGGGTAACCAAAGGATATTCTTATTCAAACTCTTTTAGAATTTTCATATTTCCCATCTCATAACAAAATATAATATTCTAGTTACAAATCCTATCCTCCTAATTATAATAATACTTTTATTTCTAACAGTTATCTATTTTCTTAACCATATTCAAACTTCTGTTTAATAATATAATATCCCATCTAATAGGTCAAAACCTCTATTTTCTTCAGTCTTTATCTTTCTTCCTTTGCCACATAACTTTCCAAGTCAGTACATTTGAATCATCAAGTAATTCTTCCTCTGTTTTTGTATATATTGTTTGGAATGAGGAAGAGAATTTGATTGAAGTATTTTTGGAAGAACGCTCAACCCATTTATATACATTAAACCAGGGGTCTTCAAACTTGGCCCTTTTATGACTTGTGGACTTCACCTCCCAGAATTCCTCAGCCAGGCACACTGGCTAAGGAATTCTGGGAGTTGAAGTCCATAAGTCATAAAAGGGCCAAGTTTGAAGATCCCTGCATTAAACAGTCTCCATCTTTCTCCTTCAGTTTTTCTTTTCATTTCTTGTTTGTCAATATTCAGCATTTCTCTTAACAGCTTTATCATCCATTTGATCAGCTCTTCTTCTTTATCCTCAAATGTGTTCTGAAATCTTGACAAGTAAATCTTTTCCATTTCTGGTGTTATCACTGCATCTTCTAATTTTTCATTTGTCTGTATCTGTCTGCTAATTCCTTCCTTTGGGTCTTCCATCTTTGGATCTGTTTCTTCTAATTTTCTTTCTATTTTCTGGGTTACTAGTTCCTTCTTTGTAGTCATAGTCTGAATTTATAAGTTTAGATTAGCAAATTGTTCTTTTATCTCATTAATATTATTTTTAGTGTCATCATGAAATAAAACAATTGTCTGTTAGATTGATTTTAACATAGAAAGAATTTCTTTCTGAGATTCATTAACATTTTCTTGTTGGTATATCAAGCTGGGAGCTTCAGAGACAAGTGTTAAAGTTGATTTTTTACCATTTAAGGCTAAGTATGGAACACTCATTTTGTTTTTGTATGTAGTCTTTATAGTCCAATAGGGTCCCCAACACAGATAAGCAGTCCAAGAGTTTTTTTTTCCTTTTCCCAGCTGCAGTCTGCAAAAATGAAAGTTTCCAGGAATAACAAAGAAGCAGCCTAAGAGTTTGTTTTCCCCTTTTTCAGCTGCAGTCTTCAAAAGTAAGTTTCCAAGAACAACCAAAATCTTATCTAAGTCTGGGCTTCAAGCCAAGTTCCTTTAATAATAAATTGTAGTGCAGTAATTCTCCACTAGAATTAATGCCATCTTCCAGCTTTTTAAATCCAAACTTATATTACAAACTTTTAAAGTCTCTTTTCTAAAAAAAAAATCTCAAAAATACTTTTAGTCCCCAAATTTCAAAGCTGTACATCTGTATTGGTTCCAAATTAATCTTGTAATTTTCTCTATTTTTCCCCAAGCAATTAGTTTGCTGCTTTTCTTTTCCTGAGGAAATTGGGTGGAAATTCCCTCTCTCATTGGGGGGATTCTTTGCTTTGGATGTTTTTTTTCAAGGAACAGTTCTTAAAATCATAAAGAGGGGACATAATCTTACACAGTTCCATCCACGTTGCTCAAAAGTTGCTCGTTAGTGCTTATTTTCTTTGGATGTCAGCAGCTTCTGTCTGGCCACAGAAGTGTAGCCAGAGACAGAGGAGACAGAGACAGAGGAGCATGGAGAATAATGATCCATAGCATGGCCGAGGCTCAGGAACAACTGAATGGCTGACAATGATGACCCTGGAATACCCCATTCAAATTGGCAAAATTGGTAAGACACTTCTCTGTTTTAATGAATTATTTATTCATTATATTTTACAGTAAATTTATATTCACTCTTTCCATCTTTTTTCAATCTTAAATTAAGAAATATCTAGCATAATCACATACAGGCTTTCAGAAAGAATGACAATTATTTCTCTTCATGTTGAAACTGATATTTAATTACTCCTGGTTATTTTACTATTATTTGACTTAATAAAATAAACTTTATTCTCAAGCAGTGATTTTTCAATTTTCTGGAAAAGATGTACCCATACATTCAGATAAGTTCCCTTTAGTTCCTTGCATTATTGTACATGTTGTATGATTGCAGATCCTTTAAGCAATAGCAAATATAGCCTTGCCATGCATAAATAAATAAATCTAAAGAGAAAAGGAAATAGATTCCAGCATGCAAATAAAAAAAAAACAACTAGCTTTTTACCTGGCAAATCCTACTCCTCTGCTGATGCCATTTGCATCTCTTAATATTCTGGTGGAAATGACATGTCCAAAAGGTTTAAGCATGTTCTCCAACTCTTGCTCATCCATGGAAATGGGCAAGTTTGAGATGTAAAGATTTGTGGGGTCTTGTTCTTGTTGCTAAAATAAAAGAAACAGTCCTATTAGACCTTTTTCAGCTACATTATGTCACAAGAGACACAAATATAAACATTTTTAAGAGAAGGAGGGAGTTCAACTTTATATATTACCTTATAGGTGAATATAAATCTTGTAATAAATGTTCTAATTCAAAACAGAGTCCTTCAAACAACACTGCAACTGCTTTTTAATGGCATTTTCACCAACTGAAGAAACACATTTATAGGCAAGCTTGTGATCAGTGGATGAGTTGCAAACCATACATTGCTCATTCATAAACTAAGATAGCATATTTTATGGACTAGTGTTTGGGTCAAACAAAAGAAGGATTAAATGGGCAAAAACTACATGTAGTCCTCGTTTAATGACCATTTGTTTGGCAACCATTCTAAGTTGAGCAGTGTTGAAGAAGTGGTACTTACTACCAGTCCTTCTAGTCTAATTCTATTGGCAGATCTTTATATTTTTTTATGTTTGCTAATTCTTTCTTTTCTATTCTATTGTCTCCAGGCACTGCCATGTCCATTATCCAGATTTTTTTTATCTTATCAAAGTTGTTAAGTCTGGGATATTATGTGGCAGATGCCTGTCTGTTTAAATTCTAAAGAGCAATTTAGCTTCTTCATTTTCTATGACTTTCTCTATTTTATGGTCCAACAGTTCTTGCTTGCAGGTGAATGGTATTTCTTACAGATCTTCCAATACATTCCAATTGTTGCTACTTTGTCATGCTGTTGTCTGTAGTCAGTCTGTGTGATCTTGTGGCAGCTAACCAAGTGGTCTACTGGTCATTCAGCTTCTTTGTTGAGGTGGCACCTGCAGACTGTTGCTGTTAATTCTGTTGCTGCAAGCATTTGTTTTTAAGGTTTGGTCTTGTGCAGCCAGAATTAGCCCCTCTGTCTCTTTCTTCACCTTTCCTGCTTTAGCCATTATCAGATCTTTTTATTATCTGTTTTGCCTATTTTTCTTAATATACTGTGTAACATTAGTTTTGTCTCTCCAATACTAGTTTCAATGTATCGTCTTCACTGTCCTTCAGATATTTATTATTATATTTTCAATTTCATTATTCCAATTGTTATCAAATCAAGATGCTGTAATTAGTTTGCTTACTTTATTAGTCAGTCAATCAAAAACAGGTGCTGATATGCTCCCACACATTCATTTTATAGATGCAACAATGCATAAAACTATTTTTAAGAGGAATATTATGTAAATCAATGAATTTCATCAGTACAATATAGGAAAAAATTGTTTTGGAAATGTCAAATGTAATTTGAATCTAAATACACACCATAATTTTTCAATTTTTAATTTGAACAAATATCAAAAGTAGTCTTAGATATGCTGCACATTATGCCTGTTTTAAACATTCATTGATACTTTCAGCCAGTGCTTTTTTTGTAAAAGAAAAAGGTGCCGGAACTCACACATGTCATACAACCCACCTTGCCTACCCTACAAGGTTCCATCCAAAAAAGTTGCCGGAACTCCGTTCTGAGCGTTCTATGAGAAAAAAAGCCCTGCTTTCAGCAATCTTTGAGTGTTGGGTGAATTTTCTTCTCATGGATGTAGAATTAATAAATATAATCCACTTGTTACTCTTATGACATTTTCAAGAGGCAAAGTAAATCAAAGATTATTGTTTAACTTAAGTAGATTGCTATAATATTTAAGTCAAATATTAAACCTTGCTATTTCCAGAGAAATCCTTACAATGTATTATGTTTGAATCAGATGATGAATCAATCTACCATAATATAACAAGCAATAATTTAAAATATACAACAATGCCATTAAATTATAACTATGGTTTCAATTTATCTAACAGTAATAAACCAAATAGATTCACAACTGAACAGAACAGGTCTTCCCTAGAAGGTAATGCATAGAGATTCAGGAACTCAAGTTATATGGTAATAATACCAAGGCTATTCATGCAGCACCCCTAAAATGCATAATTAAATTTGGATTTCCTAGTGTTCATGCAGAAAGTAATGGATGCTATGTAGGAAAACACTATTAAAATATGTACTCACAAACAAAACATAAAACAAAAATAAAACAAGGTCATAAAATTCTTGATCAATCCCTTATGAGATATCATTTGCCCTCTTTAGTGTTTACTGCTCTCAAATCATTATGGACACATCCAATTATTTTAAAATAACCTACTTTGTTATGAAGCAAACAATAATTAATTTTAAAAGGTAGTAAAAAAATCCTGATTTTAAAGAAGAGTGTGAAGAACTGCTTTCTTTTGATTAGATAAAACAGGCTACATTCTAATAAAGATATGTTGGGAAGTATTAGAGGAAACCTTTAACAGATAGGTGAACCAAAAAGTATGTGGTCTTCTGATGGAAATGAGGTGAGTTAGAATTATCATCAATTTTAGCCCTTCAGGTTTCTCATTACAGGCAGAATAATGTATAAAATATCCATTTTATTTTACTAATTTATCAATTTACCAGACTGGATCACAAAATGTGATTATGCTCTTAAATATGCAAGATAAGTGAAGGATTGTGTCCAGCTTTGATTCATTTTTCTGGAGGGGGCCCCAGTTTCCATACAAGCCAATAAAAATCATTGTGAACAAGAATCACCTTATAGAGAAGATAGTCAGCATAAAAATTTAATAAATAAAATAAAATAAAATAAATAAATAAATACTATTAATACAGAGAGCCCGGCATTTGTCTGTGAGAACTAGATGTACAATAGTGGCAAATCTCTGTAGTTCAGGTATAGTATGAGAGTGAAGTTTCATTCTCTGAGCTTGTGGGTTGTTTTCTGAATATTTCATTACCAAGCTAGGTAACATCCTTAGGGGATGTTCTGTTCATAAGGACTTCAGGTGTGGTTGTGTCAAGTGAGGTCTGTGGTGGGTCATGTGATGGGCCAGGTGTGAATCATTAGTGAGTCTTGTGATGGGGAAGTTATCTCAGGTCAGGGTCATTGGGAGATGAACTGTTTGGGGGGGCTTGCATGGCTTGGTTGAGAGTCAATGCTGTCTCTGGTTGACTGTGCAGTTGATTTGGATCCTAAGGGATTCATAAGCTTGTTGTAGATCAATGTGTCTGTTGATGGAATTGCTTGTGGGGTGCCAGGCTTCGATGAACTCACGAGTGTGGCAGGTGATAGCATGGCCAATGATTTTTGTGTTGCTCCAATTGAACTAGTGCTGTTTGGTGTCAGTGTGGGTAAAGATTAAGGATTTGGGATTGTGGCATT
Source organism: Vipera ursinii (assembly GCF_947247035.1). NCBI lineage: Eukaryota > Metazoa > Chordata > Lepidosauria > Squamata > Viperidae > Vipera > Vipera ursinii. The sequence continues at coordinate 80,932,985 of NC_139517.1, forward strand.
TGACTGCCAACCACTTGGATATCCTATTTGCAAATAATATCTAACTTACCTAGTTGAGATGGTGTAGTTGGGGAGCAGGGAGGAGTGCAAAGTTCCTGCCTTCGCTGCAACTTGCCTGTGCAACATTTGCTGGCCGGGTCTTTTGGCAAGCTCAGCAGCAATTCCTATTGGCTTTTGAAAGCCAATAGCATAGATGACTCAGGAATTCTGGGAGTTGAAGTCCATGAGTCATAAAAGAGCAAAGCCTGCAATAGGCTTAAGCCAATAGCAGCACAGCTTGTTCAAAAGCTTTTTTTTTTTTTTTTTGCAAAATAAAAGGTGCCGGAACGCCGTTCTGAGTGTTCTATGAGAAAAAAAGCCCTGGAACAAAAAATCCAGAAGTCGAAGCAGAAGTAATGGATTTAGAGATGGAAGAGATAAAAGAAGGGAAATACAAAGACTATATACAAATAAGATACTGCAAGACTTAGCTATAACAATGAAAACGCAAAAGACCTTTTACCCCTCGGGTCTGCTAAATATATCTGATTATAAGGAAAAAGATTTTTAAAAAGAGAATATAGAGCTGTTAAGGGAAATGTCACAACTTGAGAGACAGGAAATGAAAAGAGAAATGGAGGGAGAAAGGAACTGGGAGTTGTTTAAGGAACATAAATGGGCAGAATTGCTCCTTCCAAAATACCCTACCTAAATTGTCTTCTTCATGCCAAGCAATTTTTATAAAAATAGAAAGAAAATTCTTGCGCGATATAATTGCCCTGGTTTGGAAAGCGACTTGGCAAAGAAAGAAAGAAAGAGTCTGATTTAAAAAACAGAAAATTTGACCTTTTAGAAGGGGCATTATATGTTTAAATACTTCTTTGAATAAGATTAAAAGAACAGAAGACCCTCAGATATAAATAGACCTTTATAATGCAAGATATGATTTAGAATTAACATAGCATTTTTTTTGTCTTGTTTTGATATGGGAAATATGAAGGTAAGAGGAGGGTTAATTTGAATAAAACTTTCAGCTATATAAATGTAATTAATATTGAGAAAATCATAAGTGATAAAGACATTTCAAATACTGATGGGAAATCAAACCTTAGCAAGAACACAAAAATAGGATATTGATTAATGAATTGACATTATTGATTTATGAACTGATAATGTTATTTGTATGATATTAGTAAAATATGATGAAGATGCTTATATCTAATGCTGTATACATTGACAATACCAAAAACTGTAATGGTGTAATGAAGAGAAAATGAAAAAAATATAGAGAAGAAAAGGAGGATCAGGGAAAAAATACTGGGTTGTGTAGTATTGAACAGATTTATATTGAAGAGGTTAATGTTAAATATCTGAACCCAGACAACATGTTGTTTATTAAGCACTAAAGACTGTAATTTTAAAAAATTACTAAAAGTTTTATATATATATATAAAATATGGCTGCCGCCAGGTTCGTTGTAGAATTGATAATTGCTATGTGTCAGAATACTAAGTTTTTTAGATAACCGTTATGGAGAAAGGCATCAAGCAGTCATTTCTCTTCCGCTGTTCTTAATGGTGTGGGGCTGCAGTGTGTCCTGGCCCTTCTGAAGAGGGTTGGACACTGTTTCTTTTATGTGCGATGAAGTGGTTGCTTGTGAAGCTGAAGATCTGGTCCATGTGCATGGATTTGCGGTAGACATGAGTTTCCAGTTCTCCGTTGTCTAATCTCCTATGTTGATATAAAGAAATCAGAGTGTCCTTTCTATTTCCTCTTTGCATGTGAATTTTATCCCAGGGAGTATGTTATTCAGTAGCTGGTGTGTTTCTTCAATTTGGGAGGGTTTGATGATGATGAAGATGTCATTGACATAGCATGTCCAGAATTTTGATTGGATGGTGGGTAGAGCTATGGATTTGAGTCACTGCATTATTGCTTCTGCTATTAGGCCCGATATGGGTGATCCCATCAAAGTTCTTGTATTTGCTTGTAGATTTTCCCACTGAACTTGAAGAATCCACGAACACTGGCTGGCAGTGCCACAATCCCAAATTCTTAATGTCTACGCACACTGACACCAAACAGCAACAGTTCAATTGGAGCAACACGAAAATCATCGGCCATGCTATCACCCGCCATGCTCATGAGTTCACCAAAGCCTGGCACTCCACAAGCAATTCCATCAACAGACACATTGATCTACAATTAGCCTATGAACCCCTAAAGATCCAAAACAACTGCACAGCCAACCAGAGACAACACTGATCCTCAACCAACCCATGCAAGCTCCACCACCACCAGTTCACCTCCCAATGACCCTGACCTCAGGTAACTTCCCCATAACAAGATCTATCACAAGACTCACTGATGATTCATATCTGGCCCATCACAAGACCCACCACAGACCCTCACTTGACACATCCACACCTGAAATCCTTATAAACAGAAGAACACTGACAGTGACATCCCCTAAATTCTGCTGAAGATGTTAATTAACCTTGTAACGAAATCTTCAGAAACTAACCCACAAGCTCGGAGAACTAACTTTCACTCTCAGTACTAGATGTTTTAAATTTAAACAAACTGAAAGAAAATTTCAGCACTTTGTTAAAAATCAGTTCTGTTAAGGAATTTGTGTGCAGGGTCTCCTTGTGCTACCAAAGAGTTGCACAGACAAGGAAGGGTACTGAGAGCAGCAAGAGTCACACAGTAAGAATACACTGAGTTATAAAAACAAAAAGTAGTTTACTTTTGAGGTGGTGTAAAAACAAAAATGCACAGCCAAAAATAAACAGTCCAAGTCATAAACAATAGCAACAGTCCAAACTACAAAGTCTTCTTACCGGTCCAGAGGTCAATACACAGTTCAGGCTTACAACAGTAGTAAACCAACAGCAGAGCAAAAACAGTAATAGTAGAGATCAGTGAATTCAGAGAGAGAGAGAAGCTACGTTCCTAGCTTCCTCTTATGGCCATGAGAACACTTACACACCCATTGGCCAATTAACTTCTTAAAGACATAGTATTATGGTTAATATATTTTCAACCCAACATTGTAGGCTAACACCATATGCCTAACAAGTTCAATACCTATTGCCTATCTGTAGCTTTTTTTTAAGGGAGGATCAAGTACTAGGTAAACTTTGCTTGAAGATAACATTCTTCACTCTGTAAATTCATGCATAGAGACATTTGTGGCAAAATGAATAGCTTTTAAAAAAAATCCCTATAGTTCAAAATGCCTAACATTCTCCCCTTTGGGTAGAATAATATATAACTTCTACAATCTTATGCACATTCTTTCACAATTAGCAATGTGTTTCACAGCACTTTGTACCTTCGTAAAATGGTCTGCAATATTTACATCAGATGAACAATACTCTAGCTGTATTAATTTATCTTTGATACATTGTCTGACATTCAAATAACGAAGATCAGTATGTTTAGATCTTGTTCTTACTGCAGCATTATTAGCCATCTTTATCACAGCTTGATTGTCTTCATACACAATAAATGGATCATTTACATTTAAACCCATATCTAACAATAATTGTTTGTACACTAGCAGTTCTGTACATAACACTGATAAACATGAGAATTCAGCCTCCAATTGTAGACAAGCTTATATGCTTTTGTCTAATGGACTTAAAGTAGTTGCCCTCAGACTGGGTGCAAATACCTCGTCATAATCCTCAGTAGTTTGGGCAAAACCTTGTGCAACCAAACGTGCCTTATGGGTTATAGTTCCATCTACACCCTTCTTTATCTTATATATCCATTTACAACCTATAGCTTGCTCACCAGGTGGCAGTTTTGCTTTCACATAAACCTTAAGATCCTGGAAAGACTTCAACTCCCTGTTCATTGCAGCTTTCCATGATGCATGCTCCTTTTCAGGATACATCCTGATCTCATCATAGTTAGATGGTACTGAACTAACTTGACATATTATACTAGCTTCATAGCGATCAGGTGGACGTCTGATGCGCGTTGAACGCCAAGGAATTACAGGGCTTTGAATTTCTGACACCTCTCCTTCCTCTGATTCATCTTTAATCTCCCCTTTTATATTTACAGGAGATGTATTATCATTACTACTTACATTATCAGAGGAGTCCTCAAACACTAGAGGATCAGTATTAACAGTTTCTTGCTCTAACCTATCCCAACCAACGTGCACACGCACTGTTATATACATTAGTTGTGCCTCGTTCCCAGAAACGATATGATCTGTGGTTAGCTTCGTAACCTACGAAGTATAATTGCCTAGCCCTATGTTGGCCTTTACTCCTGAGTTGTGCAGGAATGTGGACCCAAGCTGGGGTGCCAAATGTGTGCAGGTAATCAAGGTTTGGTCTTCTACCATGCCATATAGTATATATGGTATTTTACCAGTAGAAGTATTAACAACTATATTCAGAACATGGTTTGCACATTTTGCTGCCTCCCCCCACAGTCTATCTGTTAAGCCAGAATCTTGTAACATGGTTCTCATCATGGCTTGTAATGTTTGCCCACGTCTCTCAACAAATGCATTATGTTGAGGCCTATAAGGGGCTGAACGTTTATGCTCAATGCCAGCTGATTGTAGCATATCAACAAAACGCTTATTTGTAAATTCAGTACCATTATCAGAAATTATGCACTGAACCTTTTTCTTTGTTTTTCTCTCCACAAACTTCAGCCAGTTTGCAAATTGTTGGAAAGTGTCTGCCTTTGACTTAAGTAGATAACAAAAACCATAACGAGAGTAGTGGTCCAATATACTTAAAATATAACATGACCCTCCTAAACTTGGTTTCATGGGTCCAATTAAATCAGCAAACACAACTTCCAAAGGTACAGTTGTTTTGAAGCTGTTTAACCTGCTTGCAGGAGTTGCCTTACTCTTTTCCTGATTACAGGCATTGCAATTCAAATACTTACTACATGGTTTCAGTTTAATTCCGTCTACTAACTCAACTGTTTTACGTAGTGAGTTAAAGTTTACATGCCCTAACCGCCTATGCAATAAATGTATACATTCATCATGTGGCTTCTTATTCTCACATATTGAGTTAGCTTTAACTGTACTAACCTGGTTACTTGTGAGAACGAATAAACCATCTTTCAAATTAGCAGTTACACAGGTTCCATTCCTTTCAATAGTGCATTGCTCCCCTCTGAATGTTACCACAAACCCAACCTTAACCAATTCCCTTACAGATAACAGGTTGAATCTTAGCTTAGGTATATATAACATAGGTAACTGTTCATCAATGCATGGACAATAGGAATTACCTTCACCAGAGGCCTTCATCCTCCAACCGTTGGCTAGTGAAACATATTGGTTGCTGTTTTTCATATTAATAAACCTCTTTTTCACTTTAGTAATGCATTGTGAAGCCCCACTATCAACAACCCACAATTCATTATTTCTGGATGTTGATTCACCAGAAACAGCCAAACCAATGCTCTTATTAGCCTTCCCACTGCTATTCACATTCTGTTTTCTACCCTTCCTACAGAATTTGGCTATATGCCATCTAGCCCCACAAGAATAACATTTCTTGACGTTGTAAGCAGTGGTGAATGGCTGCTCCTCTTGTGGCTGTGTCTCTCTCAGCTGGTCTCTGTCACACCTCCTTCTGGACTCTTCCAGCAGTCTCCCAGTAATGTTAGTCAATGTCAGTTCCTCTCTGGTCAGGACTTCCAAAGAAGAAACATACTTATCATAACTCTCATCCAAAGATGACAGAATAATGTAGACCTGATGCAACTCTGAAAAAATCAGCTCCTTTTCATGAAGCTCTTGAAAAGTTGCCTTCATGTAATTTAAATGGGTCAGCATATCTCCATTCTTCTGCAGACGAGCCCTAAACAGCTTACGTGTAAGGTGTATATGTGCACCCACACTGTCACAAACATAAAGCCTTCACAAAACGCCCCAACACCTAGCAGCAGACTCCTCACCACGAATATGGACAAGCTGCTGGTCATTCAGTGTTAGTCCAATAATGCAAAGAGCTTTCTCATTGCTACGTTTAAAGTTGTCTATCTTCTTTGCATCCTCTTCGTCATCTGGATCCCAAGCAGTAGTATCTGGTGGGTTATTTATAACAGTCCATAGTCCTTCCTTGCGCAAAAGCAAGCAGCATTTTGTGGACCAGGAAACATAGTTTGTCCCATCCAACCGGGTTATCCAGGAGATGCCAGACAACAGTTCTTGTGCCATTTTACACCAAAATAGCTAACACAAACTCAGCTAGGAATACTGTGTGTACTAACTCTCAGTACAGGCCTGGGCCCATAACCAGTGTTAAGGAATTTGTGTGCAGGGTCTCCTTGTGCTACCAAAGAGTTGCACAGACAAGGAAGGGTACTGAGAGCAGCAAGAGTCACACAGTAAGAATACACTGAGTTATAAAAACAAAAAGTAGTTTACTTTTGAGGTGGTGTAAAAACAAAAATGCACAGCCAAAAATAAACAGTCCAAGTCATAAACAATAGCAACAGTCCAAACTACAAAGTCTTCTTACCGGTCCAGAGGTCAATACACAGTTCAGGCTTACAACAGTAGTAAACCAACAGCAGAGCAAAAACAGTAATAGTAGAGATCAGTGAATTCAGAGAGAGAGAGAAGCTACGTTCCTAGCTTCCTCTTATGGCCATGAGAACACGTACACACCCATTGGCCAATTAACTTCTTAAAGACATAGTATTATGGTTAATATATTTTCAACCCAACATTGTAGGCTAACACCAAATGCCTAACAAGTTCAATACCTATTGCCTATCTGTAGCTTTTTTTAAGGGAGGATCAAGTACTAGGTAAACTTTGCTTGAAGATAACATTCTTCACTCTGTAAATTCATGCATAGAGACATTTGTGGCAAAATGAATAGCTTTTAAAAAAAAATCCCTATAGTTCAAAAATCAGGTTGTGACCTGATCATACATGAAATAAACAGTTACCTTATAGCAGATAAACCATGTGCTTATACCATAGCTGTTTTACAGTATGGAAATAATGAGATGGTACATATGGCATGTCAAGTTGAATAAACAACTATGAGTATATAAACTTGTTTCATTATACTACGGTTATGTATGATCATAATAGAAGCATTAGTTATCAATAGCCCATGATACATTATATAAAATGCAAATCTAGACAGTACACTAAAAAGCAGAGACGTCACCCTGCCAACAAAAGTACGTATAGTCAAGGCTATGGTCTTCCCAGTTGCAATGTATGGCAGTGAAAGCTGGACCATAAAAAAGGCTGAGCACCAAAGAATTGAGGCCTTTGAACTATTGTGCTGGAGAAGACTCCTGCGAGTCCCTTGGACTGCAAGGCGATCAACTCTGACTGCTCTTTAGAAGGCCAAATCCTGAAGCTAAAACTCAAATACTTTGGCCACCTAATGAGAAGGAAGGAATCACTGGAGAAGAGCCTAATGCTGGGAAAGATAGAGGGCAATAGAAGAAGGGGACGACAGAGAATGAGGTGGCTGGGTGGAGTCACTGAAGCAGTAGGCGTGAGCTTAAATGGACTCCACAAGATGGTAGAGGACAGGAAGGCCTGGAGGAACGTTGTCCATAGGGTCGCGATGGGTTGGACACGACTTCGCAGCTAACAACAACAACAACAATACATAGATGATGTGGTCATCATTTCTATATCTTATGTATGTCTTAGAAGGAGATTAAATAGAGGTAACTGTATTTTGAAAAAAAATCTGCTATCATTGTTAACATTAGCATAAACCAGGTGAAATTCTTTTAAATATTCTGGGTCTCTTTAAATATTAGCACATTCATTTTGTCTGTAGAAGTCAAAGTCTATCAAATGCTATCTTATAGCTTGAGAACTGGAACAGCAATAAGCATGTATTCGCAGCTGTTAAGATATATATAGAATAACAATTCAGATCTACCAATGGGTAAATTCTGTTCTAGAATATTCAATAAAAATTTCCCAAGGTTTTGTTCAGCAGTGTCCTGAGTGTTCATTTCTTTTTTCAGGCTGATTTCATTCAGCCACACATACATCTTGATTTCTTTGACCATATTAAGGGCAGCTTCATACTGTGGTTTTAATATATTACATAACTAAGCCATAAGAAATTAACCCCTAAGTGTATAAGAGATATACTTCCTTTCTTCCCGCAACAGAAGTAGAACCCTCAGACACAACCTATTCCCCATTTTTTATGCTACTCCCTAATCAGTCCTCAGGAAGGTTAAGACCACTTCAGAGGTTCACCAGGGAGGCCGTACTTGATAACCCATAAGAATTTTAGTAGTTGGTATATTCCAAAGGCTCTCTGCCTACTCAAATTGCTCAAACTGAAAAAGCTACCTGGATAAGCAATGAAGCATTTTAAACTAACAGGAAAATAAGTTCAGTTGCCATAATTCAAATTCCATACAATTCTACATGGATGGTAGAATCTTCATTGACATACAAGAAATGCAGTTATTGCCACAACCTTACAATTTTCATGCAAATGAATTTTCGGACAAATTTTTGAAAAGTGCTCTTGATTAATTAGCTTCTGTTTTAAAAAGTCAGCTGTGGGTTTGGGGGGGGGAGAAAAAGAAAATGACTGTATCATGGTTGAAATGCTGAAAGTTGGTAGTCAAAGTTTGCACAAGATACTAGCAAAACTGTACTTGCGATGCCTCAAGAAGAAGAAAAAAAATACCCAATGAATGGAAAATTGCTGAAGTGATTTTTATACACAAGAAAAGGGCCAAAGATGATATAAAGAACTATTGGCCAGTAAGCCTTCTTTCACTCCTCTGCAAGATTTTCACCAAGATAATAGCAAAAAGAATATTGAGAACATTAAATGATACACAGTCAAAGGAGCAGGCAGGGTTCAGAAGTGGCTACAACACAATGGATCACACCTAGTTTGTTCAGCAAGTCATTGGAAGGCACAAGTACACCATGCCTCTGTGCATGGCTTTCACTGACTACGAAAAGGCATTTGACTCAGTATTCCAGCGATAATTAAGGCATTGCTCAACCAAGGGGTAGACACTGCTTATAATCAATATATGAAAAAAAAACAATGGCAACAATTTACCTTAATGATCTTAATGTGGAAATCAACACAGAACGAGATGTATGACAAAGCAATATAATATCACTTATACTTTTCTCACCCTGCTTTGAAGAAATAGTTCACAAACTAGACTGGGCAAAAGATGGAATAAAAATCAATGGCACCTATTTAAATCACTTAAGATTTGCAGGTGATGATGTTCTCTTCTCACAAGACCCAGAAGAGATACAAAGCACATACAAGAGCTACAAGAAGCAGGAGAACCATTTAGCTTAAAAATAACCCTGAAAAAGAGCCAGGTTATATTTAATAAATTCACCAAAGGAAGAAAAAAATATCTGGAGAAGATCTAGACATAGTAGACCACTACATATACCTTGGCCAATGGATCTCTACGGTAGGTGATATAATAAAGGAAATTGAATGGCGTGTTAAATGTGGTTGGCGAGCATCTAGCAAGCTAAGCATAATCTCAAGAACAACCTCTCTCTATGCCTGAAGAGAGAAGTTTTCAATCAGTGTGTGCTACCTGCTCTAACATATGTCGGTGAAACATGGACACTAATTTGACAATTGATACAAAAGCTATAAGTGGTGCAAAGAGCCATGGATACATGCTTGGCATTACAAAACAAGATAGAAAGACTTACACATGGATTAAGAGCAAACAAAAGTATAAGATATCATCAAGAGCCTTGGTGGAGCAGTGGGCTAATGCCTCCTTAAGTAACACCAGCTGCCTGCAATTAGTGCAGGTTCGCATCCCACCAGGCTCAAGGTTGACTCAGCCTTCCATCCTTCCGAGGTAGGTAAAATGAGGACCCAGATTGTTGGGGGCAATAAGCTGACTTTGTAATAATGACGCTTGGGGGGGGGGCGAAAGCCCTAATAAGCAGGCATATACATAGAATGAAGGCTATTGCTAAGCCCATTGATTTGTGCTTAGATTGTAAGCCGCCCTGAGTCTTCGGAGAAGGGCGGGATATAAATGGGATTTTAAAAAAAAGAGAGAGTAAAAGAATTGAAATGGAAATGGGCTGGTCACAAATGGATCCCACTTGACAAAAAGTATTCACAAAAGAGACCTAAAACAAGATGGATTGACAACATCAGCATGTATTGAGGGCCCAGCTGGTAAAAGAAAGCTCAGGACTGTATTGGTTGGAAATATCCGGAAGAAACCTTCATCCTGCTGTGGACAGACAATGGCTAAAATGATAATGATGATGATGATCAGTGACCGTTTGACCAGCACCAAATAGAAACACTTGTTTTATCTCAAGTGATTCATCCAAAACAGATCAATTTCCCCCTGTAGTTTGTTTCCCTTGCATTGTTATAAGCCATAAATATATGAAAACTTCATGCCTGGGACTTTCCCTTGGAATGCAGGATTATGTAATTTTTAAATCAGAAAGTTTGTGAACAAATGAAATTTCTCGTGTTTATTTATTAAATTTGAAACTATTTTTTGCAAATATTTAAAACTGCATCACAACACAATAAATTCTGCTGTATTTTAAGACTCTACATGACTTTTCACCCTTGCACAACCCTCCCAGATCTTTGCTACTCCTCCCTTACATTTTTACACACACACACTGAGCTTTGCTGTGCCTTCCTTGCCCTCTGGCACATCCCTCTCTGAGCCTCGGTGTGCCTCCCTGGCACGGTTGCACACCTTTCTCAAACCTTGCCATTTCTTCCTTGCACTCTCACAAAGCTCTTTGCATCTCTGCACACCCTCTCCATGCCTCTCTTGTAATCGTGCCTGACCCCTGAATATTTGCACACCTCCATACACCCTCCCCAAGCCTTATTGTGCTTCCCTCATACCTTAGTGGATCCCTATGTATGCTCTCTGACACTTGCCATCGCACCTTTGCACACCTCCTTGTGCCTTCCCTTACCTAGTAGCAGTGTCTAACCTGCCTGCCAGTCTGCTTGCAAGCTGCCACTTGGTTGTGGGAATCCGGCAGTAACAACTGTGGGATTTGGGTAATAACAGCTATAGGGATCGCCATTGCTAAGCAATGCAGATACCATTTATGACTGCATCATTTAGTGACAGAAATTGCAGTTCCAGTTGGTTTTATTTATTTAGCATATGGCTGGTCACACACAGAATTAAAAGCACTTCATGTTTACAAGTTAGAACACTTAAAACAATTTTATTTTTTTTTAAAAAGAAGCAATTATAAAACCTAAGAGGAAAACAGAAATAACATTTCAGAGTTTAATGTCGAGTTTGGAGATCCAGTCAGTAGCTGCCGTTGTTACGCAGAGGAAGTCCTTAAAATCTCCTGGGTATCTTCTATTAGTGCCTTCCCTCACTATATGTTGGATAGTCTGTCGGGGAGCCCCGCAATCACATTGTGCTGAAGGTGTCTTTCCCCATTTATACAGAGAATCAGCACACACCCCATGAGTCGTTCTAATTCTACTGTATGTCACCCATATGTGTCGGGGTAGATTAAATCCTGGAGGTATACTATTAGGATTAATTGGTGTCATATCTCAAGGGCTATCTGCAGGTTTAATTTTTTTCAGACAAAGAATTGTGAAACCTGGAATGTCTCCCTTTTTCTATTTTTTTTACAGCTTCTCTTACAATAAAATATAAAGTTGCTGAAAATATTAGAAAACTGTTTAATAACTAGTCTGCCACAAAACACAAGCCTGAGGTGTAACATTTTAAGGCATTTATTGCTTTTCAATAGTAGAGGCCTTTCCTTGATTTTTTGGGAAATAGTGTCATTCTCAGCATTCACAAAAAAGCAATAACATTTAAATGATGGGAAAGGGGCCACAGGAAGCTTAGAATCCAGCAAGACGTATTCAGATTTTCCAGAAATCCTTATTCAGGACTCCTTGGTACATTCCATTTGTCCAACTTCATTTTTTTAGTATATCAGAATATAAAATACAAAGGAAAATAAAATTAATGGGAAACTAAAGAAGGAAATGTGGACAAAGAGAGTGTAGTGTAGAAGGGGGAAAAATGTATACTTCTGACTCTTTTCAGAATAGAAGAAATAATGATTTCTCTTTTGGTCTTAGTCTATATGGTTTTTTTATCACTGAAACAGGTCACCTCCCATTAATTAAAGAATCAAAATCTAAAAATGAAACCATTGTGAGTGAGCCACCCTGCATCTCCTAAAAAAGTCAAGGTTTGCTTGTTATTGTGTAGCCCCACAATTTTACTTCATGCCTGTGAAGCAATCTTAGATGGGTTCAGGGAATGTTATAAACATTTTCACTTCCACACATTCTTCATATATTTATGAACCAAAAAGATTAATGATTCATTAGTAGACTCATTAATCAAGAGAGACAGAGGGGACTAGGACAACCCTGTATTTTAAAGGACCAGTTTTAAGTAAATTAGATCTGTAAAGCTATTACACCAAGAAGAAGTTGCAATATTATCAAGGCGTCTCCAAATGTACTCTGAGTATAAAATAAGTGCTATTATTCAGGAGATACTGAATTCCTAAACTTAATTTATTTTAAATTTGCACAATTGGAAACCTGCACTACATTCAAATGTTGAGATATCTCATTAAGGTCCTTTTCCCCAGCCTCTGAACCACTAGCATTCACAACCACTCTTAGAAAATAAAGCTCTGCCCATGCCTAAGAAAAGCACAACTTCTGTTCTTCCGGTTTGCTTTCAATGAATTACTGAGGCAGAACTTGTACCATCCTGCTTGGCAACTTCTGTCTGGAGAAACAAGAGAAGAATATAAAAAGAACATGGTAATATTCCAAGCAGGATGAATAAAATTTACCAATCTGACACAATACAAAAATCCAAATAATTTAGTTAACATTGATCTCTTGGTTAGAACTTAATTTTCTCCCTCTGCCAATAATGAGTAAGTCACTTTCAAAGTTATAAAAACGCTTGTTCTGTTTAATGAACATGAAATTCAGTGCCACAAGAGAGAGGCCACTTTTTAGCTGTCATCCTTTAGTTTGAAGGACAAGATAACCAATAGTTTGGTGCCAGTTACAATGAAGTCTACTTCATCTTTATGAGTTGCTCTAAATGAAAACTGCTGTTATTTTCCTGAATGCAGTTTTATGGCCCTGCAGAAGACCTTGAATAGTTTAAAATTTCTTTAGTGCGCTCTTTCTCCAGCAAACAGCTATTATGAAAGCTACTCATTTCAAAATCAAGTCATCTTACTTCACATTAGAAAGTTTCAACATCTACATGAAGCCGCTGGGTGAGATCATTCGTGGTTTCGGGGTGGGGTTTCATCAGTACACTGATGATACCCAACTTTTTTTTCTCCACCCTGAACCAACCCAGTGATGCCCTCACCGTGATGTCCCGTTGCCTGGAGGCGGTCTAGGTGTGGATGGGGAGAAACAGGCTTCGTCTCAATCCTGCCAAGACTGAGTGGCTGTGCATACCGGCATCTCGGACTAACCAGTGCATTCCATCTTTAATGATGGGGGGTGAGGGTTACCCCCCGTCGATAGGGCTCGCAACTTGGGTGTCCTCCTGGATTCGCGGCTCAGTTTTGAAGATCATATAGGAGCCGTGAACAGGGGGGCCTTTGCCCAGGTTCACCTGGTACGCCAGTTGCGGCCGTACCTGGACTGAGATTTATTTATTTATTTATTATATTTTTATACCGCCCTTCTCCCGAAGGACTCAGGGCGGTGTACAGGGCAATAAATACAAAAACAGGATACAAAAGTTAAAAGCGATTAAATAAATGCCCAAGGTTAAAACAATGATTAAGATGTATTAAAACCCCAACCCTAACCCAAAAAAGAAAAGAGATCAAAAGAGAATATGGTTTTTTATCACTGAAACAGGTCACCTCCCATTAATTAAAGAATCAAAATCTAAAAATGAAACCATTGTGAGAGAACCACCCTGCATCTCCTAAAAAAGTCAAGGCAATCAGAATAGCAGAAAATATCTGAAGTGTTCTCACCGTTATTGGTCTGCTTGTTGTGCTGCTGATTTGCAACATATGCAGGAATTTATTGCCTAAGGTTAAATACTTTAAAAATTACTACACTGAACATGAAAACAAGCAATTCCAAGAATGACACATTTAGCCTCTGGTCATCATTGTACTAATTTAGGATTATTACTAGCTAATAGCAACTTGATTATAATACTTTTCTCTAGTGGAGAATATTGGACTGATTTCAATGGAGAGTTGAAAGCCAGAGCAAAATATTTCCTCAAATTTATTTATGGGATGAGTTGCAAATCTCCATTATTACATGGAAATATAAATATGCTAAAGACTAACAAACCCCTATAAGTTTCCCTTCCCTGTTTCCCAACAGGATTTCTTTCAACTACAAGAAAGTCAGTTTACAGCATCACCTGTCAAAAGCTCCTAATGATTGATTGCTCATCTCCTGCTCAGGTGTTCATTTGAAGTAACTTTAGAAAGCATAACCTGTGATAGCTAGAACAGAATATTCAGCATGATGGATACGTTTGCATCTCTGTAAGAAAATACTTTATCCTTATATATATAGTGTATATATATGTACTGTACATTGTACGGCCAGGTGGAAGAATGTGGTATCTTGGATCTAGAAAAGATGGTGATGGCTCTTGTCTTAATGGAGCTAGGCTTTTCTTCTCAAATACAATAGAAGTGTTTCTTAAAATGGGATCCAGCAAGAGGGAGAAGTTTAAGGTGATCACATGAAATTAAAGACTACATTTGAAATGCCTCACTATCCTGAAAATATTCTGGTCACAAATATTACAGAATGTTAGAAAACTTGGAAACTCACTTACTTCCTACGTCTGTACATATCACAACTGAGCAAATTTGATAGTAGCTCCTTTTAAAATAAACCATTTGATGACTAAGGTTATTGAGGACCCAGATTGTTGGGGGCAATTAAGCTGACTTTGTAATAATGCCGCTTGGGGTGTGTGTGAAAGCCCTAATAAGCAGGCATATACATAGAATGAAGGCTACTGCTAAGCTTGTAAGCCGCCCTGAGTCTTCGGAGAAGGGCGGGATATAAATGGAATTAAAATAAATAAATAAATAAATAAAAAATATTGATCCCTCTTAAAAAAAAAGAAACAACACTTTTATTCATTCTGGTTTAATTTAGGCAACTTCCCCCCCCTCCCCTCATTAATAGGTAGGGGGTAGCAACAGCAAAAGCATTTAGGTTTACATGTCACCGCCTATACCAAGGGTAGGCAACCTCGGCTCTTTTATGACTCATGGACTTCAACTCCCAGAATTCTTGAGTCAGCTACCCCTGGCCTATACCATTTTATAGTACTATCTGGGCAGTTTACAGTGTTGAAGCATTATTTGCACATTGAAACCAACAATCTGGATCCTCAGAAGGATGGAAGGCTGACTCAAACTTGAGCCCTAAAAGGATGGAACTCCAAGCTGTGGGAGAGTTTGCGTGCAATACTGCACTTAATCACTGCTCCACCAGACTCTTCAGGGTATGAGTTCTTCTTTGTCGATCTTTATAGTAAAGGTGCAGGTGGGTTTGTATATGGATACTTTGTATGCAATTAGTATCTGCATACTACTCTGTTCTGATGGGGGATGTGTTGGGGTTTTTATTGCGGTTTTTTACACTATTATTTATTGTTTTACCTCGGGCTTGTATTTAATTCTCTTTTAACTTTTGTACTTTGTATTTTATATGTGCCCTGTTCACCGCCCTGAGTCCTTCGGGAGAAGGGCGGTATACAAATATAATAAACTTAAACTTAAACTACTGTTTAATTCTCTAGAAAAATCAATCTTTTAAAAATGGTAAATATAAGGTAAATATCCAACTATCAGGTTAAGTGAGATTGTTGCTAAGCAAACCCTGTTACAGAGAGAGAAAGAGAGAGAGAGAGAGAGAGAGAGAGAGAGAGAGATATTCTTAAATATATCATTAGTGTTTATGTAGCTTTATCAAAATACAGACTCTAACAACAGTTTACAGTAATTGGCTCTATTGTTGCCATCCATGCCACATCAGAATCTATTTTAATCAGAACATTTTAAGATAAAACAGGGCACCACCTCATTGGGAAACCTTTGCAGAACCAACTTACTACAGAAGCTTTTTGATTACTTTGTAGAATGATATTTACCTTTATATTCCCTAAGTTTCTTTCTGTTTTACAAATTCCCAGATAAATGGGTGTAGATATAGAGAGCCTCCTGAAATAAGGATGATATATTTCTATCCCTGTTTAGAACCTTTTTAATTTAATTACAACTTTCTTTGGTATTCTACCTTAAGGAGACTTTAACCCTATTGCTCACCAGAACATTCCTATAATGGACAGGACAGATTTTTCATTTGAACTCTCTTTTTCCTTACGTGCCTTGCTTAGCTTTTTCTATCTCAGTAAAGGAGAGAGAAAAAATCAACATGTAATCTGTTCACTTTAAAAAAAAAGTAAGAAACTTTTATTTGATCAGTATACTAACATTTAATGGATTCCGTGAAACTGAGATATCTGCAAAACTGGAAATAGAACAATTATGTTTCATACACAGAAAATGCTCATCTCTCTTTCAATTCCGTATATGGAATCCTTGCTCATATTTGCAGAAATAATGTAAACATCAGTTCAATATTATAAGTAGAATAGAACCAGGCAAAAAGAACTACAATTACTCTATGGAGAGATTTATTGACTCTAAAACTATAATAACCAGGTAGGGTAAAAAAAATGAAAACAGCAACAACAACAAAAACCCTCCACTCAAATGATTCCAAATATGCTGATGAAAGAAAATGTATTTCCCATTCCTCCTGTTCTGATTTCTTTATAAGGATTTGCTACTTTTTGCTCTTTCTCAGTTTATATAAGGAAATAGTGGCTTACTTATTATCCAAGCAATTCCTGATATAAGCCTTTTGTAATTTCATTTACTTCCAATAGAGAGTGACATTAAAATAAACCCAATTTAATATAGTAGACTTACTTTCCAGCACTGTCTGAGTTGGATCTAGGACCTTTAGGCTCCCATTATCGGCGGCAAGCACAGCTGCTGGCGGTAAGCACAGCTGCTGATGCCCCCAGGGCATCAGCTGTAAGTATGACTGCTGACAGTGCGTGGTGTGTGTGTGTCAAACAATGATGGCACACCATGGAGGGCCGTTGATCTGCCCATTCAGCATTGGTGCAGCAGGATTGGGCGCAGGAAGGGCGGCAGCCAAACTGTCTGTTAGGCATCAGGCCGGAGTCCAGGTGCAGAGGCAACGGCACAGGGTAAAAATGGGAAGCCGCTGCAGGCAATGGGCAGGCAGAAGTGAGTGGAGGCTTCCCATTTTGACCTCTCCCCAGTGCTGTTACCTTCACACCTGGGCTCCAGCCTGATGCCAAATGGGCAGTTCTGCCATGCTTACTGCTGATGCCCTGATGTCCCCCCAGACACCCCCAGAAACCATGCTTACTGTTGATGCCTTGCTCCCCCCAGGCACCCCCAGCAGTACCAAGCAAGTAGCATTTGCCTGCTGCCCCCCAGGCACCCCCAGCAGCCCTGTGCACACACTATTTGCCTACCCCCGCACCTCCAACAGTAGCTCGCAAGCAGTGTTTGCTTGCTGCCCCTGCAGATCTTGCTCTCTCCTGTAACCTGTCATCAATCACATTCCCCTCACAGCCCCATTGTTGCTGCTGCCACTCAATTGGCTGGTGGTTTCTTGTCCTGTAGAGTGAAACACCCTAGACAAAGGTTTCTGGGTGAATGGGCCAGGCCAAAGGGAGAGGGGCAGAGGGAGAGGGGCCTGTTGGCCAAGGAGAATCACTGGAGGAGGTCTAAGAGAGGGGGAAATTTGGCTGTGAGTGGGCTGAGGTGGGTGGCTTGAGGCGAAGTGGGCACGGCCAAAGGTGGGAGCCTAAAGCTTCCATTCTGCTCTGGGTTCATCCCCATCACAATAAACTATGGTGGCCATTTATTATTTAATAGATTTATATAACCACACATCTCATGAAACATGACTCTGGACAGCATACAAAAATATAAAGATTTAAAACCATAAATCAGACAAAATAAATAAAAAGTATAAAACAGACAAAGATAAATAAAGAGCATAAAAATCTGGAGTACATCAGTCATTTCACACCGAAGAAATATTTTGCAGACTCACCATGAGATCCCCATGTTTGGTGGGGGAAAAAAAGGTTTTATGGGCCTTCCAGAAGGTAGATTTGAATGGAGTCAATGTCACCTCAGGGAGAAGGAGGTTTCAGAGGGAGGGGACCACAGCAGAAAAGGCATGCTATCTGAGTCTTTACAGATGGAATTATTTGGTAGATGGGCCTTGCAGCGTATTTCTCTTGCTCAACCTGATGAGTTGAGTAGATTTGATTGGAAAGAGGTGGTCTTTCAAATAACTTGGTGTCACACCTCGTAATGCTTTAAAGATCAAAACCAGATTTTTGGGTTCCAGATACAAATGGGTAGCTAATGCGATTTAAAGAACACCATCCTGGGAGCACACATAGCTGAGCACTCAGCTGTACTTTGCATCAGATTAAACTTTTCCTTTCTAAGAATGGCCCTATGTAGAGTGGATAAAAGTAATCCAATCTGGAGATGACCAGGACATGAGTGACTTTGATTATTGGCTCAGGATCCAGGAAGGAGTGCAATTGTCACACAACATGAAGCAGTATAAAGGGTCTCCTAGCCACAATTGTCATCTGATACTTGAGTGGGAATTGTCAGTCTAGAGGGATCCCAGGTTGTCCATGGAATCTATTTGGAATAGCACAATTTCATCCAGAACAAAAGATGTAAAATCCCATTGCCCGAAGAACCTAAACCCAAAGAAACTCAATGTTGACAGGGTTCAAGCTGAAAACTCTTTCCCCATTCAGAACCCCATAACCTACAAGCACAAGGACATCAACACTTAGTTCACCAGGGGTGGGGGTTTTATAACTGGATATTAATGACAACACCCATGACAACAAGCTATTTCACCCAGTGGCTTCATAAAAATGTTAAATAGGAAAGAGAGAGTGCTAAATTCTGCAGAAACCCACATAATGGGGACTGAAGGTGGGATCTTTCCATCCCAATAAAAACCCATCTGGTATTGGTCCTACAGAAACAATATAAATCAAGACAACAGTGTGCCACCCAGTCTCAACCCATGCTACTGATCCAGAAGAATAATGTGGTTGATGGTATTGAAAAGTTGCCTAGAAGAGTAAGAACATACATACTGCCCCACCCTGATTTCTCTGGAGACTATCCAAAAACATTACCAATGTTGCCTCTGCCCAATGCTCAGGTATATGGAATAACATATCGTGGTTAAGATGATGAAAATACTAAACCGCAATGGTCAAAATATTAAACCACACCCTAAACCAAAATCAACCAACCAACAAATTTGTGATTTAACTGCTTTGTGAATCTAGGCAAACAAAACAACAAAACCAGAATGAAAAAAGCTGTATCATGAATGGGCATGGAAAATTGTTTGAATTTAAATATAAACACCATAAAATTAAGCTTGTCTAAATATTTAGTAGGATACTTTATATAGTTCCCACACAGTGTAATGTTTAACTCAATGCAGAATATTTTACTATTTATTGCTTTCTTTTATTTGAGCAAACATTTGTTACGGTTGTCTAGCTGAATCGTTTTTAATATAGAAGTTTCATGCCATGGAGAATGAAAAAAGTTTATTCTGCTCAGATTGCTATCTCACTCCTTGTGTCCACCCCTGAGATAGGTGCATAATGATTTAATAACAGAAACAACAAGCCCACAAAACTCTATACCCCATTTAAAAAAGCAAAACAAAACAAAAACCTAATATCTTTGAGATCTGGGTGTCAGCCTTTTACTGGAAGATTTCTGAGTTATGAATACAGCAGTTACCCTAGGAGACAGCATCCTTCTTTTATAAAGCCCTGTCTTAAAGTGTCAGAAGTCAAAGAATTAAAAACAAAAACAGCATAAATTGCTGTCAGTCAGTAAGCCCTTTCATCTGCTATCTGATTTCAAAAGATATTCTCTTTTCCAAATGGATGGATCAACCACCCCACATTACATCTGCTATTAAGAACAATTCTACCATACTATCAACTCCACAGACTATTAGTTAACACATATGTAATTTAATATTCGAGACAAACCAAACACATTCAAGCAGCAAACCAACTGCAGGCACCTATATAATACTGTTCCAGATTACTGGGCTTATATAGTCTTAAATCATCTGGAAACCATCCCTCTCCAACTTCTTCTATTATTATTTCTTCTAACCTGTAGAGCCTGTTACTGAAAGAAAGCCTGGATAAATGAAACAGAATATCTTCAAAGTAATCATTGCATGCCCAATTTCTAAGGTTTGTTTCAATAGTTGTTACACATGATTCCATATTTTGGTTGCAAAAATTCAAATGGTCATTAAAGGTAAAGGTTCCCCCACACATGCTTGCTAGTCGTTTCTGACTCTAGGGGCCAGTGCTCATCTCCGTTTCAAAGCCAAAGAGCCAGTGTTTGTCCGAGGACGTCTCTGTGGTCATGTGGCCGGCATGACTAGACACCAAAGGCGCACGGAACACTGTTACCTTCCCACCGTAGTGGTCCCTATTTTTCTACTTGCATTTTTACGTGCTTTCGAACTGCTAGGTTGGCAGAAGCTGGGACAAGTAACAGGTGCTCACTCTGCTATGCGGGACTTGGGATTCGACCCGTCAAACTGCCGACCTTCTGATCGACAAGCTTAGCGTCCTAACCCACTGAGCCACCGCGTCCCCTCAAATGGTCATTAGGAGGAATTAAAGAAATTCAGAAAATATTAACTCTTTACTGTTACCTGGATTTTATAGCTCAGCTATGATAGCTCTATTTTCAAGAAAACTAAGAAATTCAGTTAAAAAGACAATTTAAAATTTCAAGTACTACTGTATTTAAAAAAAAATACTGTGCTAATCCAAAAAACAGTTACACATGTTGTAAAGCAGGGGTGGCCTGCAGGCCAGATGTGTCATGTGTAGGCCAAATCCACGCCAGCTCCACAAAGGCAAAAAATCACAATATGTCACAATATGTCACGTGATGTGCGAGTTTGACACCCGTGTTCTAAAGGATCACGTAGCTAGGGAAGCTTTTTCTCCAAGGGGGGAAAAACATTTATGCATGGTTTGCTGCCTTGTTCAGTAACCAAAGAAGGGAGGGCTGAACAGGAGGTCAAAGAGATCTTAGACTTTCTTTTATTCTGAGAAACTGTTCCAAGCCTACACGACAGTAAAGAGGATCTTGGGAGGAGCTGGAGATCTTTTGCTGATGATCAATGGGACTATCTAGAGAGGAGCAAGTGAACTGAAAAATAAGAATGGCAAGATAATCAAAGTCAACGAGAGATTCAACAAAGAATCTGAAAATTAAAGACCAACCAAGAAATTCTGCTGGATTTGAGAACAGTTAGGAAATTTTGATATGTTTAAAATAAAATTTATAATCATAGTGGTGACTGAATTATTTTTCAGCAGCTTGCTAAATAGCCAAAATGAGATAGTAGAATACTGGAGAAGTAAAGATTGTGAAGACATAGTCCTGTTTTTTATTTATTTATTTAATTAAAGAAGCTCTATTTGCTGAGTTATCCTGCGTGGCTAATTGTTCTACATGGGATAGCAGCCAGGAAGATTTGTCCCACAGTGAATTGCTGGGTGAGAGTCAGTGGGGAAGGAGTGGTGGGATAGGGCTAGTAGCAAAGAGATGCCTGGTTTGTAAAGCCCATGGTGGTGTGGGAGGGAGGCTAGATGAGCATAGCAGTGTGGTGGGGCTGGAGGAGCACAGTGGTTCAGCTGGGCTGCAGGGGCTACATAGAAGTGGTCATAGCAATATGGCTGTGGCCAATTGTCCTAGACCTTCCTGGCCAAGCCAGAAATAAAAAAAATAATCAGTGTAGTTTCCATCCCATACCTGGGTCTGAATCCTTACTGAAAAGAATCTAGATAATCCACTTCATCCAGAGTCCTCTGAAATTGTTGCCTTCACTTTGCCAATCATCGTCTCAATCACCTTCCCAAAAAAGGGGAGGTTCAATACTGCACAAAAGTTGGTCAGTATAGTGGGGTTCAGCAATGGCTTCTGAAGAAGGTGCATATCAAAGCCTCCTTAAGAGACAAAAATCCCCACTGAAAGAATAATTTATTACAGTTAGGAACTATTCACACATCCCCATGGGTTGCCTTAACCAGCAAGGAGAATAGATTTAAGTGTGTTCAGGAATTTGTTGTGCAGAGGTCTTCTTGTGCTACCAAAGAGTTGCACAGACAAGGAAGGGTACTGAGAGCAGTAAGAGTCACACAGTAACCACAAGAGTACACTGAGTTGTAAAAGCAAAAAGTAGTTTACTTTGAGGTGGTGTAAAAACAAAAATGCATGGTCAAAAATAAACAGTCCAGGTCATACACAATAGCAACAGTCCAAGGAGTAATCCAAAATACAAAGTCTTCTTACCGGTCCAAAGGTCAATACACAGTTCAGGTTTATCACAGTAACAGAGCAAAAACAGTAATAATAGAGAGCAGTGAATTCAGAGAGAGAGAGAAGCTACGTTACTAGCTCCCTCTTATGGCCATGAGAACACTTACACACCCATTGGCCAATTAATATCTTAAAGACATAACATCATGGTTAATATATTTTCAACCCAACATTGTAGGCTAACACCATATGCCTAACAAAGTGGACCCTGTCCACTTCATCAGGCCCAACAGGATTAAAACTATTTCTAGGTCTGTTCTTCTATCTTCATGGAAATTTAGTTCTTGATGTTGTATATCACATTGAAATTGCACAGATTTGTTCAGCAAAACCACTGTTTGTTCAGCAAAGACTACGAAAGGTACATACTTGGCTTGGGACTGAGACCCTAATGGAAGAGCAGAGCTGCATTTAGCTAGCGGCAAAACATTAGCTGCCAATGCCAGGCACGGATCACAGAGGGACAACTGGGCAGTAATTGGCAACAGATAACCAAAGCAAAGATGTCATTTGCAGATCTGATAGCTTTGATCATCATGCTCAAGGAGCTCTGCCAACAGAGCAGCAACTGATTTAAGGTGCTGGTTCTTACCTATAAAGCCCTACATGGCTTAGGCCTGGGATACCTGCAGGACTGTTTGCTGCCAGGAACGACTTCCCACTGCCCTGTGCGCTCACACAGAGAGGGCCTCCTCAGGGTGCTGTCTGCCAGACAATGTCGGCTGGCGACCCCCAGGGGGAGGGCCTTCTCTGTGGGGGCACCTGCCCTGTGGAATCAGCTTCCCCTAGAGCTCCCGATGACCCCAGACCTTTGGTCCTTTCGTTGTGACCTTAAGACATTTATTTTCCAACAGGCCAACCTGGACTGATGACAAGGGTTTTTTAAATATGGGTTTTAAGGTTTTATTGCTTGTAGTTGGGGCTATAGATATAATTTAATTTTTAATATTTGTATTTTTACTTGTATTTTACTGTTGTTAGCCGCCCTGAGTCCTTCGGGAGATAGGGCGGCATATAAGTCCCATTAAATAAATAAATAAATAAATAAATAAATAAATAAATAAACTGGAGAAAGTGACACTCATGGTAATTTTTTGCATACTTTCTCCCTCTCCCCCTACCCAGTAAAATTGTAGCAAGAGAAATAGGTTCCCAACAAGCAGCATCAGCTTTAGCCATTTACAAATTGGGGTGAGGGGAGAGGAGTTTCCAAAGACAGTGCAATTATAGCAACCTTGGAAATGGGGAAAAGGTTTTCTAAAGACAGTGCAGCTTTAACTACATGTAAGAAATACTTGTCAAAGAATCTGGGTCTGAAAAAGATAGCAAAGACAATTGAGGTGCTGGGCGCAAAATGTGTAGGGAACAGGTAGAGAAGGCAGCTGGGCAAATGAATGCTTGCTGACTTGAAACTGAATTTTGCAGCTTTGCTGCTTGGTTTGAATGAAAGAATGGATATTGCTGAGAAAAAAAGAAGCTTTTGACCTGAGATTTTGATGACATGGATATTTTTGGTAATACCAAGGTTAATGTGTATTTAAAAAATGATTATTAGATGTCCAAAATTGAAAATAGGAAATACAAAATCAGATTGTGCCCCAAAATATCTTTGTGGCTGTCAATGCAAGATGTATTTTACAGATGAGAAATAATAGGTAAACACAAATGGCTTAGTAAGACATATTAAAACAATTTCAAGCAGAATTTAAAATAAAATTAAGATATGAACTGGTGACCCAAAGGACAGAGATGGCGGGGGGAAGAGGCAAGAGCGAAGTTCCTTAGCTTACTGAGGTTTGGGGCTGGGAGAAACCAAGCTCAGAATAGGTTGCATTAGGGTAAGTATTTGCTTAACGATGTATGATTCTCAGTTAATGACCACAGTGGAAAGAGCCTTATAAGTCAGTGCAGTCAAATACTATCTCATTTTATGATTGCACCGACTTACAACAGAAGTTCTACTCTCTCTTTTCTGTAAGTGATTTTACTTTATCTCTGTTTAAGCATTACAGAATTACCCACAAAGTAATACTGGGCACATGACAGTGTTTCTAAATAGTCCTTCACATCTACCATGCAAACATCTATAGTAAGGTCTTTACAGACAATCACATACGTATCAGGTTCTACATGTGTAAATTTTGAGTTAATAATTATTTGCAGTTATATCAAAGCTAGTGCATAAATAACTATATGTGTGAAGGCTTTGTTAGTTCTCGTAAGAGCAGAAGAAGATATATCTCAGTTATTTATAAGATGAATATAAATCAGTTTTGTAATACTTAAATGGAATTACCATCCCTTATATTCTTCCAAAAACACAGAATATTTTTAGTTTACAGGTTGCCATAGGAAAAAATTAATTTCATAGAAGAGTATGATTTTCTTTCTCATCATAAATGGATATGTATCTTTGGTAGTAGAGATGAACAATGTATTAGAAAAACTTGCAAGCTTCTAAATGCCTTTTTTGTGTATTTTGGTTTTTAGCATACATTAAAATTAATATTCCTTTGGTATCAAATCTCCCCAAATGTTACTAGGGCTCTTTGATTTTTGCATCACTATTATTGAGTGTTTAAAATCTATTAAAATGCATAAATGAATTTATGAAAAAAAGTTGCCCTAAGCATATTTTTATGACCCACACATTTTGAATACTTAAAACCATATTACTAATAATAAAGAACTCATTCTCAGAGGTTTAATTTTGCTCCTATATGTTCATCTGATGGTTTGTGAGTTTTATTACATTTCATTAGGGATATTCAAAAAAAGAAGAGGAGAAGAGTTAAATGCACAAAATAGTTTATTTTAAATTGGAAAATGAACCCTCAGTAGAGCTCGTTTACCAATAGTGATTCCCTGATAAGTTTCCACAACAAAAAAGAATTGCATATATAGTTACCGGTAATTGCTCTTACAGAGAGAAAGGGAGAAAAACAGCATGAATATTTGCTAAATGTTTTTTCAGGCTTTCAAACTGGTCTAAGCAATTGCTCCTTCTATGAACAGTATCCTTTATATTAATAACACAGACTACAACAGAACAGGGGTTTTAGAACTACTGTAAGAAATATCTAAGCTTCTGTATTTTGTGTGACTAAAAAGTAGCATAGCAGATGAGTAGGAATCAGTGGGCCAGTATTAATACATTCCATTTGATCTCCACAATTAGTAAGACAGAATTCTAATTGCTTTATAATATAGTGATTAAAAATACCAAAATTTGTTAGCATGCAACTTGCTATAGGATTTGAATATAACTACTTAAATATTTAATCAAACAATATTTATGGCATACTTGCTAATTCAATAGCAATAGCACTTAGATTTATATACCGCTTCACAGTGCTTTACAGCCCTCTCTGAGTGATTTACACCAGGGGTGTCAAACTCAATTTCACTGAGGGCCGCATCAGCATTGTGGTTGCCCTCAGGGGGCCAGGTGGGTGTGGCCTTCTGGGTGGGTGTGGCTAGAGTGCGTATGGCCTACTGGGTGGGCGTGGCCAGCTCTACATCGTTCGCATCAAGGGTGCCTATAGGGGCCTGGGCAGGAGTGGGAGAGATCTGAGGGTCTCTGGCATAAGGAGGGTCTCTGGGCCAGGGCCAAGGCCGTGGGGGCCGTTCCCTGTTTCCAGGATGGCTTCGCGGGCCGCATGAAACTACTTCGTGGGCCGGATCTGGCCCCCGGGCCTTGTGTTTGACATGTCTGATTTACAGTCAGCATATTGCCCACCCCATCTGGGTCCTCATTTTACTGACCTCGGAAGGAAGGAAGGCTGAGTCAACCTTGAGCCGGTGAAACTCGAACTGCTGAACTGCTGGCAGCCGGCAGTCAGCAGAATTAGCCTGCAGTGCTGCATTCTAAACACTGCGCCATCATGGCTCATACTTCACCAATAGACTTCTCTGTGTGCAAAAGCTTGTGAGTAAATGTGTATGTGTGTGGTTGTGTTTCCCACACCTTGTTATCAAGTGACTTTCAGGGCTTACAACATGATAAAGACTACACTATAAAACATTAAAATAATAAATATATTAGAATTGACTGGAAAATTAGCTAACACAGGGGTCAGTGTCCAACAGGGAGGAGGTTGAATCTTCTACTTAATCTACTAACCACTCCAATATGGAACGCCACCTTTAGAGCCCCAGGCCAATCTGCAGAGACAGGTTTTAAGGTTCTAACAGAAGGCCAAGAATATGGGAAAGGATATCACCTCAAGAGACATTGTGTTCCAAAGAGCAAGAACCACAGCAGTAAAGGCTCTTCTCCTAAAATCCGCAAAACAGAGTTTCTTAAACATGGGGTCTGCAGCATACCTCTTCTGCCAGCTCAAGTGGAGTCAGTCAATCCCATTGTAGTCAGATGGTTTCTCAGGTAACCTGGTCCCCTGCCATTAAGGGTTTTATAAGTGATAACCAAAACTTTGGACAGGGAAGCAAACCAGCAATCATGCAGCTTGCACAACAGAGGTATTACAAGGGGTCCTCTTGAATTGTCCACGCAGCTGCATTCTGTGACACTTGTAACTGCCAAATAATCTTCAAGGATAGAGCATATTGCAGTAGTCCAAATATTAGCTGATCAAAGCCTGAGTTACTAAGCTCAGGGACTCACAATTGGTGTACATACACAAGGTTGTACAATGGCTTTCCTAGCTATAACTGCTACCTGCTCTTTGAGCAGAAGCTGAGAACTCTCAAGTTGTGCACAGGTCTGCCTAGGGCACTACAACCACATCTAGAATTAAAGATGTATCTGTATAATATATGTATGTGTATAATATAAGTCTCTTACAGTATGCATTTATTATATGCAGTTTCAGAAATTTGTATTTGGGATTTTTTTATATAATTTTAATAAATTATCTTTGTTACTTCCTTTTGATTGAATATCTCATGGTGGAAGGAGACCAAGATTTCTATTTCCCCCAAATTTGATACCTATATAGTACTCCAAAGTAGCAAAATCCTGGGGACATTTGAAGAAGAATAAAATGGAACTGGCAAATAAAGGCTCTGCCTACTGTTTTATTATTTTTACAAGTAGAAAAAAAGGAAAGGTGAAATAATCTAAAAGCAAATGTGAATTGTTCAACATAGTAATTTCCAGCAAACACAGTATAAATCACCTTATGATAAATGAAACATGAAATGAACTAGACTTTCAGTTAATAAGTATACATGGAATGTAGGAGAGAAAAATTGTGGATTGCAGGCTGTTTTATGTCTGTGATCAAGTTCAGTAAAACAAACTTCTATTAACTAAACATCCCTCTGTTATATTCATTTAGGCAGAAAGAATATTTGATCCAGAAATAAAAGAAAATACCTTAAAGTTTATTCACATATCTAAATATGTCATTTATGCATATGGATATCACTTTTTGATTGTAGAAAACAAGCTTAGCTAGTTTAGGCATAGTTCTGGGTCTCCTGTGTAGATATATATAGAAAGAAATCCTTATTTATCAGTCCTGTATAATGTTTGGATCTGCATTTAGAATGCTACAATAGATGCTGTTTGAGCATTTTATAAAATAGAAGCTTTCTGCTAACACTGATTTTGGTTTGATTAGTAGATTACGGTTAAAAGGAGTAGAGTTTTAATACTGGAATAAAATTGGACTTCACTGAATTCTTAAGACATTTTAAAATAAAATGGAATATTTTTGTCAAGAGAATTAGGCATAAAATGCTCTAGGCAGGGAAGATTAAGCATGCTGGAATCCATTTCTATATGTTTTGTTTCATACGCATGCATAGCTTCACAGACTAAACTAACAATTTTTCATTTGAGAAAAAACAAGAGGACAGGAATTAGTCAAGGATTTAGTACAAGCTCTATTTTAGTACTAAAAATCTTCTGCCAGTGATCTAGAAAAAAGCATATTTAGGCAGTAAATAGATTTGAAGTTGAATTAGCATATATCTTTTTTTTGGAAAAGATTTTTTCAAAAATCTTTTTCCCAAAATCTTTTGATTCAAAATGCTTTTGAAAACATTCAAGAGGTCTTATTGCTTTTTAAAATCTTTCTTTGTTTGCTAATGACTTATATGCTGAGCTGATACTATGTAATATGGTTATTCTGGGAAGTGCTGCAAAAAAAAAAGCAATCTCTTCAAGAAAACACAGCACTACAGTAGATATGTGAATTGTTTACATTGTTAAAGTAAAGAAAATAGAAGTTTCTTGCACTAGCAATAGCAGTTAGGCTTATATACTGCCTCATAATGCTTTCTAGCGCTCGATGGGCTATTTACAATGAAGAAACATTATTTGCATATTTCCCTCAACAATCTCAATCCTTATTTTACCGACCTAGGAAGGATGGAAGGCTGAGTCAACCTTGAACCCCATCAGTATTGAACTCTAGACTGTGGGCAGAGTTTGGCTACAAAACTGCACTTTAACCACTACACCTCCTGGGCTCATTTGGTTTAGCACTTGAAGCTCCACATATCTTGGAAACAAGTAAAATATAAACATAAAGTACAGAAGTGTTAAAATATACAGGTAGTACTCACTTAACAATCACAATTGGGATCAGCAACTCCATCACTAAGTGATGGTGACAATAGCAAGGCATCATGTGACTGTGATTTATGATTTTCCTGCTGGCTTCTCCATTAGTCTGCTTGTTGGAAGCCAGCTCTGAAGAATGCGTACGGTAATCAGGTGACCATGGAATAGTGCAATGGTCATAAACTGTTGCCAGCTGTGAAGCCCCTGAATTTCAATCATGTGACTGCTGGCCTGCTGCAATGATAGTTAAGTGTGAGTACTGGTCACAAAGGTACTTTTCTAGCACCGTTGTTATTTTGAATGATTGCTAGACATGGCAGTCATTAATCAAGCAGACTATTTTATGGGTAGGAGTGTTGGTAGTGATTTTTTTCCCTCTGAAAAAGTCATCAATGCAAAATTAATTAGGAAGTTTGATTTGTTGTTAGATTAATGCATGAAAAGATATGTGCATTTGCATCATCTACTTTCAACAAAAGGGTTCACTGGCACATTGTAGATCGGAAAGGAATGTAGAAAGATTGAGATTTGGGGGAAAAGTATATAGAAACAAAGGAGTATAAGTATCAGTGTAAGTAGAATTACAATAAGCATTTAGTGGTATTTATTTCTATAAACTTTCTTGCATCAGCAAAAAACCTTTAGGAAATAACTTCTCAATATAATCCAGAGGCATATTCATTCCTCCATGCTAGTCACACGTTTATTAAACTGAGTCCTCATAATCAGTTACTTAATTATTTCAGAGTCAGGGATTCTGATGCATATATAGTGATACAAATCTTCTCCTTTTTTTTAGTCAGAAGAGAAATTTCTGTGAGTATAAATTATTATATAGATAGAATTTCATATCTATTGAAGTGGACATACAGAAAACCCATAGGAAAGACAGCTTCATCTGAGCATAGGATTGTCCTTGGGTCCCCATATCACACTACCTGTAAACTGTGGTTTGTTAAAAGTGATAAAAGATTGAAAAGCTGACATCCAAAAAATGTGTGTAATTTGCTTAGTGTACGTGAAGCGGCTTATTAATGGAGACCAATTGCACTCTGTTCCAGTTCTTCTGTGCTACTACTTATAGTTAAAAAGAAATATCTTTTTCACATTCCTAAATAGTAAAATCAACACTTATTTCCAAATTGCAAAGAAATGAACTAAATTAAATGGTATAAATAAGATTTGGCTCTGTAATTAATCTTTTTTTTAAATGGAGATTGGGAATATTTGGAGAACCCATCAGCTATTCCTGAGCTTCAAATTCTGTTTATTCACACTACTTGAGTGAAGGTGCTGAGAATGAGACTTCAGGAACATCAGGAATGCTGCAGGTCTCCCATCAACTGTTGCAATAGTAAATGTAAGTTAACCCAACTTATTTTACCCTGTTGAAAGGAAAAGGAGTTACACATTCACATACACAATCATGAATTAGAAGAATCTAAGAAATGTGAATGGTGGTAATGAAACTCCTGAATTGATATTGGCAGTGGTGGAATTCAAATATGTGAACAACTGGTTCTCTGTGTGGATGCTGCTTCCAGAAGTCCATTCTGAGCCTGGGCAACAAAAAATTAGCTACCGGTTCTGCCGAACTAGTGTGAACTGGCTGAATCCCACCACTGGATATTGGATACATTTTTAAAATATTGTTACTAGCCCCTTAGTACTGACCTTTTTTTTTATTTAGCAAGAATTGTTGGGAGTTTGAAAGACTCTTATCAATTGCTACACAAAGAAAAATGTAAATATACCTCTATGCCAGGTGTAGATGTGTGAGTGAGAGAGTTTAGAATTGAATAGCTTGTAAGTGTGTGTGTGTGAGAGAGAGAGAGGGGGGGGTTTGCTCTGCAAAATCAAAAGAAACTGTTGTTGTGAGTTATGCCTTAAACTTAGAAATTTGATAAAATCTACAGAGGGCTCTAGACAGAAATTTCAAACAGTGATACATATTTGCTTTGTAAACTCCAAAGACTGGAGTTAAAACCTTACATACATTGATTTAAACCGTTTCCACCTATCTGATATACACAGAGGTTTCTATATTAGGAATCAACTGGCTGCATCACTTTATCTGTTTTGCTGTTGAGCTTTAATATTCTGTATGTTATTGGAGCAAAATACTTCACTGATATTAGAAGTTTAACAGTTCAAGGTGGCATATGGCCTTTAGTACTGAAGAATAGAGAGATGCTTGACTAAGATTTGAAACTGAGCATAAAAAAGTTGACACTTTTATTTCTCAATAGTACTTTGAGTGTCAAATTTGTATTTCTTTCTGGAACTGACTTTTCCTTTGGGCATCAAAGCTTTATTTATTTTTGGAGTGATTTGGGTTATTTTATTTTGGGGTTTTTTTTAAGAGTTTGTTTGAGACCAGAAAGGCATGATGTTCTGGAGACAGTGAAAAGACTTAGTAGCAGCTTTATGCTGATTTGATTTCTTGATGAAGACATTTCTTAATGCATTGTGGTAGAGAGTAACACTTAAATGTAACTAACAAGAGAAATGCCTGTTTAAAGTAAACTTGGATAACAATCCTACTCAAAATAAAATAATGGCTTAATCCAGACATCTGTAAAATGTCATTTAATCAAGCAAACCAATCCATAATAACAATGTGGTATTACAAGCATGAAGACATACAGGTATTTGTATTATTCTTAAAATAATCTAATAACATATGCACATTTCCTCATCAATGAGGCAGGACAGATAATTTTAAATGAATTTTGAAAATATCAAAATGGCAGACTAATGTGTTATTGTTAATGACTGTGTCAGATCTAATTGTAGCAAATGCAACCTGTGTCCTTCATGGATGTTTCTGAAAAAAATGGACCTTCTTGTTATTTCTCAGTAATATTTGGTTGTTAAATTTGTATTTCCTTCTGGAACTACTTATCCTTTGGACGTCAAAGCTTTGGCAGATTCTTTCAGACTTACCAATAAATGACATTACTTTTGTAAGTGTGGTCAAAAATCTCATGTAAAGTGAGCAACATAAACCCTTGCAGTTATGGATAAAACTGAAATTGGATTATTTAAAACTTAAAGGAATCTATGCATTCTCTCCTAGAGATTCTCTTATGCCACAACAAGTAATTCACTTAACTTGAAATAAGCTACTCATTAATGTTTTAGTAAGCATAATGTTTTCGCCCTTGTGTACCCCTAGAAACAAAGAAAGGTACTGATGTGACATCCATCAACTATGACACATAATCAAGTTTGGACGACTTGAGCAGCTGTATTGAAGAGGCCTAATGTGTTCTACTTCCTTGTTTGTTGATGTAAAAATTTTGACAGAGGAAGACAAGTTGAGTACATATCGCAAAAGCCATTTTGAGGGGGGCAGGGGGGAGAATGGAATATAGCTATTTGCAGCTTTATTTCAAAATGGTGTCAGGCCAACACAAAGATATATTAGAAAATCTGTCTAAAGACTTAGGCTGTCTTTGTGCCAAGCACATATGAGGAACACCTGCACAGGTAATATGTCTTTATTTTTGAAGGCGCTATCTCCTGGCACAACTCTTTTTGATTCATTTTCCCCGTTGTATTTGTATATTTTCTTCCAGGAAGGCATATTAAAATAAGAATGATAATTTTCAAAATCTCACTGTAATAAAACTGACATTAATAGTTGCATATATGAGTTTTCACTGTAATTTCTGGGAAGATTGTGACTGAGTGCATGTATGATGTTAAAAGTCATGACTTGATAGATAATGCACCAGTGATTACGTTCACACAACACACTAAATCAAAACCAATAACTACAACTTGCATGACAACCTATGATTGTCTCAAATCAATGCGTCTCTTTGTACACACCTAGGCAGATAAACAGACAGATGATAGAAAGATAGATATGGATAGATAAGCAGAAAGAGCAAGATAGAGAATAAGAACCATATTTGTGTCACATGTCTTTTAGATTAATGAGAAATGATCATGAGCTGCAATGTTGTTACCTGTGTTCTGTACCAGCCTGCTACCGGCCTTGCAGAAAAGGCAGAGACAACCCCTTTTACAAGAAGGCAAGAGGCTGGAACTAAGCCTGCCAAATTTATGGATACAAAAGCAAACAGAACAAGACACGAACCACGAAACAGGAGCTATTCAAGCGGTTGCCTTCAGCAAACCAGCCCTCCCACGCATTCCCCTTTTATACAGTTCAGGGCGTGGCTTCTCTCTGCCTCCTTCCGAGGTGCCCCATTGCCTTCCTCTGTTTACTCCTGATTGACTGCCTCCTGCGTCGGGCGTCCTTGAACAGGGCCAGCTGTGGGTCATCTTCATCCACACTGTCAGGCTCACACAGCTGGGTCTGCGTCGTGACCAGGTGGGAGGGGCCTGGCTGAGGGCTCTGTGGAGCCTCAATATTATTCTCGGCAAGCTCTTCAAAAACCCCCTCCTCCTCCTCTGAGTCGTCTGACCCAACTGCCGAACCCACAGGCTGACCCTGAATCACAACAACCTGTATGTTATTTATATGAAGCTGACAATGAAGCTTTCCACCTCCAAAATCAAGATGCAAGAGTAGAGTTGGATGTTATGTAGCAAGGAAACCAACTACAATCCTGTACAGCATCCAAGTATCTCGGTGTGATACTCGACAGGATGGTCACTTTTAAACAACATTGCATGAATGCTAAAGCTAAAGTCATCTTGAGGAACAATATCATCAGGAAATTGATAAATTACACATGCAGAGCTTAGGCATGTATACTGCACACATCAATTGCCTTTAAGCGTCTCTGCGGCAGGATATGCTGCTTGAGTGTGGGATGCATCCGCACACATGAAACAAGCTGATATTGCTGCCTATGAAGCAGTTCACTTAGTGATAGGTTGTTTCAAATCTATACCAACTGAAAAAAAGTATCATCTCGCTGGCATTGCTGCGGTGACAAGCAATTCACAGACACAGAGGCTGAAAGTTTTAAGAGGGATTCAAAGATTGAGGCTAGTTAGTCCCAGAAATAAGCTATCTGAACAGAAACCACCTTTTTAATGTGTAAAATAGCTTCTTCTTATTAAATGACTGTTCTCATTGTGTCTTCCTGGCTTTTTCCATATCCATGCAAATACCCAAATATAAGAATTTGTTCATGTTCTGCTGAGAAACCATTTAGATTCACAAAGGAAAACTTTCATTTAAAAGAGAGAAAGAGAGAGAGAGGTTGCAAGCGAGCTAGTATTAGTATCAGATTCCATGCTGGCATTAAAAATATAATCTAATCACCATTAAAGAACACCCTTGGGAAATAGAAGATTGCAAAAAAGGAAGATTAGAAATGTAGATACTGAAAGCCACTGAAATGGACTTAGATAGCAACTGGTTGTCGATGTTGGGTTGTTAGTCTCTTATAAATAAATAAATACATGGAGGACGTGTCTAATGCATTCCCAAAAGACAACTTAGCCACTGGGCTGGTGAATCTGAATTGAATTGCTGATGGGTAAACTGGAAGATTGCCAAAAATAATTATTTCAGAACTACCTGAAGAAATCTGCTGAAGAGGAAGAGAAACTGCAGGACCATTTTATTCGATGCAGAAAATTCTCAAATTGCTAAAAAAAAAGTACACAGGCCTTGGTTACAAAAGATTGCACTTATGTTCATTAAAGCATCTCCTGCCTGAATTGAATTATCAAGTTACCTTGGTATATTTATTCTACCTTATTTTTACAGGCAAATACATTGCTAGAATTATGGTTAAGAAGCTTGTTCAAATGCATTCTGATGTTTAAATGACGGTGGAGGGAAAGGCGAAAAAAAAACCCCAAATAGTAATAATCATCAAAATTTAATCCAGGATTTAATTTGTATAACAGATCATCCAAACAGATTTTGCCATTTTGTCTGTGTTGTTTGTACAAGGAAATTAAAAAGCATAAAGAGTCAAAGACTTAGCAGTATAACCCTTGAATAACATTGTAACATGTTCACTTATTCTCATTAACTGCATTATATCAAACTTGCTCCTCCAGGCTTGCAGTTTGCAAAGCCAGACCTTGCTGTAAGCATTCCCATAGTAAGCTAGCGCTCGCTCACACACTCTCTCTCCCCCCCTCCCACCCTTATTTATTTCGTTTATTTTTATTGATTAAATTTCTGTGCCACCCAACTCACTAATACAATGACTCTGCTTACAATATAATAAAAAGTTAAAAAGTACTAAAAACAATTAAAATTAGAACAAAAAGATTAAAGGTTAAGAATATTTTTTTTCTCTGTTGCTTTTTCTCGTTTACTTACTTTCTCTTTATTTACTTAAAGTCTTTTACCATGAAGACACACTTGGGGATTTCATTATATGCTGCCTAAAGCAAATTTTCCAACTGGTGTTATACATAAATATGCAGTATACCTACGAATCTAAATATTACATGCATATGAGCATGACATTCCATGTTTTGCTTGCAATTTTAGCTAGAAGGCATTGTGGATATTTCATATTTACATGCTGAAAAAGTGGGTGAGGCCTACAAAAAATAAAAATTATTTAATTTAACGTACAAATACTAAAATAACTAAAAGTTATTTTCCTTTTAATTTATTTTGCCCATCTCATGCACATACATTCATGCAACAATAAATAAAAAAAATTTCAATCACAGATTACCATTGTGGGAACATGAAAAGATGTCTGAGTGCCAAGATCCTCTTCCTCAAACTCGCCCCCCCCAAATCATTCTTGCATTCTTGGGCATTGTCTTTACTAAACCTTTTGATAACCAACACATAGGCATGGCAGTTTCACTTTGAAAATCACTCTGGACTACTACTAGCAGCTCACATATCAAATAGGGACTAGTGGAGAAGTATAATCAAGCTATTTGACTGGGTTTCCCCCTCTGTGGTCTGGGAATGTCAAAATCTATCGACTGCTAAACCACTTGCCAGGTTTTCCTGATTAGCCTAACCATTTCTGGCAAAAAAAAAAAAATAGCTTGAGCAGATGGAGAATTATTTATGCATTATGTAGGTGGGCAGAACTTCATGAGGACCTTCATATTTAGTGGTATAATTCTGCACTATCATTTCACTAGTTTTCTCCATACAAATTTTAGATGTAGTAAAAAAATAACACTTGGGAAAAGTGTACAATGGGTGTTCCAGACATTTTGCAAAGGGTAAAAATAATTGTATTATCACCAATTACTGGTGAGAACAACAGTGGATGTCTGTATAATGCAGAACTTGGTGGAAAACTTTCCCAAGGCAATGAACACCTCTTACACTCAGACACAGAGTCGGGATGGAATAACTGCCTTTCAATAAAGCTTGACTTCATAACAACTTTTTATGATGTGACTCTACAGGTTTTGGTTATCTATAATTTTGTAATCTGAGCACATTTAAATCAAACAACTGAATTCTACACCAAAGCAGTGCATCTTCCATCTGCTAAAATTGTAAACATTCAATCAGTAATTCTATTTTACTACTGGGATAGAGAAAAATGTTCTTTCTTCTACTCTACTTCATCAATGAATCCTATCTCATCAATTTTTTTAGGAAGTAGGAAAATTCATTAACTAAGGCGAAACTATTCCCCAAGTGCTGTTATGTTTGGAAGACCTGAAAGAGCAGGTTAAGGATAGATTTTTATGCAAAAAAACCTATCACTATGATTGCAAGGAGTTGAAAATGACTTCAGTCGTTCACAGAAAAAAAATGGGTAACAGTAACCTTGCAGTAGCAGCAAATATCTGTAGCTTGGGTGTAGCATGAGGATGAAGGTTCATTCTCTGAGCTTGTAGATTGGTTTCTGAACATTTCGTTACCAGGCTAGGTAATATCTTCAGCAGATTTTAGGGGATATCAGGGTCAGTGTTCTTCTGTTTATAAGGGCTTCAGGTTTGGGTGTGTCAAATGACGGTTTATGTGATGGGCCAGGTGTGATGGGCCATGTTGTGTATTAATATGTTATGTTAATGGTTATGTACCACCTGTAAATAGTTATGAGGTAAAACACTTTGGCAGCTTTTGACAGCTGTCAAAAGCTGCCGGTAGCCACTGCGCAAGCGCTACCGCTTGACAACTCCCAGCTGTCAAAGTCGCAGGGAACTGCACAGGTGCGACACAGCTTGACAGCCAAGGGCTGTCAAAGCTCACCACCGCCGATTGGTCCGCGTGACAAGCGGGAAACCGGCACAACTCTGATTGGTCGCCTGGCGGCCAGCTGGGGGTATAAATAGAGCTGCTGCGAGTCTGTTCCTCACCTGGTTCCTGACAATAAAAGGTTTTCATTTAGCCAGCTGTCTCGCGTACTTCTTCAGTGGACGAAGCACTGGCGACACAGGTGGGATCTACTGCTTTGCACAGCTGAAGTCACTAGCCGAGGAAAAAAGAAATTTTTTTCTAAGGCTCGGAGCTAGTCACAGCTGAAGTCACTGGCAGGAAGTACAACTTCCTCAACGCCCGCGAAGCAGTACCCACAACCGGGAAAGTATGGCCAACCTCGGCCACATCCGCGAGTTCAACATTCGCCATCCTGAGTGCTGGGAGTCGCATTGGGGCCAAGTAGAAGGGTTCCTGCTGGTCAACAAGATCACGGACGACCGGACCAAGGCAGCGGCGCTCCTTTGCCTCAGCGGACCAGCCGTGTACGACGTGGCCGTAGGACTTTTCAGTCCTTTAAAGTTTAACCAACTGGTGTTATAGGGGAAAAAAACCCAACAAAGTCCCTATTTCCAAGAAAAACATCCTATCCACCAATCTCCCAGCACTGCTTTCCATACATTTCACTCCAATAAGCTGGACTAATGGTATTCCACTAGTGTCTCTTTATCAGTGGGGGGAGGAGGGGGAAGTAACCCAACCCTTCCCCACTCTCACAAATGTCATTTTGATTAGCAAATGAAAAGGTGAATTTTAGCAATAAGCCACTCTCTTCCCTTTCCTTCCCTCTGTTTGCACTAGAATAGATTAATGACACTTTACTATGATGTACTGAGTAGAAAAGAAAAAGAATGCAGGTTTTTCCCAATCTTCGATGAACAGCATATTCTCCTGTTTATTAATTGATTTGTATGACCAGTAAAAATAATTCTGGGCAGTTCACAACAATAATAAAACCAGAAACAAGAAAACCAGGTACTTGACCCACAATCACTAATTTATCAGATGGAACAAGGCTGTCTCCAATGTCTCAGGCTCCAATGTCTCCAAACACCTTTGAGGAAAAGTCAACACTTATGGTTTCAACAGAAGGCAGTAATTACTATGGAAAACATAATTTCCCCAAGGAATATTTGAATTACAGAGACATCCTATTTTTGTTTTTATTAGAAAGTTTGTTAATCTGGTACCAAGCAATTCACTCTTTGGATTCTGTCATGTCTAATATATAAACTTGGGTACTGCAGTGAGTTCAACATGAGGTTGCTCTTGAAGAGTATTTGGAAGCTATATTTGGTGCAGAATGTGGTAGTTCAAGTAATCACTGAAGCTTCTTGATGAATCAATCATAACAATTCTTCAATGCTGCATTAGTTGCTAGTTAACTTCTGAGAGAAATTCAGAGTATTGGTTGTTAGATTTATTCATTGTTTAGGATCTGAATATCTTCAGGATTGCGTATTTCCAATAGGGAAGGGAAATGCCATAGAAATAAGATAATGAAGTTGGGCTCTCTCCAACTTCCAGGATGTTGCAGGAATTCAGGAACTCAATTCAGGAAAGTCCATCTCTAAAGATTTTCATGGCAGAAACATTTCTAATTTGTTCTCCACATAATTATAAATATTTTGAGTAATGTAGGGCCTGGAATGATGTCTTAAATGATATCACTAGACACCTCTTCTATTGGCATACGCTTGCCGGGAAAAGTTCTTCAGCCATTCTATCCATCTAATACTGTGTAATCCAGTCCACATTTTGCTATATTCAATATAAAGATTTATATAGTTTGTAAAATTCTTTTGCAAAGTAACTATGAACAATGCTCACATTTCCATGATCAATTGAACTAACAATTCTATAAAGTGAATCTGACATGACAGCCATAAGCTTGTGGATATATTTTCTCTGGTTTTTAAGACTGAAATGATCATTGTAGCCAGGTGTTCTCTAACCATAATTCTTTTTAGATTCGCTTGCCACTCTGTGCTTTTGCCCATTTATCTGGTTAGATTCATTTCAACAGTTCCTCTTTGTAGTAGAAAGTAGGAATTATGGAATTCTGCCCTTTTATTTTCAGTTGTTACTTCCTTATTCAAATTGTGACCTACATTCCACTGAAACTTCAGTCCTAATTAATTGTTTGTGCAATATATTTTGAAGTCTTTGGTTTAGCGTAATACAAACACACACACACACACACACACACACACACACACACACACACACAGACAGACAGTATAGGGTAATTTACCCAAAATCTTTCAGTTGGGGTAGATATAAAAAATGAGAAGGAAGGAAGGAAGGAAGGAAGGATAGCAATGCTATAAGTAATAGACAGGCTGCAGAAGATTTCTATAACACAATAGAATTTTAAAAAGCATTTTTAGTAGGTAGAAATAAAAGCAATTTCTGAACTATTTAGGAGATATTCATTATTAAAGTCCCACGAATGCCAGCCAATAGTCCAAGTAATTGTTAAAGACATGTAAATTACTTACTTGCACATTCCCAAATTCCTCCAATACCTTTACTTATTTACAAGAATTCCTTATGCATTGAACTCATTTTCATTAGCACTTGGGGAAAACAGTGTATGATTTATTCTGATAAGCTCCTGTTGTTGTTAGCTGCAAAGTCGTGTCCGACCCATCGCGACCCTATGGACAAAGTTCCTCCAGGCTTTCCTGTCCTCTACCATCTGCTGAAGTCCATTTAAGCTCACGCCTACTGCTTCAGTGACTCCATCCAGCCACCTCATTCTCTGTCGTCCCCTTCTTCTCTTGCCCTCAATCTTTCCCAGCATTAGGCTCTTCTCCAGTGATTCCTTCCTTCTCATTAGGTGGCCAAAGTATTTGAGTTTTAGCTTCAGGATCTGGCCTTCTAAAGAGCAGTCAGGGTTGATCTCCTCTAGGACTGACCGGTTTGATCGCCTTGCAGTCCAAGAGACTCGCAGGAGTCTTCTCCAGCACCATAGTTCAAAGGCTTCAATTCTTTGGCGCTCAGCCTTTCTTATGGTCCAGCTTTCACTGCCATACATTGCAACTGGGAAGACCATAGCCTTGACTATACGCACTTTTGTTGACAGGGTGATATCTCTGCTTTTTAGTGTGCTGTCTCGATTTGCCATGGCTTTCCTCCCAAGGAGCAAGCGTCTTGGCTACAGTCCCCATCTGCAGTGATCTTGGAGCCCAGGAAAATAAAATCTGTCACTACCTCCATTTCTTCCCCATCTATTTGCCAGGAATTGAAAGGGCCGGATGCCAGGATCTTGGTTTTCTTAATGTTAGGTTTCAACCCAAATTTTGCACTCTCCTTCTTCACACTTAACACGAGGCTCTTTAGTTCTTCTTCACTTTCTGCCATTAGAGTGGTATCATCTGCATATCTTAGGTTGTTGATATTTCTTCCAGCAATCTTAATTCCAACTTTTGATTCATCTAGCCCTGCCTTTCTCATGATGTGCTCTGCATATAAGTTAAATAGGCAAGGTGACAGTATACAGCCTTGCTGGACTCCTTTCCCAATTTTGAACCAATCAGTGGTTCCATGTCCAGTTCTCGCTGTTGCTTCTTGGCCCACATATAGGTTTCTCAAGAGACAAATAAGATGGTCTGGTACTCCCATCTCTTTAAGAACTTGCCACAGTTTGTTATGATCCACACAATCAAAGGCTTTAGCATAGTCAATGAAGCAAAAGTAGATGTTTTTCTGGAACTCTCTAGCTTTCTCCATGATCCAGCGTATGTTGGTAATTTGATCTCTAGTTCCTCCACCTCTTCGAAATCCTGCCTGCACTTCTGGTAGTTCTCGATCCACATACTGCTGAAGTATAGCTTGTAGGATTTTAAGCATAACTTTACTAGCGTGTGAAATGAGTGCAATGGTGTGTTACTTTGAACATTCTTTGGCACTGCCTTTCTTTGGAATTGGAATGTAAACTGACCTTTTCCAATCCTGTGGCCACTGTTGAGTTTTCCAAATTTGCTGGCAAATTGAGTGTAGCACTTTTACTGCATCGTCTTTTAAGATTTTGAATAGCTCAGCTGGAATACTGTCACCTCCACTAGCTTTGTTGTTGCTCAGTTTTTCTAAGGGCAACTTCACTTCACATTCTAGGATGTCTGGCTCGAGGTCAGTGACCACCTCATTGTGATTATCAGGGACCTTAAGCTCATTCTTGTATAGTTCTTCTGTGTAATTTTGCCATCTCTTCTTAATCTCTTCTGCCTCTGTTAGGTCCCTGCCATTTTGGTCCTTTATCATGCCCATTTTTGCATGAAACGTTCCCTTCATCTCTCCAATTTTCTTGAAAAGATCTCTGGTCCTCCCTATTCTATTGTTTTCTTCTATTTCTTTGCACTGTTCATTTAAGAAGGCATTCTTATCTCTTCTAGCTATTCTTTGGAATTCTGCATTTAATTGGGCATGTCTTTCTTTTTCTCCCTTGCCTTTTGCTTCCCTCCTTTCCTCAGCTATTTGCAAAGCTTCCTCAGACAGTCATTTTGCTTTCTTGCATTTATTTTTCTTTGGGATGGTTTTAGTTGCTACCTCTTGTACAATTTTGCGAACCTCTGTCCATAGTTCTTCAGGCACTCTGTCTATCAGATCTAATTCCTTACATCTATTTGTCACCTCCACTGTATATTCAACAGGGATATGATTTAATTCATACCTGAGTGGCCTAGTGCTTTTCCCTACTTTCTTCAGTTTAAGCCTAAACTTTGCAAGGAGAAGCTCATGGTCTGAGCCACAGTCAGCTCCTGGTCTTGTTTTTACTGACTGTATAGAGCTTCTCCATCTTTGGCTGCAGAGCATATAGTCAATCTGATTTCTGTGTTGACCGTCTGGTGATGTCCATGTGTAGAGCCGTCTCTTGGGTTGTTGGAAAAGAGTGTTTGCTATGACCATCGTATTCTCTTGACAAAATTCTATCAGCTTGTGCCCTGCTTCATTTTGTACTCCAAGGCCAAACTTGCCTGTTATTCCGCTTATCTTTTGGCTTCCTACTTTAGCATTCCAATCCCCCATGATGATAAGGACATCATTTTTTGGTGTTAGTTCTATAAGGTGCTGTAGGGCTTCATAGAATCGATCAATTTCATCCTCTTCAGCACTGGTGGTTGGGGCATAGACTTGGACTACTGTGATATTGAATGGTTTGCCTTGGATTTGAACTGAGATCATTTTGTCATTTTGAGGATTGTATCCCAGTATTGCTTTTCCTACTCTTTTATTGACTATGAAGGCTACTCCATTTCTTCTGAGGGATTCTTGCCCGCAGTAGTATACCTGATGGTCATCTGAATTAAATTCACCCATTCCTGTCCATTTTAGTTCGCTGATACCTAAGATGTCGATGTTTAGTCTTGTCATCTCTTGTTTGACCACATCCAGCTTTCCTTGATTCATGGATCTTACATTCCAGGTTCCTATGGAGAAAAAATCTTTACAGCATCGGACTTTCCTTTCACCACCAGACACATCCACAGCTGAGCGTCCTTTCGTCTTTGGCCAGTCGCTTCATTCTTTCTGGCGCTACTAGTACTAGCCCTCTGCTCTTCCCCAGTAGCATATTGGACACCTTCCGACCTGAGGGGCTCATCTTCCAGCGTCATATTGTTTTGCCTTTTGGTACTGTCCATAGGGTTTTCATGGCAAAGATACTGGAGTGGGTTGCCATTTCCTTCTCCAGTGGATCACGTTTTGTCAGAACTCTCTGCTATGACCTTTCCGTCTTGGGTGGCCCTGCACGGCATAGCTCATAGCTTCATTGAATTACGCAAGCCCCTTCGCCACGACAAGGCAGTAATCCATGAAGGGGAAGCTCCTAGTTATACTTAACTCAAATCTAGGCATTGACCTATAGCATGATTTATTTGTTTGTAAGAAACACAATTACATAAGTACATTTTTGAAATAATGAAATAATTTCTATGCCAAGCCAATACACACTAAATTAATTTGGCTAACTTTGCTGTGTTATAGTGTGCCTCTTAGAAAAATTCCTAATAGGACAGAATATATTCATATAAGCTACTGCAGAACAAAGAAATTAATAAGGATACACTTCTGAGAGAAAGAAAGGAAACAAGTGAAATGAAGAGTCATAGGTACTAGGAAATGCATAATTGTAGTTAATGTAGTTTATTCTACTTCTATGCAGCTAAGCTTCTTTTTCAAATAAATACTTTTTTAGGCTTCTTCAGGAATGTCATTTGAAGTTACTTTCCGTGGCAGAAACAAGACCAAGACCAAATACTGCACACAAAATTAATAAACAACTATTTTTTTCAAACTTTGTCAGCTATTGTAACTAATTGAAAAATATATCTCTTGGGGTGTAATAGCTGGAGAGTGTTTATTTTTTTCCTAGCTCTGTCAGCATTCAAATACTGTAATAATTTACAGACTCACTATCTTAACAGATCACCTTTCAGGCAAAGTTCCTTTAAAATTATACCTTTGGAGGACATTAATGGGATGCAACTCTGCTTCAAGGGTATAATTACTCTTTAAAAAAAATAACTGATTGATTTGGCAGAGGAAGATAAAGGCAGAACATCTACAAGTGACTACTTTCTGTATTTAGAAAGATTGATCTCCATTGAGAGAACTTGGAGTCTCATCTCCTTCAATTGTTTAATAGAAACAAACTTAAATTACAAAATTATATTAAGAATCCTTTTTTAATCTACAAGCAACAATAATCCAAAGGGATTCCTGAAAGAACTGTCCGGGTGTGACAGACAAGAATTTTGATTTCAGTAGTTTCTCATGTGTTACATAAGCATTGTTTGTGATTGATATATATATATATATATATATATATATATATATATATATATATATATATATATATATATATATATATATATATATATATATATATATATATATATGTTTTCTGAGGTTTTCGCGGGTGTTGGTATGTGGATCTTTGGTCATTCGGGTCATTCTACATGTACATGAACATCTATCTACCTATCTGTCTATCTATCTATGTGTCTATCTATCAAAAGTAAGCAATATTATGTGAAATTCAGAAAAGGAGAAGAAAAATAAAAAAGAAATTGAAAGTGTGAAAATAAAAAATAT
Source organism: Vipera ursinii (assembly GCF_947247035.1). Taxonomy (NCBI): domain Eukaryota; kingdom Metazoa; phylum Chordata; class Lepidosauria; order Squamata; family Viperidae; genus Vipera; species Vipera ursinii. The sequence goes on from NC_139517.1 coordinate 80,977,286, forward strand.
AGTGTAGTTTGCAGCAAATTATTCATTATATTTATCCATACCTTTCTATTTTTTCCAAACTATCTTTGCTTCCAGCATTTCCATACACCAACTCATATATTATCTTTCGTCATTCCAACTTTAGAACTCTTTTTGAGTTCACCAAAAGTACTTGAAGATGACCTTCTTGATTTTCTCCTTCATCTCAGTCTATGCGGTTCCTACTCATTCATTAATGTTAATCAGGAGAATATTGTTTCCTCAGATTACATTCATTTACAATGTTGAATATTTTTTTCTCAAAATAATTCTTCCATTATCATCATTCACTGGAGCATAACAGGCAAATTTTCACAACCTTTCTTTTTTTTATACTCTCAACAATTTTATCATTACCAATTCATACTTACTAACATACATTTAGCCCTTTCATTCACAATTAAACTACACCTTCTGTTCTGCTTTGAAACTTCAGTAACAACTATATAAACATCAGCAGGAAGTAGAACTATATTAAAAATATATTAAATATTATATGTGATATGTAGAAGAACTGAAAAAAATGGGCCATATTCAGTTCTTTTAAATCTAAGGTGAACTTGGGAAATACTTCCATATTTTTTCATAACATGAAGAAAACTAAAAGCTATATGTAAAAAGACATTTCTTAATCCATCTAAACTTTTATACATCTTTTAAAGTATTTATATTTATGAAAGAGAAAATATGGTAAACAAAAATTTCTATTAGTTTATATGAATAATCAAAGCATGACTGCAAATAACCTTTAACATTCTAGTTTATAAATACAAAGTGATTAGTGAATGCAAACAAACATGTTTGCAAATAAATAAACACAAAGTCCTTAATCAATCCATAACTGAACTCAAACCTTAAAGAGAAAATTAAAAAAATAATCCTGAAAGTGAATATAGCTTCAGCATGCAAAAGTATTTCTATAATATATAACAAGACATTTCAAGAAATTGGGTTAAGGTTTAATTCAATGAGTAAGATTCAAAAATTCAATAAACTTACTTCGTCATGAAATAGTAAAGAAGGAAAAGATTTGAGTTGCACAGAGCTATGTAGACTTATTTCCTTATTGAATATAGATTATAAGCTTTTCACAGCATTACTCACAAAAAGAATAAATGGTTTTCAACTGAACTAATGCATCCTGATCAAACTAGATTTCTACTAAACAGATACACGTGTGACAACGTCAGAGATATTTTGAATCTTACTGACAAGATAAATTAACCAAACAGCGGCTTTGACCTTTCTCAATGCAAAAAACCCCCCCAATGTGGAATGGACTTTCACACTGCAGTTCTGAAAAAAGGATGAGTGACATTTATAATTTTTTTTCATATTGATGCGAAAGAACAAATACCTAAGATAATACCATGTCATGCTAAATGGACAAGACATGGTTGCCCCTTTCCCCTTCTCTTTTTCTGCTGGCATTAAAATCATTAGCAATGCAAAAGTTAAGAAAATAAAATCTCAAATATTGGACTAGCACATGAATTGAAATTATATCCTGATAACATTATATTTAACTCCTTAGTACTTGAATAGAATACACTATATACAGCAATATGATTTTTGGATCATATTGGATTATTAAAGTTGACACATGACTTAGCAGAGAAAGGAAAACATAATCTGCATATAGTAAAAGACTTCAGCATTTACTGTAAAATAGTTTAAATACTAAGGAATTTGACAAAAAAGATAGGGATTTATTTAAAAATATTTTTATCAAGATGGAAAAAGATAACAACAGTATAGGAGATGGACTAAATCTTTCTTAGCTAGAAAGACTTATAGGCCATTAAAATGAATATTTTACCAATACTTCATTTTTTTTTCCAAAAGACTCCAGTATATATTGAAAACAAGGTGCTACTGGCAAAGACAATGAATTACATATGATCCAACAGAAGACCAAAGCTTGAATTCAAAATATTACAGAATTCAAAAGAACAAGGTGGATTGGTAAGGAAGGAAGAAAAGAAGGAAGGATTCATCCATGGTATTACCATGTAAGTTAAATGTTCCAAGCATATTCAATATCATTCTTCTTATAGACTATTATTTCAACATGTTTGGATGATTCTTTCCTTCCTTCCTTCCTTCTTTCCTTCCTTCCTTCCTTCCTTCCTTCCTTCCTTCCTTCCTTCCTTCTTTCCTTCCTTCCTTCCTTCCTTCCTTCCTTCCTTCCTTCCTTCCTTCCTTCCTTCCTTCCTTCCTAGCAATAACCACTGCACAACTATAGTGATAATTATATTTGTTACTGATTGCCAAGACTTACCAAAATATTGTTATATTATAATGAGACAATCTGTGTGGTGTGATGTATGGTATGGTATAGTATGGTATGGAAGGGACAAATAAACTGGATGACAATGAGATAAGAAGAAACTGTACATGGAAAATAGAGAGGAAGGAAGAAAAACAGATGTATTGGAACTTTACAACAAAGATAACTTTCAAGAAAACAGTCCTAGATGACAATTAAACTTATGTTGCTCAGTCTTATACTTTCAGTTCCATTTCAATAGTTTCAGTAAATGGAAGTCTTCCACTGGCCCCCCATCTCTGGTTTTACAAGTGATTATTTCTGATGGAACCAACATCTTCCCATTAATAAAATACTTCTCTTGGATTGCTAGTGCTTCAAAATCATCTAAAAATGTTTATTTTTCCTTTTGGTATCTAACACCGCCACGATACTTAGCACCACCACAATACTTCTAATACTACTTATTGGTATCATCATTATTATTATTTTATAGTTTTGCATGTCCACTGAGAACTTCTGCACCGGTGACAAATTCCTTGCGTGTCTATTCACATGTGGCCAAATAAAGTATTCTATTAAATAAATCACCCACATCCAGAGATGCACTACAGCTATTATTCTATCTTCAGACAGGATTAAATCCTTATAATGTATATGTAGCATACACTTGCAGCATTTACTTTAAAAAGAAAGAGAAAGAGAGAGCAATTGCAAAGATATTGAAAAAGGTTCTGTGGATGGCTTGAATGTGACCTTAGACAAAAGGACAAAATCAAAAATATGTCAGTGTTTATAAAACATGTCATACAATTATTTATAAAAACAATCTGATGAATAGCAAATATTTTGGATCTCATATAGATATAATTTCTACAACAATACAAACCTAATCCAGCTTGGTTACAATGTCATTTGAAAAACTCATCATAAATAAACAGTTACAAACAAGACATAAGAAAAATAACGAGAATCCTAGATATGAAGATTCTATTATTATTTTCCCCCATAGTTCAAAATGCATGGCTTTTCTTTGTACAAAGAAACACTCTGATAACACATACACATGAGTTAGGCCTTTTATCATTCTTTTTCTACAAAGACCTCCTGACACTAGAAATAAAATTCCATGTCTTCATAAGCAACTAAGGAAAAAAAATGGGCAAGACAGAAATGAAATATCTAAAAGTATGACTCACTCAGCCAATATTAATTTTTGACAGCAGCCTAATTTTTGGCACAGCTAACAAAGTGATTATTAAAATCAACATTTACTTAACTTTATTGTACCATAAATAGCTGTGCCATTCAAATATTAATTCATTGCGCTCTAGCTTGTGCAACCTCTTATTCTGGAGAGACACTCTTTTAGCCAAACCAAACAAAAGGCATCAAATTACAATTTCAAATCTGGTAAACTCAAGCCTCCTCTTTCTTTTCCTTTATATCTAATTCTTTATTTTTTCCCCTTGCCTATAAACTTAGAGATGTGTTTGTTTAAATGGAGTATCAGTTACAAATATTGTTAAGTATTTAATGAACTGTCTGAATGCCTTCACTTGTCACATAGTGTATATTTGAGTTTCCATGCTGGAAACATTCCATCATAGTATATCCTGAAGAGATGACCACATTTTTTAAAAAAATGAACTTTTTTAAAAGCAAAAGTAAAACATATTTACTTTTAGAAAGGTAAATATGGTGCCTTTTACAGTTTAAAGAACTTTCACATATAAGAATAGTTCCTAGAGGGTGTGTGTGTGTGTGTGTGTGTGTGTGTGTGTGTGAGAGAGAGAGAGAGAGAGAGAGAGAGAGAGAGAGAGAGAGAGAGAGAGAGAGAGAGAGAGAGAGAGAGAGAGAGAGAGAGAGATGCTTATAGCTTCATTTCTGAAAAAGCTATCATATTTTTGCTATCGCAGCACAAATATTGTTTGTGGATCAGCATTTTTCTCCAGCACAACACAAACTGGGTATTTTGGAGTGAAATCATTTTGGCAATACATGCATTTGAGAACAGAATTATGAAATCATTTCCCTCATGGCCTGATAACAAAATGAGGAGGGGGGAAAATGACAAGCAGAGTAAATGCAGCTGTCATATAGCTTGCATGCAGTAGAATCATATCCTAAGCAGTGTGATTTTTTTATTATAAAACCTGAATGTTGTCACAACACTAAATGTTTTTCCCCAACTCTCAAGATTAGCACAGTGCCATAGATATGTCACACATCTTGACAATTGGCCTGCAGACAAAACGGCAACCTTGCATTAATCATTAGAGAGTTCATTTTCAATATGTCAATTGTTTTTACCACTTATATTCACAAGCAAACCTTTATTGTAGACTGCTATATGAGGATAGGATCAGGTTTGTTTCATAAGGTTGACATTTTACTTAATAAAAGAGAACATTTACTTATATGGGCCCTGGTTGCTTGATATATTTAACTGGGTCATGGGGAATTAACATTATAAAAACAGGAAAATATTAAATTGTAACATGGTTTAACCAATTAACTTTTAAAGATTATATCTAGCCTTGTTAAACAAATCTTTCTCCTAGCATTTGGCTACATTTGAAAGAGTGCAAAGAAGCAAAAAGGAATGGGTGGATATGTTCTCTCAAACTGATAACACCATGTCCAACTACACCACATGCTTGGACCTTTTTTTCCCACATTAAAATAATAAAACAAGGGTAGACAGAAGCAAGAAGACTATCAAGTGGGCATCAATTATTGACTGAGATATCCTGAATCACAATAAGTTAGAGCTGTGGTATAAATAATGTGCTGTTGCAGCACAAAATTGATAGAATTGAAAAAGAGAATGCCATAGTTAGCTGTAATAAGCAATTATGAACATTTAATTTGAAGCATTTCAGTTTCATTTTATCAATCGTGACCTTCCTTACAGGCACCAATCTTTTCTAGTCTGATTACACTGGCCAACAAAGACATGTACCCAGGCATAACATTTATGTAACTGGTATAGTTTGGTCATGCCTAGGCATGCTTAACCAAGATCATGGCATCCGGCCTGCTCAATTCCTGACAAATAGATGGGGAAGAAATGGAGGTAGTGACAGATTTTATTTTCCTGGGCTCCAAGATCACTGCAGATGGGGACTGTAGCCAAGAAATTAAAAGACGCTTGCTCTTGGGGAAAAAAAAACAATGGCAAATCTAGACAGCACACTAAAAAGCAGAGATATCACTCTGTCAACAAAAGTGCGTATAGTCAAGGCTATGGTCTTCCCAGTTGCAATGTATGGCAGTGAAAGTTGGACCATAAGAAAGGCTGAGCGCCAAAGAATTGAAGCCTTTGAACTATGGTGCTGGAGAAGACTCCTGCTGGAGAAGACTCCTGCGAGTCCCTTGGATTGCAAGGCGAGGAGATCAACCCTGACTGCTCTTTAGAAGGCCAGATCCTAAAGTTGAAACTCAAATACTTTGGCCACCTAATGAGAAGGAAGAACTCACTGGAGAAGAGCGTAATACTGGGAAAGATTGAGGGCAATAGAAGAAGGGGATGATAGAGAATGAGGTGGCTGGATGGTGTCACTGAACCAGTAGGTGTGAGTTTAAATGGACTCCAGAAGATGGTAGAGGACAGGAAGGCCTGGAGGAACATTGTCCATGGGGTTGCAATGGGTCGGACATGACTTCACAGCTAACAACAACAAGACATCTCGGGAAATTCAGTTCATTCCATCTTTAATTATGGGGGGTGAGGTGTTACCCCCCGTAGATAGGGCTCGCAACTTGGGTATCCTCCTTGACTCACAGCTCAGTCTGGAAGACCACGTAGGAGCTGTGGCCAGGAGGGCTTTTGCCCAGGTTCGCCTGGTGCACCAGTTACGGCCCTATCTGGACCGGGATGCCCTGCGTACAGTCACCCATGCTCTCGTGACCTCTCGGATAGACTACTGCAATGCTCTCTACATGGGGCTGCCCTTGAGGACCACTCGGAGGCTTCAACTGGTGCAGAATGCGGCCGCACGAGTTGTGACGGGGGTTTCCCGATAGTCCCATGTAATACCTCTTCTCTGCGAGCTGCATTGGCTTCCAGTTGCCCTCCGGGTGAGATTCAAGGTGCTGGTGATGACCTATAAAGCCCTAAATGGCATGGGTCCAGATTACTTATGGGAGCACCTGCTGCCAGCGTCAACTTCCCTTCGTCCTGTGCTCTCCCACAGAGAGGGCCTCCTCAGGGTGCCGTCGGTCAGGGACTGCCGGCTGGCAGCCCCCAGGGGGAGAGCATTCTCTGTGGGCGCGCCAGCCCTTTGGAATCAATTGCCTGTTGAGCTCCGGATGGCTCCCAACCTTCGCTCTTTCCGCCGTGATCTGAAGACCTGGTTGTTTGAACAGGCCAGCCTGGACTAAGGGTTTGGGTTTATTTTTAACTATTTATTGTTAGGGCTAAATTAATTTAATTTTACTTTTAACTTTTGTACGTTGTATTTTATTGCCCTGTAAACCGCCCTGAGTCCTTTGGGAGAAGGGCGTTATAGAAATTCAATAAATAATAAAATAATAATAATAATGCTTAGGATGGATGGATGCTACCTGGCAAGGCTATAAAAGTTGTTGACATGCACAAATCTAATTATTTCTTTGGTATCAGTTTCTATGCATTTTGATGTGATTGTTTCAAGGCATTGAATTGTCCAGGTACATGTAATTTACATAACAAGTCAGCCAGTTATAGACTTGCTTTAGGACAATTGATGACAGAAATATCTCATCAATGTGTGATGAGCTGATACATTCTGCTACATTTGTGCTTAATACATGCTTAAACCTCAAAGCCACACTATGACTTGTTAAGAAAGCCTATGAATTGCACTTAGGTTCTATGATTGGTGATCAAGACAATGCTTGGGCTCCTCAAAAGTTGTGCAACATGTCCTGTTGATCTTAAAGCTTGGCTCAGAGGAACTCTGAAGTCAATGCCATTTGCTGTCCCAATGATATGGCAAGAACAGAACAATCATGAGACAGACTGTTACTTCTTTCTGACTAATGTTGGTGTTTTCTCTCATAAAAATAAGAAATAAATTGAATACCCCAGTCCGCCTTCAGGTATTAGACCAGTGCCACATGACAACAAAGTATCGAAGACCCTAGAGTAGTGGCTCCCAACCTTTTCTATATTCCTCACCCCTAGAACACTTCTAACACATTCTTGCACCCCTTACAAAAGTTTAAAATAACGGCTATGAATTATGCATATACACTATAATTTTGAAAACCCAAGTTTTCACACCCCCTGGAATATCATTTCATACCCCCAGGGGGTGCAAGCACCCCCACCCCCCGGTTGAGAACCCCTGCCCTATATAAATGGATCTGAGAGAAAACAGATGAAGATAATGCAACATACCAACCTGGCACAGACAGTGACAATGATCCAGATTTTAAACCACGTATGGCCAGTGATCCTCATATTATAACAATTCTGAACATAAAACCAGAATTAAATGACCTGATCAGGGATTTGAGGTTGGTCAAAATCAAAAGCAGAAATACTGAGTGCAAAACTGTAAGGATAGTGTTTGCTATCACCAGGTATGAAAAAGTCTGCCAAGGTGATTTAGCAAAGTTTTTTATACAAGTTGACAACCTCATTTTATGTAACATTGATGGTTTCTTCCCAGCTTTGGGTTGTGATTATGACCCTCTAGAAAGATGTCTCTTCATTGATTCAAGGCTGTCTTGTTACACAATGGCCATGTACACCCTTCAATACCTGTTGCTGCACATGAAAGACACAGAACATGGACCTGTTTTTGAAGCTTATCAAATACACCAAGTACAGCTGGAATCAGTGGGTTAGGACACTGAGCTTGTCGATCGGAAGGTCGGCAGTTTGGCGGGTTGAATCCCAAGTGCCGCGTAACAGAGTGAGCACCTATTACTCGTCCCAGCTTCTGCCAACCTAGCAGCTTGAAAGCACGTAAAAATGCAAGTAGAAAAATAGGGACCACTATGGTGGGAAGGTAACAGCATTCCGTGCGCCTTTGGCGTCCAGTCATGCCAGCCACATGACCATGGAGACGTCCTCGGACAAGTGCTGGCTCTTCGGCTTTGAAACGGAGATGAGCACCAGCCCCTAGAGTCGGAAACGACTAGCACGCATGTGCAGGGGAACCTTTACCTTTTAAAAGTCGTGGCTCTGCTGCTTCAAATGCAGCCCTGACATACCAAGTTCTGTTGTTACATATGCAAACGGGACAGTCATGTAAGTAAATTGATTAAATTAAAAAGTAAAGGCCACTCCTAAACAATTTGGTCCCAGGACAGAAAAATGTGGCATATGAGCCACTTGCTTGCCTAACTAAGATATTTTTGTCTCTGCTTCATATAAAGCTCAGACTAATGAAAAAAATATATGAAAGTGATGAACGAGGAAGATGAAGGTTTTTGTTATTTGAGGCAGATGTTTTCAAGAGTATCTGATGTCAAGATTAAGGTAGGTATTTTTATTGATCCACAGATCAGATATGCCATCAATTACAAGCAGTTTGAAGATCTGTTAGTGGGGCCAGAGAAAATTGCCTGGAAAACACTAAAGACTGTTGCTGCGAATTTTCTTGGCAACTACAGAGCACCAAACTATATTCAGCTGGTTGACAAACTTCTTACAGCATATAAGACCAGAAGTGCAACAAGTCACTGAAGATTCTTTTTCTGCACTCACACTTGGAATTATTTCCAGAAAATCTAAATGCAGTCAGTGATCAATATGGTAAAACTGCATGCATTAAGTATCAGGGCAGATGAAATATACCAATACTGGCTGGTTATTGTTGGATACTGCAGCAAAATGCATCAGATACTGAATACAAACAAAAATCAACATTTTTCATCCTTCTGAACTCATGTATCATGTCGGAAACATGTGATTAAATACATTATAGTTATTAAAACTGAATTTCATTTTTTTAAGATTCTTGCTTGATACACTGATTCAGAAATTATATTTGTGTTCAGTCTGAAGAGGTCTATCATAATTACCAAATGTTTTTCAAGAAGCAAAGCTTTTAAAATGTTCTCAAGCAACTTTTAGGATGGAAATGATTCTTCTGTATTTAGAACATTTGCTCTTCTGATAAGTGACAGGATCGTTTTCTCTGATAAGCATTCATTATCCTGATTTACTTTGGGTAATGATCCTGGGTTTCATTAAAGTAGAATGCAAAGAGCTGAGGATTTCTATTTCTTTCTGTATTGCTGCAGCTGGGCTGGGCCTAGCCTCTGTATGATGCAAACAGCCCGCAGGCCGGCAGTTTGACACCCCTGGATAACAGCTAGTTGAATTAGTAATGAATTTGTGACATGCAAAGCTAGTAAATTTTAATCCTCCCCCTCCCCCTCCTCTTCCTCAGCAACCAAGAAATTCCACTTTCTCCAATTATAGGATCACTATAGGCTAAAGAAATGGCCATGTCATTTGTACAGTAAGAAATATGTAATCCCAGGCAAATCCTAAAAAGAGAGAAATGAGTTTTCTCCACCATATGCAGACAATTAGTATTCTTAGCTATATATTAAAGGTAAAGGTAAAGGTTTCCCCGCACATGCGTGCTAGTCGTTTCTGACTCTAGGGGCCAGTGCTCATCTCCATTTCAAAGCCGAAGAGCCAGCGCTTGTCCGAGGGCGTCTCCGTGGTCATGTGGCCTGTTACTCGTCCCAGCTTCTGCCAACCTAGCAGTTCGAAAGCACATAAAAATGCAAGTAGAAAAATAGGGACCACTTCGGTGGGAAGGTAACAGCATTCCGTGAGCCTTTGGCGTCTAGCTATATAATTAGCCAACCAATAATTTATCCAACTTTTAAAAAAACAATTGTAACAATAAGAAACCACTAGCAAAACTGACAAGCTATCAAAGAAGATAAGATTTCCAACTCCATCCATAAGAATGCATTGAAAACACAAATAAAAGATCCACAAATAAGAATCATTTTATAAAAGCCAGAGCAAGGCACCAAGCTAGAAACCAGGAGACTGAATTTTAATCCCAGTTTAGGTATGAAGTAATCTGGATGAACTTGGGCAGTCACTCTTTCTCAGCCCTAGGAAGAAGGCAATTGTAAACAACTTTTGAAAACTTTGCCATGAAAACTTCAGGTTCATCCAGGCAATCACCAGGAGTCAGGACTATCTCAAAGACACCAAGATTAAATTAAATTTAAGGCGGTGGGGCGCCTCTGACCCGCCCCTGAGCCGCTGCAGCTGCTGCAACCATCCGGAGTGGGGCCGGCTCCTCCACCCTCGGCTCCCTGTTATGCCTCCCTGGGCAACGGCGGCATCTGGGAAGATCAGAAAAGACCCCACGGATCAAATGGATCAGCTAGGCGGCGGAAGAGGCAGCCGCAGCAACCGCCCTGAGCAGGACCGGAGTCGTTGCTCTGCCTCGACCTACTGGCCTGCTCCTGAATAGTGGCGGTGTTTCCATGGGATCAAGGAGACGCCGCAGACCGGATATGCGGGCCCGGTCGACTACCAACGAGGGGCCTTTGACAGCGGCGCTAAGCTTCTCCAGGCCCCGGTCGACCAACTTACCAAAAACCCTCGACGGCAGCACTACTAGACGCGGCGTGGCGTCTCCGGCCCGCACCCTGGGTGCCGACGGTGTCTCCATGCCGATCTACAACCTAAAGACGCCATGATGCAGCTGACCAGTGGAGATAGCGGCGACTAGACCGCCGAGGCCATCATCATCTTGCCTCCACCAGCTCCCAACCCCCTGCCCTCCCTCGCCCCACAGGACATGATGGGCCTGGGTGCAAGCCACGGTGGCAGAGTGGCCTGTCCTTACACCCGCAGCCCCATAGAGGTGAGAGCTCTATGGGGTATGCTTCACCCAGAGTGGGTCCTGGACCACCCCCAGAAGCAGAGTCACAACCCATCGTGAGAGGATGGGGAGTGGCCTGCTTCTGGGGTTCACCCAGCCAAGTGGCAGTGGATGGATGACGGTCCAGATACCCACATACCCAACTCGACCCTCCTTCCAATGCTCCACCCAGGGGACCGCCTTCCCAATGCTTCCCAATGCTCCCTATGCTTGTCCAATATTCAAGCATAGAGCTACTCGCCCTCAGGAGTTCCCCCCTCTCCTGGGTTTGTCCTGCCTTCAATACATCGAACCTCGATGACGGGCCCGACCATTGGGCCTCTGAGAGATGGCCAGGCAGGGTCAGGGGCCTTCATCACAAGTCCAACAAGAGGCCCCTGGTTAAGTTTCTAGTCAAGTTTTTTGTCGGGTTAGGGAGGGGGGCAGGAAAAGACTATGGTTGCTCGGGGAAGGCAGGCCTTCCAGCTACCATAGCGCAGGCCAGGCCTACGACCATTCGCGATGGTGAAAAACGAGGACCAGTCGCCGACAAAGCCCAGTGGCGAACTGACGAACAGCCTATTCCCAGGATGGTGGGGAACGGCAGAAGGTGCACAAACAGAGGGCCGTATCATCACCGGGAGTGTCATCTCCGCTCTGTACAAGCAGTGAGACGCTCCAACCCTCTGTACTTCCCAGGAGGACCCGGGAGTGAAGGCGTGCAGCCTCCTATGCTCAGGCTGGTCTACCTAAATGCCAGGTCCGTAGCTAACAAGGCTCACCTCGTTCGTGACCTAGTGGAGAGCGAGCACGCGGACCTGGCGTGCATCACGGAAACCTGGCTGGGCCCAGAGGGTGGTATCCCTCTGGTTGACCTCTGCCCGCCAGGTTTCCAGGTGCTGCACCAGCCTCGGGCCCATGGGAGGGGCGGGGGAGTGGCAGTTATCATCAGGGAATCCCTTAGCCCGCGAGAGACCACCGTTCCTCAGATAGTCGGGTGTGAGTCTCTCCTTCTGAGATACGGCCCAGGGGCGCAGTTGGGCCTGCTGCTAGCGTACCTACCACCTAATCGTGCAGCGGCAGCCCTGCCCAAGCTACTCGATGTCCTCTCAGGGTTGGTGGTTGAATTCCCAAAACTCATGGTCTTGGGCGACTTTAACCTACCGTCCCTGGGAGGATCGTCCGAACTAGCTCGGGAGTTCATGGCTTCCATGGCGGCCATGGACCTGTCGCAAATAATTTCTGGACCGACTCATGAGGGAGGCCACACCCCAGACTTGGTGTTCTTGTCTGGACGGTGGCGTGATGATATCGGTGGGGGTGCCACGACCGTTACGCCCCTGTCATGGACCGATCATCACCTCCTACGGCTAGACTTCCCCTTTGCAACCCCCCGCCGTGGGTGCACGGTGCCAACCAGATGGTACCGTCCTAGGCGCCTAATGGACCCTGATAGGTTCCAGGCAGCGCTTGGGGACGCACATGCACTCCCTGCTCACAGCTCGGCGGATGCCTTAGTGGAAGCCTGGGGAAAGGCAGCCACGGAGGCTCTGGACCGAGTTGTACCCCTGTGGCCTCTGACCCGGCACAGATCCCAGCGAGCCCCATGGTTCACCGTGGAGCTCCGGGAGATGAAGCGTCGGAGATGGGGCCGTTGGAGATCCAGTCGATCCGAACCCGACCGATTGCGATTAAGAATCCTCACCAGATAATCGCCCGGCTGCCTTGTTCAGGGTGACCCGCTCCCTACTGAACCAAGAGGTGAGGGAGGAACCCTTGCAGGGTCGAGCCGAGGAATTCGGTCAATATCTGTTGGATAAAATTGCTCGGATCCGAACCGGCCTGGACTCCAACTGGGCAGAGTTGGAAGAACAAGGCATGGACAGTCTTGTCGACGTCATCTGGGAGGAATTTGATCCTGTGACTCCTAAGGAAGTGGACAGGATTATGAGGAGGTTGAGCTCCTCCACATGCTTACTGGACCCGTGCCCTTCCTGGCTGGCTTATGCGGCTCGAGAGGGGACACGAGGCTGGTTCCTGGCGGTCATCTCTGCTTCTCTGAGTGAGGGTCACTTCCCCACCGCCTTGAAGGAGGCGGTGGTGAGACCTCTCCTCAAGAAGCCCACCTTGGACCCATCCTCATTGAATAACTTTCGTCCAGTCTCCAATCTTCGCTTCCTTGCGAAGGTTGTTGAGAGCGTGGTGGCGCACCAACTTCCTCAAGTCCTGGATGAAGCGGTTTATCTAGACCCGTGCCAATCGGGCTTCAGGCTGGGCTACAGCACGGAGACGGCATTGGTCGCTCTGATGAATGATCTCTGGAGAGCCCGGGACAGGGGCCATTCCTCTGTCCTAGTCTTATTAGACCTTTCGGCGGGTTTCGATACCATCAACCATGGTATCTTGCTGCGGCGCCTCAGGGGACTGGGAGTGGGAGGCACGGTTCTGCGTTGGTTCTCCTCCTTTCTCCAGGGTCGCTCGCAGTCGGTGCTGCGAGGGGGGGGACAGAGGTCGACCCTGAGGCCTCTCGTTTGCGGAGTCCCTCAGGGGTCGGTCCTCTCGCCTCTCCTGTTCAACATCTACATGAAACCGCTGGGTGAGATCATTCGTAGCTTTGGAGTAGGGTACCATCAGTATGCTGATGACACCCAGCTTTTCATCTCAACTCCAAACAGCATCAGTGATGCCCTCGACGTGATGTCCCGCTGCCTGAAAGCGGTCCGGGAATGGATGGGGAGGAACAGGCTTCAACTGAACCCGGACAAGACTGAATGGCTGTACGTACCGGCAAGCCAGGATACTCAGAGCATCCCACCCCTTAACATCGGGGATGAGTTACTACCCCCTGTTGATAGGGCCCACAACCTGGGTGTCCTCCTAGACTCGCAGCTATCCCTGGAAGATCACATAGGAGCTGTGACCAAGGGGGCCTTCTCCCGGGTTCAACTGGTGCGCCAACTACGTCCTTATCTGGACCTGGATGCCTTACGTACAGTCACCCATGCCCTTGTGACCTCTCGCCTAGACTACTGTAACGCTCTCTACATGGGGCTGCCCTTGAGATCCACTCGGAAGCTTCAACTGGTGCAAAGTGCAGTGGCACGGACACTTTTGGGAGCCTCCCGATACTCCCATATCACACCTCTCCTCCGTGCGCTGCACTGTATTCCGGTTGCCTTCCGAGTGAAGTTCAAGGTGCTAACAATGACATACAAAGCCCTACATGGCATGGGTCCGGACTACCTACGGGAGCACCTTCTGCCAATGTCAACACCCCACCGTCCTGTGCGCTCCCACAGGGAGGGCCTCCTCAGGGTGCCACCGCTCAAGGAATGTCGGCTGGTGGCCCCCAGTGGGTGCGCCAGCCCTCTGGAACTGCTTACCAACTGAAATCCGGATGGCCCCCGACCTCCGCACCTTCCGGCGCGACTTAAAAACTTACCTATTCCAACAGTCCGGCCTGGCCTGATAGCTCTAATTGGGGTCCCAGTTTATTTTGACTATTGTTTTTCAGTATTGTTTCACTATGTTTACCTACCTTACTCTGTACACCGCCCCGAGTCCCTCGGGAGAAGGGCGGTTTATAAAAACAAACAAACAAACAAACAAACAAACAAATAAATAAATAAATAAATAAATAAATAAATTAAATTGGTTTAAATAATTTTCAGCAAATGCTTTCATAAAATTGTGACTATATTCTGAAATGAAGAAGCGATTAGGCTTTTCACTAATCCTCACATCTAATAGCACAATCATTCACACATCAACAATTGGGATTAGTTTATGAGTACTTAACATGGATACAAAGAAGCAGTTATTTGTGAAAAATGTGAGGCTATTCTTGCTAATCATACAGGATATAAAGTAAAAATTTGAAAAACAGTTCAGGCTTAGTGATCCATCCATCTCTCTCTCTCTCTCTCTCTCCCTCCCTCCCTCCCTCCCTCCCTCCCTCTCTCTCTCTCTCTCTCTCTCTGTCTCTCTCTTCTGATACTATAAGATCCCCTAAAATCACTGGAGGAGTTGTAAATGACAAAATGACAGCTATAAGTGAAACAACAAAAATATTATTAAAGATAAGGGTGACTAGGAGGAAAACAAAGCAGCCCTAACAGCTACTGTATCACCTAGCTTTTAGGCTTGGATTTTTTTTTTTAATATATGTTTCATTTTGTGTTAACTTGGAGCTAGTCTTCCTGAAAGCCTGTCCTTAAAAGCACAGTATGTGTGGCTCCTAATGCACAGGAAATGTGATTAGCAGCCTGAGAAAGGCACAGAATTACTCCCATTCTGACTAGATTACTGGATAATTAGATTGGTGGCACTCTTCCCTGACTGGGCTGTCAGATTAAATCCTGCTGCTTTTCTTCAGATAACTGTCATGTTCTACAGTAACAAACAGAAACTGACAGAGGATTTTTTTTAATTTTCAAAGTATGCCTTTTCTTTTGTCAGTGAGCCAAAATGTTCACAGTATTTATTGATGCATTGAAAATATTAGGTTCTTTGATTAGTGTACCCCTGACAAGACAAACCTGATCAAAAAGATTATGGGAATTGATACATGGAAGCCACATATATTTATGTACTTGTCTGCATTTCTATTTTATCAGGGAAGAATCCAACTGCAGTTCTAGAAGAACAAGAGGAAAAGTTTTGCTTACAAAATACGTTGTTCCATCTGACAATATGATTATTCTTTCTTACCAGTTCTTTCATATATATTAATAACAAATTTCACATAGTAAAAAACTATGCTTTTCAGAAAGTGATACTCTTCATACATTCTTTATTTCTGAAACTTTCTTCTTCTTTTCTTTACTAGCTCCTTCTCTGTGAAACTTCCTGAATGATCCTATGTCCAGCATCAGTCCAAGATGGTTGACAGTGAAGGAAGGCAATAAATAGCATTGTAATAGTATCTGTTTTTCCAGGAATGGCCAATAACTTTATAAAGTTGTACAAAAATACCCCACAATGCTGAGAGTTCATTTCAAGAATTTTTAATATAAAAGAAAAAGAAAGAGACCCAGTCAGTTATTTCATGTTCCTAGTTAGGTAAGTGGCAACTTACTTTGGCCAACTTGCTGTGAGACAATTGAACAAATCAATTTAATTATTTAAAATAATTTTAATATAATTTTAATTTTTGTCATTATATTTCATTTTCTCTCTCTTTTGGCATCCTTATTTTTAATCATTAAAATATAATATACTACTAGTAACTTTATATTGGCTACTATAAGCTGTCCCTCTTAAATTAGCCCTTATAGTAAAGCTCATATTTCTTCAATATTAGTGTAACTCTTGTCCCGCAGTGAGTTGTCCCGCAGCAAGTTGGCCATGGCTATTTGTCCTACACAAGTTGGCTGCAGCAAGTTGGCTGTGGCAGGTTGGCCATGGTGAATCGGCCATGGTGAGTTGTCCTAGATCTTTTTTAAAAATGCCTATTTTACTATAACAATTTATTTTTTAAAAAATCATGGAGCTACCAGGATAAATTTTACTTACCCTAATTGATTGGTTTTATGCTGTCTAGTAGTTGTTGATTTTTAGTAACTGCACAGGTAGATTTTCTACATGGCATTTCACTGGTGTTGTTCCTATATCTCAAATAATGGCACTTACCTTTTAGCAATTATTACCCAAGGTGCAGCACAATGAGACTACAAAAGTAATTAGTTATTGAAAATAGCACTTGCTCTGCTTCATCTGAACCAGAAACAAATGAATTAATATCTGGAAGCAATGGTCAGCTGGATAAGAACATATTGGCTGAATCTGAACATTCATTCATTCATTCACTTATTCATTCATTCTATATGACTGCCTAATTGTCAAGCAATATAAATTACTCCCATTGGCTCCATTATTGTAGGGCCAAAGCAGGATTAGCATTTACCATCTCCTTTTAGTAGTCTGACACCTTAACCATTGCCCAAGCCTCCATCCTTACAGATTATAATATGAATTAACTACTAAATATAAATCCACTAGTAAATAATAACTGTAATCAGTATTTTGCAAGCATATTCACCCTCCCTCCTTCCTTCCTCCCTCCCTCCCTTTCTGAATTTGATATTGTAATGAAAGAAAAGTTAGAAACATACAAAAAAGCACTTAAATTGTCCCCTTTTATTTTTTACCAGTTCTTTCATTCTTCTCTTGATGTATTCTTAACTTATTTAAACATTAATATTAATTTAAAATTTGAATTTTTGTAAACTTAACAATGATCATAGTTTTTTTAATATCTTGAAACTCAACTGATGTTGATTCAGATTTTTTTGAAAATTGAAGAGACATTAATTTGGTCTGTTTTGGAGAGAGGAGCTCTTTTATGCATTACAGGCTCTGAAGTCTGGACTGGTCAGTTACCACTGCAGGCTGTCTGCCTGTTCTATGGGGAAAAGCCTCAGGCTTGCTACCTCAGCTTAACTGCCACAGGGTGCTTGAGGTTGCTGTAGAACAGGGAGCCTCTATCATGTGGTGCTCCTATTCCACAAGGACCACAGCGACACTTTGCTGTTGCAATTAAGATCAGGCAGTCCTGCTTGGGCAGGACTCTTTGTGAGTCACAAATCCAGAGTTTGGTGATTGGTGACTAAATGTATTATTATTTAGTTTTTAAAAATCTATGATACATTATGACTAAATATTTGTATATTCCTGCATAGATACCTAACATACTTATTTTTAACCAAGATAGTCCATCTGGCATTGGGTTAGACACTGGATGACGGAATTCTAGTCCCAACTAAAACATACATATTTCTCAATCTACAAACCACTAAATTAATGTTTTATGGCACTTCACATAACACAGTCTAATTTTCTATGTAACTATGTAGTGTATTATTTTTTGCATAATATTTTGTTATGTAATTATAACATACTGCCCAAATAAATGTGTATATAATTTTTGAATCATCAATGGTCTACATAACCTGTTTTCCTTGTTACCTTCTGGGAGAAGGCTCCGTGGCATCATAGCAGAACATCCAGATTCAGCCACAGTTTCGTTCCATACAGTATAAACCTTGTGAACTCTCTAGCTTCCTCCCTCCTTTATATATTCAAGATAGGCAGTGTTTAATATTCATATGTTATTGATATGTAGGGGTGTAGGTCTATACATATATTGTATATAGTATGTATATGTTGTATATAGTATGTTTAGGTGTGTATCATATATGTGTTCCACTTTGAGAGCGGGCAACTAAATTTCATTTTTGATGTGTGTTGTTGTGCCACAGTAAAAAAATGACAATAAAGGTTATCTTATCTTATCTTGCCTTGCCTTGCCTTATTTTAAAATAGCTACAATTCAAAAAAACCTAATGCTCTTAGGGTCATCTTCAGGAAAAAAGTAAAATGTTGCAGGAAACAGTGTAAATCAACCTAAATTAATTTTAACCAAAGCGAGTTACTACTGTCATTCTGTTCTTTTATAGGTCTCACCAAAAACTTGTTAGTATGAATAAAGCAAATCTAGTATTGCACTAAATCCATTATTAAATTAGAAACAGATGCAGAGGTGGTTTTTTTAACGTGTGTGAAGGGTTAGGCTTAGGGTTTAAATACAAACTGAACTTTGAAGATTTTCAGTCTAAAGCAGATCAAATCATGTTCCTTTCCAGTGCATTTTATTCTATAATCTAATTTACTAATCTAGTTGAAATGTTAATATGTATTGCTAGTTCACGTAAGATATGCCATATGCTAAATAAATATTCTATAATATTTGCATTTTCAGTTGTTCTAACAACTGAAGACAACAAAAGGGACTAATTAGCTATTACAGTTTATAAAGGTTTGCAGAAAACTGTATGCTGCTGTGAGAAATAGCAGGGCCAAGGTAGGTGTATGTTTATTAGCAGTAGGTGGTCCCTGCTCTGCAAAATTACTTACCTAACTAGGAAGACAAAATTGCATTGCACTTAAAGTGCTGTAGCATAAATGGTTTTTGCCATTAATGCTGACCACCTTCATGCTGTGGCTCTCTACAACAGCAAATAGATTCTGAATCCCTTTCTACTATGAAAAAAGCAATGTTCCTCTATATTCCCATGAGCTTCTCTCAGACATTCCATGCTGATATATTTATGTAATCTATACCCTGATCAATAAGCAGTAAAATGCATGATGAGGAAGGAGTGATTAAGATATCTGTGCTTGAAGTCTCTGGATGTCCTCGCAGAGTGAGTGATTTTAATGTCTCATCTTTTAGGAAGAATTTTCAAAAATAGGCAGAGGCTGGGAAGATTTCCCCCCCATTTTAATGCAAACTCATCTGATTTCATTTCCAGAACCTGTAGGCATATATTTGTGGGAGATGACCAGGCTGAACTGGAAGGAAGGATCAAATGCATCATCAGTCTTAAGAATCTTCGCACCCATAAGGGATCTAAGTCTCTTGAATTCTTGAATTTTGAATTCTGTCAACTCTTATCTGCCACCCATTTGCTTTGACCGTTCGTGCTGCAATAAACCTATATTCATTTGAACTGATTTCCTGCAATTATTATTTGCTATTCAATATTTTACTATTCATTTTACTAGAAATGTCCATTTACAAATAAAAAGTGTATCAAGAAATACATGTATGTTTTTCAAGTTCTACCTTTCCTCCTAAAGCTTAAAGTACTGATGGTCTTAAAATGGGTCATCACAAGACCAAACTGATTTCAACCTATTTTGTGATAGTCATTAAGTAAATCATCAATAAGTTAATAAGTCAATGTGCAGTTGTTTGGTGAACACTATGGTCATTAAACAAACTCATTGTTTGATGTGGAGTGTTTTTGCAAAATTTGGAAATAAATGCTGGTTTTAGGCAAAAACGTTGTAAATGGTGATCATGTGACTGCAGGACATGACCAAACAGTCATAAATATGGGCCACTTGCAGAGTTTGGGGGAGGGGGAGAAAGTCACATATGATCACATGACTGGAGGAGATGGAACTTCAGAATTGGGTTGAAATTACCTTTAAATGATCACTAAGCAAACAGTTGTAAATCAAGGATTGCATGTATTGTTCATTCCTCCTGTTCTCCCCCCAACTTCCTATGAAATAGATTAGAGTGATAAAATGTAGACTGAGAAATAATCATTGAGTTTCCATGACTGAAAGTTCATTTGGCTACAGCTAATTGCAGTCCACTATTTTTATCATTATCCTACATTTCACTACACTCCACATTTTAAAGTGTAAAACAGAATATGAAAAATGTACATTCTAGAAAAAACACATTTGATAATGTGAGATATTACCCCCCGTAGATAGGGCTCACAACTTGGGTGTCCTCCTAGATTCACAGCTCTCCTTGGAAGATCATATAGGAGCTGTGACTAGGGGGGCCTTCGCCCAGGTTCACCTGGTGCGTCAGTTGTGGCCCTATCTAGACCGGGATGCCTTGCACACAGTCACTCATGCACTCGTGACCTCCCGTTTGGACTACTGCAATGCTCTCTACATGGGGCTGCCCTTGAGGACTACTCGGAGGCTCCAGCTGGTGCAGAATGCAGTCGCGCGAGTGGTGGTGGGGGCTTCCCGATACTCCCATGTAACACCTCTACTCCGTGAGCTGCATTGGCTTCCAGTTGCCCTCTAGGTAAGATTCAAGGTGCTGGTTATGACCTATAAAGCCCTAAATGGCATGGCTCCAGGTTACTTACGGGAGCACCTGCTGCCGGCATCAGCTTCCCTTCGTCCAGTGCGCTCCCACAGAGAGGGCCTCCTTAGGGTGCCGTCGGTCAAAGAGTGTCGACTGGCGGCCCCCAGGGGGAGGGCGTTCTCTGTGGGTGCACCAGACCTTTGGAACCGTCTACCGGTTGAGCTCCGGATGGCTCCCGACCTTCGCTCCTTCCGACGGGACCTAAAAACACATTTATTTGAACAAGCCGGCCTGGTCTGATGGATTTAGGGGTATTTTATAGTTTTGTATTAATTTATTGAATAGGGCTGTAGTATTTAATATTTTTAATTTTTGTACATTGTATTTTATTGTATTGCCCTGTACACTGACCTGAGTCCTTCGGGAGAAGGGCGGTATATAAATTAAATTAAATAAATAAATAAATTAAATAAATAAGCTTCCTGTAAAGTCATGGCTAAACACTACATTCTACCTTAACTGTGTTCAGGAAGCTGTGTTCATGATTTCTTTTTGTCTTTTGTAACTTTTTACTTGTAAACTGCCCATAGTCATTTGGAGTCAGACAATCTGTAAATTGGGTTGAATGAATGAATGGCACACAGGTTATTCTAAATAAGAAAAAGTATAGAAATGTTAACAATACTAGGATAAATAGCTAATTTGGGACCTATACAATGTTCTTTGAAATTGTCCCTGTGCTTTTGATTCTTCAAACAGTACTTCTATGTCAAATGCATAGTAATATCTCAGGTTAAAACTGTATAATACCAAACCACATGATTTTTTTTCAGCTTTCCACAATCAACTAAGAACCAAACCAAGACAATGACATTACTTTCTTATAATTGGCACTCCCTGGGTTATGTAACTCCTGATTTTTGTAATTCTGATGCTACATAACAAGTGGGGAGCGAAATCTTGCTTACCATTTTTGTACATGTCTAAAATGGCAGCTGTCAGTTTTATTCATTTAAGAAATGACCATGAAAATTGGGCATCTTATTTGCATCTATATAATGGACATAACTGAAAGATATGTAAATGTAATGTTGAGGACTGAATGACAGTTTACTAAAAACCCCGACAGATATTATATGTACAGTTGGTTATTCTCTGTACTGTTATAGGCTGTATTTTAGGTTTTTGTTATTTCTTTCTGTAATATAAGATAATACTAATAGTAGTGTTGTAGCTAGGGAAGTTGAATCATGTCCACTTTTGTTTTCAAATGTATATTTAATAAAATTTTCTAAAAAAAAAAGAAAGAAAATTGGGCATGCAAAAGTTCCTGGAATGTGATCTTTGCATAAACTGGGGATTGACTGAATTATGATATTGATCTATACCTGGGAGATTACACAATCTGAAGTATAGTATGATATGAAATAAATAAATAGACCGCAACATAAAATAGATGATTTGTTTTGGTATGTTTATCTGTATCAACAGATAGCAGATATTATTGTAGCAGTGGAAACACTTTCCACCTCAGTCATAGATGCTATGGTATTTTGCTATCATACGTAATCTATATACATTCATCAGCTATCTACAAAAAAGTCTGGCAGGCATAAATGAGGTTAGTGGATTAGTGCCAGGCAGGAGAATTTGATATTTTTAATATTATGCAATGGATAAAATGTAGCGCTTAGCTGCTAGATAAATTAAATAAGGTTTTCAGTCACAATATTATTTGCTTTTTCTTACTATGCCTCAAACACAAAACTTTTAAAAACTAATGACCAAATGCCTTTTCTTTTATTTTCATTTCCTATAATGCTCTTTCATTTGATTATAAAATGAATAACAATATTTAAAGGTGCAGAAAACTTATCCAAATGTCTGTAACAAAAAATAGATGTATGACCTTATTAAATTACTATTTACAGGTAGAAACAGTAGAGACACCTATAAATTATTTGTGGATCAAGAGAGGATTTTAAAGGGTATGAGAAAACTGTGATTGTAAATTCATTTAATGCCATGTTCATTTTTTTATCTAAAACACCACTGACAGATCCTGATTTACATAGAACCAATGGTTTCTTTTTAACTCGGAGTAGATCTTATAGCCATTTTATATAGTTCTATTTACCTCATTTGATTTACTGCTAACACAGTAGACATCTTGTCAACAATGTTAGATCTGTAGCAAAATTATAAAGAACACATTAAAAAATTATGCCACCTTTTTCAAAGAAGATAGCAAGGGAAAGATTAGGCAGAGATTAAGTGACTTTCCCAAGGGCACAGGAAGTGATTCATATAATGACATCTGAATGTGGATAAGTAAGTGATCAGATTCTTACCTGCAAAGAGAGATTCTCAGCTGCAAAGAAGCAAGTATATAAAACAACTTTGCCCAAGAATCCTTTGAGAATACACCAGTGAGATATGCAATGGCACTGGATAGAGTCAGTACTATTTCTACTTTTCTCTAATCAAAACTGTCACAATCACTTTTTCATAGCATATTGGCTATGCTTAGATAGAGGTGTATGGTCAAGAAGGAATACGAAAGAAGAGATTACAACAAAGGAAGTATGTTGAAATGGTGAAGAAGGATAAGGGTAAAGTTAAATAACACCAAATATGAATATAAGGACAAATAAAAAATTGAAGGATTGGTCAAGAGGAAAAGGAGAGCTAGATGCACTTGAATGGAAAGCAATATGGTAAAATTAGCTACTGTATATTTTCTTCCCTTTTCTTATTTCCTGCCTTTAATTTAATTTAATTGACACTGCTTTGTATTCTTTCTTATATTCCTTATTCCTGTGATGTGTCCATTTGTACTTGCAAATTCTCTCTCCCTCTCCATATTTAATTCCAAAAGGCGTGTACTGAAGTGGTCTGAACACAAATTTTGTTTCAGCAATCAAAGCATTCTCCAAAATGGGACATAATTAAGGACTAGGAAAGGTGGAGAGAATGCTTACGTATGGATGAATATATGAAAGAGAATAAATCTGAATGAAACAACTTATAGGAATTGGTTTCATCAACCTCCTGTGAGAATATTTCTATTTCTCTTTGGCTTAACTAATGATAACAAAAGAAAATAAAAACATTGTTATTTTTTTGCTACTGCTCTCCAAGTTCTTGCAAATTGATCATATGATTTGTGCAATCAATACAGTCTCTCATACGGCAACATAGCTCTATTAATAGGGTTGGTATCTTGGCAAGCCAAACTACTATTCTATAATAGCACTGTCGTGTCCTGGCTACTGTAACAATGGCATATGCTGTTGTGATTCCATGCCAGCCAGTGGACCCAGCAGCTGAATCCGGGGAATCAGAGGAGGAAGAGGAGGGGCCTGGAGAGCCATCACAGTTGGAGGAAGGCTCTGATGAGCTCCAGGATTTACAATCTGATGAAGAGCCTGGCCCCTCCACTCGTGTTCAGGCTGACACCCAACTGTGATGAGTCAAACTATGATGTCACAGCTGGAAGACATCACAGACACTCACAAATGCAGACAGGCAACAAGAGCAGGACAGAGGGAGGCAATGGGACAACTCCAAGGGAGAAAGAGAAGGCATTGAGAAGCCATGCTTTGGGGCTGCATAATAAAAAGGGAAGGTGTGAGCGGTGCTGGTTGCTGAAGGCAACCGTTTGAAAAGGACTCAAGTTTCATGGAATCATGTTCTGTTTGCCTTGCCTGTGAACAATTCTCTGTTTGAATCATGCTCTGTTTGCCTTGGGACAATTCTCCGTTTGAATCATGTTTTGTTTGTCTTTGCTTTTGGGACATTTTGCAGATCTGTAAATAATAATAAACGGGTTTTGTTTTTCCTGCATTTGCAGCCTACTTGTTAAAAGAGGGTTTGTCCATGTGAGTTAACAAGGACTCACATAGTCTGGGACAGAACAGATGATGATGATGATGATAATAATAATAATAATAATAATAATAATAATAATAATAATAATAATAACAACAACAACAACAACAATAATAATAACAACAACAATAATAATAATAACAAAAACAAAAACAACAAATGTTTTGCAAAATAATTGCTGTTGCTGTTCTAGTTATACTTTTTCCTTTACAATCTATTTCAATCATTTTCTTGTTAGACTTGCTATGGTACTTGACTGACCTATCCTGAGAGTACATTAGGTTTTATTGATATAGAGCAGGGGTGTCAAACTGCCGGCCTGTGGGCCAGTTGCATCATGCAGATGCTGTGCTCACTCCAGCAATGCAAAAAAAGTTGTGATATGTCTCAACATGTCACATGACATGGTGAGTTTGACACCCATGACATAGAGGTAGACTACAACTGAGCCCAAAATTTCTGTTGCTGAGAGAAACATTTGTCAAGTGAGTTTTGCTCCTTTTTATTACTTTTCTTACCACATTTGTTAAGTGAACCACTGTAGTTGTTAATTTAGTAACACAGTTGTTAAGTAAATCTGGCTTCCCCATTGACTTTACTTGTCAGAAGGTTGCAAAAAGTGTTCACATGACTGCAGGACATGGCAATGTCATAAATATGAACCAGTTGCCAAGCATCTGAATTTTGATCATGTGACTATGGGGATGCTGCAATGTTATAAGTATGAAAAATAGTCGTAGGTCCCTTTTTTCTGTACCGTTGTAACTTCAAATGGTCACTAAATAAAGTTGTAAGTCGAGGACTACCTGTACACTGAGAGCTTATGTACTGGAGACAAATTCCTTGGGTGCCTAATCACCCTTGGTCAATAAAGAATTCTATTCTATTCTATTCTATTCTATTCTATTCTATTCTATTCTATTCTATTCTATTCTATTCTATTCTATTCTATTCTATTCCATTCCATTCCATTCCATTCCATT
Source organism: Vipera ursinii (assembly GCF_947247035.1). Lineage (NCBI taxonomy): Eukaryota > Metazoa > Chordata > Lepidosauria > Squamata > Viperidae > Vipera > Vipera ursinii. The sequence continues at coordinate 81,002,909 of NC_139517.1, forward strand.
CTCATTTGCACAGCTGTTGTGTTATTACTGCAAGTTTGGAATCAGATTTTTTTAAAACAAAAATTTATTTATTTAAATATTTTTATTCCAATAGACTTAGAAAACCATATATAATTACTTTGATTTATTTGTATCCTGCCTTTATTATTTTTACAAATACCTCTAAAACTGTAAATATAATGAGGAATAATAAACCTTCTTCCACAAACATAGATGAATTTTAACTCATTTATCAACATTCTAAAAATTTCAACATGTTTATTTTCATATATTTAGAAATATTTTAGGTGTAAGGTAAAGGTAAAGGTAAAGGTAAAGGTTCCCCCGTACATGCGTGCTAGTCGTTTCCGACTCTAGGGGCCGGTGCTCATCTCCGTTTCAAAGCCGAAGAGCCAGCGCTTGTCCAAGGACGTCTCCGTGGTCATGTGGCCGGCATGACTAGACGCCAAAGGCGCACGGAACGCTGTTACCTTCCCACTGTAGTGGTCCCTATTTTTCTACTTGCATTTTTACGTGCTTTCGAACTGCTAGGTTGGCAGAAGCTGGGACGAGTAACAGGCGCTTACTCTGTTACGGCACTTGGGATTCGACCCGCCAAACTGCCGACCTTCTGATCGACAAGCTCAGTGTCCTAACCCAGTGAGCCACCGCGTCCCTAGCATTTTAGGTGTATAAAATCACAAATATTTAATGCAATCAGTACACATCACAAAATTTTTACATATCTGTATTTATATGTTAGGACCCTAGAGAAATAAGCAAATTTATGCCAATTAATCTTGTTACCAGACTCCTTCAAAAATACTGTTCTATTTTTATAAAATTAGGTAGGGTACTGATCCACATTTTTCAAAATACCAATATAGAAAAATATTCTCATACTCCACCAATGCAATATTTTTATGTCTAATTATTGCCTTACTGTGGTGGCCAGAGGATCAAGCATCATATTAAATAACAGAGATGAAAGTGGGCAGCCCTGATGGGTACAACATTGTAACTCAAAAAAGTCTGAACTAATTCAGTCTGTTATAACTATGGAGTAGGGTTGATAATCATAAATCTCAATCCACTGAAAAAAGTCCAGTGAAAGTTGTATCAAATCATCACTTGCTTTAAGAATTTAATCTGAACTAAATTGTGCTGTTATATCAGCTATAAAGTATTATGTGGGGCATATTGTGCTGCCACCATGTGGTCACTTGGGAACTACAACATTTATGTTAATCTGTTCAGCCAATCCCTCCCATTTTGTGACATGCTTCCTCCTTCTTCTTAACCCTGAATGTTCTATCACTTCCTGGGCACCATTCACATGCGGTCTGCTCTCATGGTAGGACCATTACTGTCTTTGACCTTGAAATACCATCCATTTCATCATCTACTACATCTTGTCTGCTGTAATCTTCTCTGCATGCAAATCAAGATCCTCGTGGATGATAAAAAGGTAATTTCATGAGTTCAGCTATCTGGCAAGACTGTCAGCAGTGATTGAATCCACTTATACAGGCCAGGCACAAGGGTCTCAGCAAGGGGATACATCATTAAACAACAGTTGGAGTCAGAATACAAATCAAAAGACTTTTGCAGTATCTATGGATTGTAATATAGTAAACCTCATTCTATCCTTGATTATATCCAATATAAAAAATAATAACTATTAATTGTGATGCGTGATGATTTTTTAATGAATCCCGAATGGAAAGGTTTCATTCTATATGGTAAGATCTTTTTAAACTGACTTTCCAATATGGTATTTAAGATTGTTTGTCTTTTGTTAATTAATGAAATGGGTCTATGATTATCAAAAAAATGGGGTTCTTATCTAGTTTTAAAATGCACTTTATCTATGCTCATAAAGAGAATGATGGCAAAAGCTATTCTTATACCATTTTCACTGTCAAACAAAGATCAAAATTCATCACATGTTACAAATGCTTTAATATTTAATGCAGTTAAAACAGGAGGCTACAGTATGTGGAACAGAAACGCTTCAAATTTACTTGGATGAATATATGCACAAGAACGAAACCGAAGACACCAGTCTGAAGATGACAAGGGGACCTCATCGAAACATCGCCAAGACTCAATCCATACACACACACACACACACACACACACACACACACACACACATATACATATATGTGTGTGTGTGTGTTTGTGTTAAATCTTTATTAACTATTTAGATTACCTTGCTAGGCCCCAAACATGGGAGAAATCTTATTTCCTGTTTCAGCCTAACAGGCCAAGGCCATCCACAGGCAGTGGTCACAGTAGTGACAGCTCATATTTGTGTAAATATTTTTGGATTGCTAACAAAGAATTAAAGGGAGACTGATATGCATTTCAAAGTTATTTGTTCTCATCAGTCAGCCATATGTGTAACACATATCTCCCTTGCTTCTCAGCTAACAAAGTGAGAAAGAGCCTGTGGCCTAGAGGTTAAAAAAACTGCCTAATGTGCAATCCGCCTAGGTTCAAATCTCAGAAGGGTATGGCTGTCTGATGAGAACAAATGTTTGAAATGCAATATATAAGAATTACAGGAGAATAACCCAGAGTCAGTTCACAGCATATGATACAAATCTAACTTAATCTATTAACAAGGGATCCAATAGTCTATACAAGAAATCCAGTTGCTACAAAGAATATTCTCTAGAAATTAAATTTAGGGTCAGTTATGAAAAATACAGGAACAGCTATACTATAAGATTTTGACTGTGGCTCATGAAGCGTGATAGATTTTCTTTTAGCACCAATGTTATTGATATAACATGTTCTATCCTACAGCCTAAAGCTTTCACAACAACTCAGCTATTGTCTTCAGATGTCTTAAGTTTCAGAGGCTATTAAGAGCCTTTCACTAGACTTTTTCTTCCCATTAGACCCTTGTCTTTCATTCTGCTTTTTAACTTAAAGCTCAGCACCACCTGTTCCTATAGGAGCATGTTCAATCATATGAAATATTTATATTGTTCTTATTTTCTATAAAATTCAATACAATATATAATCATAAATAACATCAATTAATTTTAGAAATAGCAGAAAATTTGATAAAGATAACATGATTATAAACCAATGGCTGTTCTAAAAACAAAGAGTAGCTAACATCTTATGAGTTGTTCTTTGGAAGTGAGTCAGACCTTCCTTGGAAGAGAGTTCTAGAACCTAGGCTACAGTCACAGCTAGACAGAGAGATACTTGTGGAATGTGCAAGAAGGCCTCTCAGAAGGATCTCAACAAATGGGAAAATACAGATCTTCTAAAATAGTCAGAGCTTTAAATTTAACAACAGCAATTTGATTTGTATTTGATTTGTATTCAAACAAATCAAGCTAATATAGCTATTTCATTAAGCTAATGCAGCTGTTTCATTACGAAAACCACAAACTTGCTATATGCAGCTATTTTAATAAACAGAACTATTTTTGCTTCAAATACACTGTGCAGACCTATACAAAACACTTCACAATAAAGTCAAATTAATCTGTGGTTATAGGGCTTTGCTAAAAGTAATTCCACTCTTGTTCTCAACTTACAGTATTTCAGAACAAGAAAACTGTTTCCTCGTCAGATGAAGATACACCAACAAACCAGTGTAGATTTGCTCTATCAAACCATGATATAAAGATAGTACAACGAGAAATGTGAGGAGAACCCCTCCTCAAAATAGTCCTGCGTTGATTTTGTTTAATATAAAATGGGACAAAGAGAAACTTTCATGGACTTTCAAAATGGGTTACTCTATCTTATAACTATGAAATAGCATTCCTAGAACTCCTGCCACATCTAATTCTCAAATTGACCTATGGACATCAGTTGAAATCTCTCTCCCAAGTTCCCTTTTAATTACTTTTTTCCCTTCCTAATGGCTCTCTTCAAGATCAGTGGTAAGTTCTTTCATAGTGGGGGAAGTTGGAATACCATATTATGATGTCTGAACTTGTCAAGCTGGAAACAAAGCTTGAGACTGGACAGATGGGCAAAGGAACAATCAGCAAAAAGACTGATGCCAAATAAGTGCAGGAGAAAGTTATAAGATTTAAAACTTGTGGATATCATACGATAGTGTGGTTTGCCTAAGACTCCAGTAGACAATTTTTGTTATTAGGCTTCCTGAATCTGCCAAAAAGCAAATTATCTGAGTAGTGTTCCTGCTTCACAATCCAGTAGTTCCATAATGCTAGATTGAGACTGCAGAGAAATATTTATTACTGCACCCTGATGAAATTGTGATACTTGGCCCATTGTCCCTTCAAAGGAATTTCATAAATTCTGGTATAATTGTAATTAATGTGAACAAAAAATTATACAACTCAAATGGAAATTTGCTTGCAAAATTAAACTGAATTTGGAAATGATCTAGACAACACTGTGTCATTTTTCATGTCATTGATTGCATGTGAAAGTTTTCTATAAAATAGGTGTTGGGACAATATAAATAATTCAATAGTGTCAGTACCAAGGCAGCAAATAATTCATTTAGTAAATGGAAGTGCTATACAAACTTCAGTTTCTAATCTTTAGTGGAAGGATATTTCTGCTGGCATTATAGGTAGTCCTCAATTTATGATCATTTTTCACACTTATGACCACTGCAGCATTCCCCTAGTCACACGATCAAAATTCAAATGCTTGCCAACTCAGTCATATTTATGACAGATGCAGTGTCCTAGGATGACATGATTAACTTTTGTGACCTCCTGACAAGCAAAGTCAATGGGGATATCAGATTCACTTAACAACTATGTTACTAACTTAACAACTGTAGCGATTCACTTAACAACTGTTGCAGGAAAGGTCGTAAAATGGTCGTAAAATGGGGCCAAATTCATTGCTTAGCAACAAAAATTTTGAGCTCAATTGTTGTTGTAAGTTGAGAACTACCTATATGTGAATAAGTAACCAAATTAGAAACTACAAAAGCAAACCTCAATTTTGAAAACTGGTTTAAAATATTTTCTTTCGCAAATAACTAGTTAAAACTACATAATTGAAACACATTTCAAGACTTACTTCCCTTCCTTCCCTTTCCTTCCTTCCATGTCTTTTTCTTTCTTTCTTTTTTTTTTTACTTTTCACCACCGATCTCCTTATAGCAAATTTGGGGTTTAATAGTAAGCAAGAAAAGTTGTAAAAGTCCAGATAGGTAAATTTTGCTGTGTTCACTAAGCTTATGAAGATAAACGTGCATAATAATTCATGCTTATTTATTTCCTATTTCTCTATCAAGTCCACTGGTGTCTTTAGAGAATGAAATTCTATAGTGATAAGGCGTACAGAGACAACACCAAAGTATTAATGAAACTGAAACAGGAATGCACAACTGGGATCTGAAACAAAAGGTTGTACTTCCCAAATTTTATTATTTCCAACCCAACAGAATTTTGGAAAGAAATTACATAAAGGACCTTGGGATTCCTATCTGCCTATCTGTCTCTCCCCACAGATTAAATCCCTAAAAACTGAACAGAATGGAACTAAATTTGGTGTTATGGCAGGAAGCTGCAAAAGAAAGTGTGAATTGAAATGTTAGATCCACCTACGATTGAAACAAAAAAAAAGCACACCTGTCCAGGAGAGGTAGCTGTGCAGTAGCTCAATCCAAGGGGTGCCTCTGGCTGAGCGCAGGGGGGAAAGGGTAGTAGTGGGGTGGGGAGAGTAAAGGGTGGGTTACTGCAAGGCAGGCGGGCCGAGCGATAAAGAGCCCACCCAAGTAGAGCCGGGGATGCCACAACTACAAATGGAGCGTGTGAATTCCAAACATACAACTGAGCATAAATGCACCCCGAGCACCCAGCCGCCCTTTATTTTGCTTCTCGGGCAGAGGAAAAGGCATCAGACGTGCTTTTGCTAAGCTCAGCTCCTCGCGTGGCTTCGATTATGGTACCACGCACACGTGTCTTGCTTGGGCATGTACATCGCCGAACGTATGTGAAATTTAATTCCCGAATAAAAACAACATCTCTGAAGTATTGAAAGTCCCGCTCTGGGACTTCCACTGGGAAGAATCAGAGTGCAAGGAGTTTTTCTTCAAAGCTCGCACCTCCTTCTTCTGCTGCCAGCGGCATCGCGCACACCCACTTGCCGAGTACTGCCTGCCCCGTCGCTGTTTGTTCAGGGACCCGGAGGCGTCCCCACCACTGCATGGGGATCTGACTGCCCAGGGCTCAGCGGCAGCAGAGGCGCGGTTCTTCTTGCTGCACCCTGTTGGAGGGGGCACCGTTTACCCCTCCCCTCCCTCATGGCAATGTAGTTCCTTCAGTCTTCAGATTCTGCCATGAGATCACCTCCGCCTCCCCTTTCTCCTCTCCACTGCCTGGCCTGAAGGAAGAGGAGCCGCCACCACAGCTCTGCCAGCCTCCGACTCCCCCTTCTCTCTGCTACCTGGCCCAAAGGAAGAGCCGCTGCTGCAGCTCTGCCAGCCTCCACTTCCCCCACAGAACCAAATTTGCATGCCGGCCCCTGTGGCAGCAGCAGCCCCCGAGGGCCAGGCAATTGTTCTGGCGGCTACACTCCAAGACAACAGCAACAGGAAGGTGGCTACTGCTGTTGGGGTGGCCTATTCCCCTTGCCGTGCCCAGCAGGCAGTGCTCAGCAAGTGGGCAGAGGCTGGTGGAGCTGCAGCGGCAGCTCCTCTTCCTTCAGGCCAGGCAGCGGAGAGAAGGGGGAGGCAGAGGCTGGTGAAGCTGTGGCAGAGGCTCCTCTTCCTTTGTACCAGGCAGCAGAAAAGAGAAGGGGCAGGGGAGGTGACATCATGGCAGAATCTGGAGACTGAAGGAGTTGCATCGCCCTGAGGGAGGGAAGGGGTAATTGGTGCCCCCTCCAACAGGAAGCAGCAAGAGGAACTGCTGCCTCTGCTGCCGCTGAGCCCCAGGCAGGCGTATCCCCATGCAGCGGCAGGGATGCCTTCAGGTCCCTGAACAAACAGTGACGAAGGAAGCGCACCAATGGCTAGGACTTGCTACCAAGGTCAGCAGGCCTGACAGGCACTGCGGGGGAATCTCTTGGAAGATCTGCCACCCACAGGATGACCAAAAGGCAGGGGCCAACAGGGGAAGCTTCCGAGACCCCCAGCGACCCCTCCTCCAGGGTAGCAGAGGAGGCAGCAGAGCAGGGTGAGGTGAGACGCGCCGGGCAGGGAAGAGGCAGGCCGAGGCAACATGCAGCGGCGGGGATGCCTCCGGGTCCCTGGAGAAACGGCTACAGGAGGGGTGCCAATGTTGCCAGCAAGAGCACTGGCTACAGTCACTTGGGGAGGGGTAAATAGTGCCTCCTCTGACTGGTCCGGGCCCACTCACCTTTAGATGGGAGGGCAGGTGAGTGCAGGGCACAGCGAGAGAAACCACCGCCCCTACTGCCACCGAGACCCAGGCAGCCGGATCCACAGCCACATCCACCACCACCCCCCGGGCTAGCAGAGGCAGCAGCGGAGCAGGGCGAGGGGAGACCTGCCAGGCAGGGAAGAGGTGGGCCTGGGGCACCCCGAGACTGGCTGCCCTTACCCGTGCAGCAGGTAGAAAAGAAAGCCTGGTCCTCCCGTCTCTTCCTCCGCTGCCGCCACATGCAGTCCGAGGAAGCAAAGAGGTTTGTGGGCAGTCCCACAAACCAATCAATTCAAACTTCACAAGGTGTTTTTTTTTTGTCAGAAGTTTGAACTGATTGGTTGAACTTTTTTAGTCCCACTTTTTTTTTCAGAACTGCACATGGCGGAGGAGGATTGGGAGCCGCAAGAGATGGCTCCGGAGCTGCGGGTTGCCGACCCGTGCTCTACCCTGTCCTTTCCAGGGCACCTACAGACTTTCCTTCCCCACACACTTGTACACAATTACACATGATTCATTCATGAAGAAAAAGTGCATGTATTCATTCATGTACATGTCACTGCGTGTTTTTTTAGTTTTGCCAGCTTCGCTCATTCCTAAGTGTACATCTCTTTCTGCTCTGCACCTGTGTATTATCTTATCATGTAACCATAGTGACTCCAGCTATGTCCAGCCAATGTTTTGGTTTTAAACAGTGTTGTGCGCATGCCTAAAAAAAGTTCTCACAGTTACTACCTTACTTTGTTCTTCTGCCTGATGAGAGAATGTAGTCAGTCTAGGTCTTTTGTTTTCGCATTAAACAAAATACATAATTTCTTTATTATACAGAAGAAAATCCAGAGAGGTTTTATTCTACGTTGGCTACAATATTATGTTTGCTATTGTTTTGGTTGCATTAATTCTTTAAATATATGGAGATATTTGTACAAATAAATCTTTAAATATATACCAACTGAGAAATCTTAGTGAAACGTATGGAATGCCTTCACTGAAAATAATGCTAAATATCCTAAAAGTTAATCTCTGTAATTGGCTCTTTATTTAGCATGCAGTGATATTTAGGTACACATGTATATATTTATCTAAAGCTACTCAAAATTAAGTATATGCATTATTATTTTACTAAATCTCAGTCCACTATAACATGTGATGTAAAATCGGAATAAGATTTTGTTGGTCTGAGTTGTAGTTGAAAAATACTACAAAATTATACTATAAAGGTTATCAAAAGGTTGATGAAGGTAGAAGTAGAAGACTAAGTTATGCCGGAACTCATTATTCTTGGTCCTAAAAAATAAAATTATTAAGGAAGTTGTAATAAGTGGTGGGGAGTATGGAATTTAATGTGTAATTCTGGATAAGTAATGAGTTGATTGATTAATTGATTAATTAATTCTATGTTGTAGAAAAACTTGGAAAATTCTTCCTTTAAATATTTACAGTAACTAATGGAAGAAATTGTTGTTAGAAAAAGCATGATTTTTAAGAATTAAGATGATGAACATTCACAGCATTAATTAAAATATATGTCAGCCTTAGCCAAGCTTTTGCATGAAAGAGAAGCAATTTGATGTAGTGGTTAAGTTGCTATCCTAGAAATGGGGACTGTAAGTTCTGGATCTATTTTAAGCCTGAAGGCTGGCTGGATGACTAGGAAATCATTTGTCAGCCAAACCTACCTCATAGAGTTATTGTGAAAATGGACATGTTGGGTACCTTGATTTATTTGTAACTATGTATCTATATGTGACATGATCGTTATATAGGTGAAACGATGAATCATAGACAAAATTTTTGAACCAAGGTACCTCAAATAGGCTAACTTACAGAATATGTTCACAATGCAGAACCCATGACTCCTGAAGCAATAAAACTTTGTGGCTGTTTCTGTGCTACTAGCTACTCCTAAAACCTGAACTCCATTTTTAATGAAGCAATGAAACTTGGGAAAGTTGTGCTTGCTTCAGCGCTGCTAGCTACTCCTTCAGTAGTCACCTGATCTTCATTTTCAATATTCCATGACATTTTTTGCCACTCAGTCATGCAATCCTTTAGTCCTTCTTTATCCAGCAGCAAGCAGATTATTCATCATATGGTTCTAAAGAACCAACAATGTTAAGGTATATGAAGAAAAGTCTGGATATTTTTATTACTTTATATATTCCTTCTGCGGCACACAAACATGCATAACATATACCTATTTTTATTCAGGAACTCAGGGCACCTGCATAGTGCACCGTTCTTCTATATTTCTTGACCATAACCCTGTAAGAAAATTGGGCTGAGCCCATGTATACATCAGTATTTTCTCATTGTTTCATTTTTCAACTGCTTCCTACTTTGAAACTGAGCGTAGACTCAGATGGAGAGGGGAAAGGATGTTTGTATTATTTGCAAAAAATGTTTTGTTTTATATTTTATAAATGTTTTGAGTGAGTTGTAGGAGATATTTCCATTTAATTTTGACTATTAAAATGAATAAGTGAGTGCAAGTGATTTTATATATTGTACAGTATTGATAAAGACTATTTGGATTTTTCAATGAGTGATGGACACCAAAAAGGATGTGTATATTATCTGCAAAAATGCTTTTGTTTTATATTCACTGATATAGTAATTAAATTATTGGATTCATCCAAATTATTTTGATGTGACTAAATACATTTGTTCATGACATAATATCTTCTGATTTGTATCACTGAATTAAGAGTAGGCATTCTGTATAAAAGTTTAAACTGTATGCAAGTGTTAGTGTTAGTGTGTATATTGTATATTGTATTGCCATGTATACATTATTATCACATAAGGATAAAGTAGTAAATTCGGATTCCTCACCTTTTCAGGGTCTTTGTACTTTGACATGTCTGCATAGGATACAAACATATCCACTTTAGATTTAATTTTTTTAAAGTTCTCAAATTTCATCAAAAGTAATCATTTAACTCCTAGGAGGTCTAGTTCAGAGGAAAATAGAATATCAGTTGTCTTGGTGTTCTCTGATATATCTCTGTCCTTTCCAGTGACTTCTACATTGCCTATCTATAGCTATTTATTCCAAGCTGATTGGAATTAAAAAAACAACACATTTCCTCAAAAGAAAATAGGCAACTTTTTACTATAGTAATTTACAACATCTAAACATATATAAAAGTTTTTTTTGGTAGGAGAGAAAAGAGTAGGAGATTCAGAATCAATTGTCATCTACTCAAAGATACTCAAGAAGACATCAAGCTGATGCTGAAGTCATAATATCAACTCACAAATAAAATGAACTGTATGTTTGTGTCATTTGCATAACGCTATTTAATATCACTTGCTTCATTGGCCCTCCCCCATGGATGGTACAGTCTAGTGATATTGACAGTTGCAATTCAATAAGACATAAAAGACCTCACCTTCCCACCTCTGCCTTATTAGTTTCAGTTAGAACTGATACACGTTGACCTTTTGAGATTTACTTAATTGGAAATACGTAATGTGAGTTTCTCAGGTAAAGAAACTATGAAATTTCTAAACTGCATCAATATTTCATGCTTTTGCCTTGAAATGCCTATTTTGGTTGGCATCACCATTTCATCATTCAACCTACCAGCTGATTTCCATAAGCATCCTCAGAAAAATTTCAACGGTGGGTTTTTATTAATTCACTGAAAAATGTTAAGAAACAGAACAATATAAAATAAGATTCTTGTTTAGAGAAATATTGCAAGCAAAGAAAACATTAAAAAGTATCAAATTTCAGAGACAACGGTCTTGTCAAATATTTTGACAAAAGTACCATCTTGGTAGCAACAGTTGGCTGTTCTAGAAAATTATGTTCATTTTACACAAATTAAATTACATCACCAAACCATACATTAATTAGGTTGCAGAAGGTGTACAGTGATCATTGTAAACAAATAAGAAATTAATAAATCAGGATTTTAAAAATCTGTTACAGTGGTCCACTACTATACAAATGGTCTAATAATGTAATCTTTGATGTAATCAAACCTAAGTAGAATTTAGCCTAAAACACCAGTCCTCACAAAGGAGATTTCTTGTAAGTGTGAACTCTTCAATTGTACTAAATATTTAGTCAAAAATACAATCTGGCTTTGGAAATGCTGCACAAACAAACAAGGGCTCATCTATTACATTAACAAGAACTTCAGACTAAAAATACAGAAATCTAATTCTTATTTTATATCGCATACATGGTAGTATGAATTAAGACGTTCATAACTGTTAGTGAAATTCCTTATACTGTATTTTAGTCTTCTATGTGCAAAGGGCACAAACAGAATAAAATAATCCTTAGTAATATTTTTTACTAATCAAATGCATACTATTGAGAAACATTACTTGGGATAATGCACAATATCTAATTTTCCTTTTTTGATTGTGGTCACAATGCCAAACAATGAAATGTCATTTCAACTGGATCATTTAAAAGAAAATAGCAATGGATTCTACAAGTGTTTCATGACAGTAAACTTCTGGGCAAGCATAAACAAACACCAGGCTATTTAAATCTTCATTGTTAAATGCAAATACAGACATTTTCTACTTTACAAAGGATGAGCTCCATGCATGAAAATATGCCAGGCATTTTATCAAAATAGAATGCTGTCAATAGTTATTGACTTTTGGGTACTTACTTATCCTAAATATGTTTTTCAACTGGCCACCTTGTTACAGCTAAAAGTGTTACATATTTCCAGCAACTATTTGCACCAGCTATCCATGAAGTAGAAAGTCTTCCTTAAGATCTGAAGTCTCGGACCATATAGTTTCATATCCAACCTAGATGTTTCTTGTGCAACAAATAGTTTTTTTCTTCTTGTCCAATATTTAACTTTCATATTTAACATGTTAATGATCAGAAGGAAATCTGAAGTGGTTCAAGGAGCCTTGGCACTAATGCTTTATGGTACTGCATTTTTGTTCTTTGCAAGATAAATTTTAGACGCAAAAAAGGGGGGGAGCATCCAACATTTATAAATGCATAAAGACTGGTGATGACCAAGAGATAAACAAATCAGTAGATGAGAAAATAAAAATTCTATAAATGGATAAGGCAAGATCATTTTGATTCTGAAAAGAATGACAAAAATAATCTGAATTTTCACTATAAACTAATATCACATTATATTAAAGTAAAGCAGTACAATCAAGCAATGTTTATACATTAATCTTACCTTAGCCATCTGAGCTTGCACACCATTTGCTTTAAGAGATGCTACAGCTTTCTGTGCAGCTGCTGGACTATCAAAATCTACAAAACCGTAACCTTTTGAGAGGGAGGAAAAAAGTAGCATTCATTAATATACATAAAGCATAAACTATTTTACCAAATCTTTCCTATCAACAATGTATTATTTAAAAATTAAATAATGTTTAAATATCAATGGCTACTTCAAGATTTTGGATGAGTTTCGACAGTCCGCGGATGAAATGTTAAGTAAGACATGACCTGTTTTGTATTAAGCCAGACCAAGGAATGAATAAGTGAAATTTTATTGCCTGCTCTGGCAACAATTTTCTGGAGTGTTCAGCAAATGGCTCTCTTTCCCCGGCATTTGATCCTTATAACTGGAGATGCCAAAAATAAACCTGGGACCTTTAAAAGTCAATGGACTGATTATTTGTCCAGAATAGCTTACTTGTTGAATCTGATTGTGGGATAACAATGATGACTCTACAAAATATTGTAACCAAGCAATTCATTCCTTTTTTTAGCTACAGAAAATTATACTTTTGTTGCAACATTTTCAAAAATTTCTAACAGAATTATGAAATACAGAATTATTGAACTGAACCTAATTTTGGAATCTTCCTTCATATCAGGTATGTGAATATTTTTTGGAATGTACGCAATGTATTCATTTGAGAAAGGCCACAGCTTCATTTTTTTGTAATGACTGTGCAATCTAAAGAGCTTGCACCCACCTCCAAAGCTATAATAGTATTTAGTACTAGAATGCTAATAGCTTCAGGCAGACATCTCCATTTACTAGATCAATATGCATCCACATACAAGGCAATCATAAATATGCTACAGCATTTAATGCACTTTAAACGTATTAGTATCTCATGCATGTATTAAAAGAAGAAGAAATGAAATAAATGAGTCTAAGTACTTCAATTAATTCCATATATTGCAAATATATAAATCCTGTTTTAAGAAATTGCAATGGTATAATAAAATCATAATTTTTATGATACGCTTCCTGTAAATAACCTGTAAACATTTATTTCTCATATTTAACTCAATGGGAACTGCTTCAAAATAGAAAATTCAAACTGAAATTTAAAACATGCAAATTAAGTGGGTAACTATACATTTACAGTGTATTCAGAAAGTATTCAGACCCCCTTTCACTTTTGTCAATTTTGTTATGCTTCAGCTTGATTCTACATTTGTTGAAATCCATTTTTTCTCATTAATCTACACTCAGTACCCCATAATGCCAAAGTAAAAGCAAAATTTTGCTGTAGCAAAACAAAATTGACAAAAGTGAAGGGTGTCTGAATACTTTCTGAATGCACTGTATATAGATATTTCATTCCTAATAAAATATGCAGAAGAAATAAACAATAAATGTAAGTGCTAAAATATAGACAAAATAAGCTTAAAGAAATTATCAGTAAGAACCAAAATATCCAAGATATCTTAAGTTCCATAGTGTTTTCCCAGCAGATATAGACATAAAAGATGTACAGATGTGTACATTGAGCCATAAAATCAATTTGCTTTTGTCAAAAATTGTTTTATTTGTTTATAGTTTTTTTTTCTTTAATGAATCTGAAAAAAAATCGATCTTACTTATTGGAAAAAAAGATTTAGTAATAGCTGCAGTTTAGCTCTAAAGGTTTTTGAAGTGAAACTGTTTCCAAATTATTACCCTGTGAACAATGTCTGCTGAAAAAGGAAAAAGAGTTCAAGAGCTTGATTTTCATTAACCTTTTGGTCCTTTTTATGCCCCCCAATCCAGCTGTGCTGCTTTATGATGATAGGGAGGAGGTGCTCTTGGGCAGTATGAGCAAAGAACACCACAAGTATATGCCAAGAGTATATATTCCCAAGCAGGGTCACACAATGAGTGAAAGTTGTCCCTGCTGCCCAGCCAAAGCAAACAGACATCTATATTGGGCAGCAGCCAAATAGGAATATGCTGCAGGCAGATGTTTACTTTGGTGACAACGGAAAAGGCATCAACTCATACCATGTGGGGGAAGGCAATGGTAAACTATTCCTGTACTTTTAACAAGAAAACCACACGGCAGAAAATAGAACATGATTGACAAAGTAGTGCTGGATCATGGGCCTCTCAAGTTGGATGGCACTCAACACGCTACTGACGAATTGCTGAGGATCTTTCAGAATATAAACAGCATGTATGATATGGCTAGATTAAAACCTTCAGGACATCTAAGTTGCTGATGTCAATCAGGAAAATAAAATCAGAAACTATAAAGACAGAAGAACATGAAATGTAAGAAACACAGATATAGGAAAATTCAACACAGCTAAAGATAAAATGAAAGACTACAAACTAACATCTTAAGTATCTGAATTGCTTACTCTCAATGAGAAGATCACATTGTTTATTACTCAGGATATGAAAAACAGGAACAGTGTTGCTTTTATAGCTAGGAAGAATATAACAACAGCAGTAGTTTGTTACAATCAATGAATGTATATTATTGATCAGACTTCATGGACAACCCTTTAATATCGCAATCATTCAGATTTATGGTCTACTACTGATGCAGAAGTAGAAGAGGTTGATGAGTGTTATAATCTAGTTCAATTTAAACTTAACAAACCATGCAAGCAAGATGTACTGCTTGTGACTGGACACTGGAATTGGACACTGGAGTTCAATTATAGTACCAAAGAAATGGTGCTGACTGTAGAACACATCACAAACTGCTCATGTGCAAATTTCAAGTTAAGCTAAAGAAGAGGAGAAAACCTGTCAGTTTCCTCAATATAATCTTGAACACATATCCACATTTTTCAAGAAGAACATTAGGGCCTCAACAGTCCTGAAACTCACTGATAATGAACCAGAGGAATTATGGAATAAATTTAAACATGTTGTTAAAGATGATTGTGAAAAGAAACCCTGCCAAATGTCAAGAAAGACAACATAGCAAATTGGATGTCCAGGTAAAACAGCCACATAGTCTTCATGGGGCTGCCCCTGAACAGCATTGCAAAAGCTTCACCACAAATAACACAACTGCTTCGGGGATTACATTGGTTGCTAGAGTATTTCCAAGTGCAATTCAAGGTGCTGGTAATTATCTTTAAAGCCTTTGTGATGGGTTACCTAAGGCAGAGGTCCTCAACCTATGAGCCATGGCCCAGTAGAGGGTTGTGGCCCCTTGGCCACTGGACCATGTGAGTGGCTGGCCAGTGCACGCATGCATGTGTACATGCTCATCCTCTGTCCTTGCGTCAGCATTAGCTGAGCCATGAGCCCTGAGCCTCAAGCAAGCACTAGCTGAGCCACGAGCTGTGAGGTGCTCGCCAGTGTGAGCTGACTCCTAATCTGGCACTAGTCGTGAAGTGGCTCAAAGACCACTCGGAGACAGCTGGCTGGGTCTAACAGTTTATTGAGGTACCGGACACCTAGGTGCTCAGCTTCAGCTCTTTTATAGCCGGCAGCCGGCTGGCTGCGCCAATCCGCTGCTCATTCTTCTCCCGCGGGATTGCTGGGCCAATCGGCTCCGGTGTGTGTTTTGACAGCTTGCATCCTCGTGGCGGGTTGCGCATGCGTGGTGGAGAGCTGCGTTGACAGCGGAGATCTGTCAGCTGGCTGCGCATGCGCCTTCACCGGCGGCAGCTTTTGACAGCTGCCAAAAGCTACCGCGTGTAATCCTGTCACAGTATTTACCTCATACAACGTTAACATTCTTCCAACTCTTAACACTTATTAATATTTAACATATAACACACCCTTTACCCTTCCCCAGGATCAGTTCCTTCCCCCCGTTGTTGCAGATTGCTGCCTGCCCATTCATAGTCTTGCAGGTAGGCTGGGGTTTTCCTTGTTCGCCCGGAGCGGCGTAGGGGTGTTTCTCTGCCTTGCTCCCTTTCCCCTTGTTCTGGTTGTTGCTGGTCGGCGGTTTCGGGTAGAGTTAGGTCAGGAAATTCTTGGTCGTCTTTTTGTGGGGTTTCTTCTTCCCCTATGTTAGGGTTTGCTTGTTGTGCTGTATTTTGGGGGCTCCGTTTCCTTAATTGTTCGAGGTGTCGCTGGATGTGCCCATTTGGGCCAGCGTCTATAAGATATGACAGGGGTCCGGTTTGGTCTATAACAACCCCTTGCACCCACTTCTGCCCCCCCCACATAGTTCCTTGCCCAAACGGATTGTCTGTTCCTTAAGGACCGTAGCAGAAGAGGCTGCTCTGTGTCAATGTTTGTCCTGTCTGGATACATTCTGTCCAGTCTGGTAATTAGTCTCCTTCCCCACCGCAGTTCAGCCGGCGATTTCCCCGTGGTTGTGCAAGGGGTGGTGTGCTGGGTTAATAAGAACTGGCTTAGTCGCCGGTGCCAGTTCCCTTTGATGAATTTCTTTAATGCTTCTTTGGTAGATCTCACCATAATCTCTGCCATACCATTAGACGAGGGATGGAATGGAGACGACGTGACATACCTAATAGAGTTCTCCATGGTGAATATCTGAAATTCACGAGAGGTGAATTGGGGCCCGTTATTGGAGACCAGGACATCGGGGAGGCCATGAGTGGCGAAAAGCCCCCTAAGTACCTAAACAGTGGCAGCTGTGGTGGTGCTGTTGACTGGGACAACCTCGAGCCATTTGGAGAAACTATCCACTGCTATTAAAAAATGTTGTCCCTGTAGGGGCCCTGCGAAGTCTAGGTGTACCCAGGACCATGGGTTTTTTGTTGTCTCCCATTTGTGGACAGGGGCCTGGGGTGGGGCTGGTCTTGCTAATTGGCATGGGTAGCATCCTGCTACATGGTCTTCGATGTTCCTGTCTATTCCTGGCCACCAAACATAGCTTCTAGCTAGGGCCTTCATCTTTACCACTCCCGGGTGTCCTTCTTGTAGTGTGCGCAATGTCTGAGGTCTGTGTTTCTCTGGAACCACTACTCTGTTACCCCATAGAAGGCACCCTAAATGGGATGTCAGTTCTTGCTTCCTAGTGAAGAATGGTCAGAATTCTGGTTCTGGGCACTTTGCAGGCCACCCAGCAGTGACCCACTGCAGTACCCTGCTAAGGTATTTTTCCCTGGCTGTGGTCAAGGCTATGTCTTTGGCCGACAATGGGCATTCCGGCAGTTCTGAAATTGCTAAGATGTGCCCGGCCAGGGCTGGGTCGGGGTCAATTGCCTGCAAAGGAAGCCTGCTGAGTCTGTCAGCGTGGCCCAATTTTTCCCCCGGTTTGTGCACCAATTTATAAGTGTAAGCCGATAAGAAGGTTGACCATCTTAAGATTCTCGGTGACAGTATGTGGGGTGTTATTTTGTTCCAAGTAAATATACCTAAAAGTGGTTTGTGGTCAGTGAAAATGGTGAATGGTCTGCCGTAGAGGTAATCGTGAAATTTCTTCACGCCGGCAACAATTGCTAATGCCTCTCTGTCAATTTGGGCATAATTTCGTTCTGCTTTGGAGAGGGTTCTAGAATAAAATGCTACTGGCCTTTGTGTTCCATTTTCTGTTAGATGGCTTAGGAAGGCCCCTATTCCGTATGGGGATGCGTCGCAAGCGATGCATAGAGGGAAATCCTCTTTGAATAGTGTGACCGTGGAGCTGTTACATAGGATGTCTTTTAGATTTTGGAAACTGGCTTCATGTTTTTTCGTCCAGGTCCATGGGGTCCCTTTATCCAATAATCTATGCAGTGGTTCAGCTATTGTTGCTTTATGGGGCAAGAATGCATGATAGAAGTTCAGTAAGCCTAAGAAGGCTTGCAGCTCTTGCTTGTTTTTGGGGGTGGGGGATGCTTTGAGAGCCTTAATCTTGGAGTTGGTTGGATGGATTCCGTGGGCATCAATTCTATACCCAAGGAATTCCATGGATGGCACCCCTATTGAGCATTTTTCTTTTTTCAATTTAAGACCGGCTGTTCTAAATCGATCTAGAACAGCTGTCAGTCTGTACACTAGGATTGTCTCTGGTTCGCCAGCGATAAGGAGATCGTCGAAGTAGGGGCAGACCCTGGGAATTCCTTTTAAGGTCTTTTCCATTATGCCCTGGAATATCCCCGGGGCAGCTGATATGCCAAATTGTAACCGCTTGACTTTAAAAGCCCCACGGTGAGTGACTATAGTTTGCGCATCCACGGTTTCCTGAGTTACCGGGAGTTGCAAATACGCCTGCACCAAGTCTAATTTGGCGAAGATGGCGCCGGAGCGGATGGAAGCGAGGACGTCTTTCACCGCCGGGACTGGGTAAGCGTGTGCGTTTAATGCTCGGTTCAGGGTAGCTTTGTAGTCGGCGCAGTTTTTCCGCAGTTATGGCACTTGGCATTTCGGAACCGGCAGGCGGCTCGGGCATGGTTAGCCCCGCAGCTGGCACAGGTGGATCGTTGTTCCTTGGGGTAGCTTCGAGGGGAGTGTAGCTTTTGGCTTTTTGTTTCTCCCCGTGGTCATTTCGGTGGGTTTGGAGTTTCTCCAGTCGCCGTTGTATGGCGTCCACATCAGTCAGGTCTATCAGTTCGTCGTCATCGCTAAGGGTTATTTCTTCCTGATGCACTGACCCACGTTGTTCAATGGCGGGCCGTGCAGGGTCTCCTTGGTGGCTGTCTTCGTACGCTAGGACTTCCCTGGAGACCTCCGCTAAATTTAAATCTGGTTTCGCTATAATCTTCTTCTGGAGGCGCTCATCTTTGAGCCCGATAACTACTTGGTCCCTGATCAGGTCTTCTAAGTCCAGAAATCAGCAGCTTCGGGCGGCGTGCCGGACTCTTGCGATGAAGTCGGTCGCAGATTCATCCAGTCGCTGGCGTCGATGCACAAATTGAAACCTTCAGTACAGCTCAGAGTGCGCTCGCATGAAATGCTTGTTGAGTCTCAGTTAGTTCAGCGTAGGGTACCTCCGCAATCGACTCCGGGCTGAATAAGCCGACGGCGACATCATAAACTGCCAGGCCACTGATATACAGGAGGGCTGCGGCTTTGGCTCGGTCTTCAGTAATCTTACTGACCAGAAGAAACCCTTCGACCTGCCCTAGATGCGACTCCCAATGCTCTGGATGGCGGATGTCGAACTCTCGTACGCGTCCAAAGTTGGCCATGCTGTCTCGGTCTGGTAGTCTGCTTCGCCGCGTCTGTGGAAGTTATAACTTCCCATTGTGAGTCAGCCGTGACTCGCTCTGGTCGCTGGGAACTCTCTTCCCTGGCGGTGACTTCAGCTCGGCGAAGCAGATCCCATCCTCGTCGCCAGTGAAGTGGCTCAAAGACCACTCGGAGACAGCTGGCTGGGTCTAACAGTTTATTGAGGTACCGTACACCTAGGTGCTCAGCTTCAGCTCTTTTATAGCCAGCAGCTGGCTGGCTGCGCCAATCCGCTGCTCGTTCTTCTCCCGCTGGGACTGCTGGGCCAATCGGCACCGGTGTGTGTTTTGACAGCTTGCATCCTCGTGGCGGGTTGCGCATGAGTGGTGGAGAGCTGCGTTGACAGCGGAGATCTGTCAGCTGGCTGCGCATGTGCCTTCACCGGCGGCAGCTTTTGACAGCTGTCAAAAGCTACCGCGTGTAATCCTGTCACAGTATTTACCTCATACAACGTTAATATTCTTCCAACTCTTAACACTTATCATTAATATTTAACATATAACACGTCGAACAGCAAGCCTCTTGCCAGCACTAGCCGAGCAGTGAGCTGTGAGCCTCTCACTGGCGGTAGCCAAGCTGCAAGCTACGTGCCAGCAGTAGCCGAGCTGCACATCACTGCTAGCAGCACCATTTGTGGAGTGCGCATTCTCACAGCTCCATTCGCGCACACACAGCCACATCTGCGTGTGTGCACACTTGCACATAAAGATGTCTGTCTCTCCCTTTTCCACCAGGCCACCAACCCAGAAAGGTTGGTGACCCCTGACCTAAGGAACCATCTTCTTCTGGTAGTTTTTATTCATTAAATCTGATCTTGTATAATGGGTATGCTCCAGGCACCATCGGCTAAGGAATATTAGCTGGTGGGGACCAGGAAGTAGCAACTTCCCTTGGAAACATTGTCACTCTTAAGATCAGGATGGCTACAATACTGCTGTTCTTTAGGAAGGCCTTGAAGACCTGTCAAGTGCCAAGGTTTGGTGTCTTGAGTATGTGAAGGGTCCCATTTTCTGGTTATACTGAAACAAATGGATTGTATCTCTTGGCTTTTATTTGTATTTAATTTATTTTTGTATTATATTTCAGTTGTTTTTCTGATTGTTCTCCATTCAGAATCATTGGTTTGAGGTACAATTATAAAACTGAATAAATAAGTTGCTAAAAGAAAAGAAACCAGAACTAAGAAACATAAATATTTCAGAAAGGAACTTCACAAAGAGTTTCAGAGACTTGTTAGAACAGACAAGAAGCAGTATTACAACAATATATGTAAAGACATTGAATGGAACATCAAAGGAAAAACAAGTAAACTCTTTCAAAATATTTCTGAACTCAGAAAGAGGTTCAAATCTTGAACTGGTACAGTTAAGGATCTCAATGGAGAGTAAAGCCCTAATAAGCAGGCATATACATAGAATGAAGGCTATTGCTAAGCACATTGATGTGTGCTTCTTAAATTGTAAGCCGCCCTGAGTCTTCGGAGAAGGGTGGGATATAAATGGGATAAAAAAAAACTTATTCAAAGGAGATCAAACTAAAATAGAAGAAATATACTGAAATACTGTTCAATATAGGTAACAATATTCAAGATATCTTAGATGATATTCTCTACTTACAAGAACATCTATCTAGTAGCAAATAGTACTAGAACTAGATGTTCAAGCTTATAAAAGGCCACAGTACAAGAACTGGATGCTTAAGCTAACTTTATAAAAGGCCACGTTACAGTGGCAATGAGTGCATCATTAGAAGACATTTGAGACCACGTTAGGAACAAGTTGTCATAAACAAAATCTATGTGGTCACTAAGAGTTGACAATGGTTCAATCAACTTTTTATATCACTACCCATGCCACACAGTCTATGTGATATCATGGTTTAATTTCTAACTTCAGAAAGTTATGTAGGGTAAAGAAAATTCTGCTCAAACCTATGATAATTCAATGGCATAATTCTATAATAGTCTAGCTTGCTGTTAATGTTTACAAAGTGCGAAAAAGATGCAATTGGGATTTGGATTGAAATATTAACAAAATGCAGATGTGACAATCTTATTTCTCTATATTATCACAGATATTTGGAAGTTATGCAGGCATTGAACATGCGCTTACATTACTGAATTAATGTAATGATGAATTAATCATAAGAAAGATGAATTTATAAACTTTTTTCAAATATTGTATGCATACAAAATATAGTAATATGCATAGTACATACAAAAGGTAGTACATAGTACAAAAATATTAAAAATTAAAATATTCATAAATGTAGATATTAATACATTTTGCATTTTCCAAAAGTATTCAAGCAAAAGGATAAGATCAAAATTATAATCTTAAAGATGAATATCCTGACAATATATTTTTATATTCAATAATAATAATAATAATAATAATAAGAAGAAGAAGAAGAAGAAGAAGAAGAAGAAGAAGAAGAAGAAGAAGAAGAAGAAGAAGAGGAGTCCGCAAAATACTAAAATCAAAGCTGAATGCTAGAAATATAATTAAAGCCATTAATATATGGGCAGTGCCAGTGATACGCTACCCAGCTGGAATTATCAACTGGACATTGACTGAATTGGAACACCTAGACTGGAAAACACGTAAACTTTTGAACATGCACCATGCTCTATATCCACGAAGTGACATCGACCAGTTGTACTTGCCAAGAAGAATAGGGGACAGAGGACTACTGCAAATCCACCAAACTGTAGAAGAAGAAAAACGAAGTTTGAATGACAATGTTAATCAAAGTACAGAAAAATTGCTGCAGGCTGTGAAAACAGAGAGCATTATCAAAATAACAGAAACAAAGTCAGAATATAAGGAAAAATGGCTGGATGACATTAAATAGATGGAAAACCAAAGCTTTGCATGGACAACATCTGGAAAACATTGAAGGAAAATGTGATAACAACTTGACATGGGCATGGCTTAAGATGGGAACCATCAAGAAAGAAATGGAAGGCTTAATACTGGCTGCTCAAGAACAAGCACTACAAACTAATGCCATGAAAGCAAAGATACAAAAATCTACTGACAATCCAAATTGCCGACTTTGCAATAACAAAGTTGAAACTGTTTCACATTTAATATGTGAGTGCAGCAAAATTGCGCAAGGTGATTACAAAGCTAGACATGACCAAGTTGCTAAACTAATCCACTGGATATTGTGTAAAAAATACAACTGGCCTGTGTCCGAAAAGTCAAGGGAACATAGGGTGGAAAATGTTGTTGAGAATGAGAGGGTGAAGATCTTGTGGGACTTCCAAATACAGACAGATCGCCATTTGGAACACAACACACCAGATATTGCAGTTGTAGAGAACTGAAGCATACAGCTGATTGATATCGCTGTACCAGGAGATGCCAGAGTTGAAGAAAAAGAACTGGAAAAAATTATGAAATACTGCGACCTGGCCATTGAAACTGCCCGATTATGGATAAAACATGCAACAGTGATACCCATTGTCATCAGGGCACTGGGAACTATGTCCAAAAACTTTGCAAAATACATCAAGAAATTGTAGCTTCTTGCAATAACTCCAGCAAAGCTACAAAAAACTGTGCTACTCGGAACATCTTACATTTAGGAGATACCTGGTTGATACCTAGGATGCAGGCAGCAACCCA
Source organism: Vipera ursinii (assembly GCF_947247035.1). Classification (NCBI taxonomy): domain Eukaryota; kingdom Metazoa; phylum Chordata; class Lepidosauria; order Squamata; family Viperidae; genus Vipera; species Vipera ursinii. The sequence continues at coordinate 81,026,165 of NC_139517.1, forward strand.
TGTCAACCATTAGTGCCAGTCAATTTGAGTGTTCAGTTGACTGAGTTCATGTTTTATGAATAAAAGTTTTAAATAATAATAATACTAATACTTGAATTACTTCTTTTGATTTCAAAAGGCAATCTTCCCATTCCAAAATTTTCCCTTGTCTCCAAATTTTGAATAGTTTATTTTTGAGCTAACTGAAGACAACCAAAAGTTAGTTTAGACTTGAATCAACCATTCTTGTCAAAAAGCATAGGCTTGATATGATATATGATGGTAATATGATCACCCTTCTTCATCTATGACTGTTGCAATGAAACTGGAGGGTGTGTTGATTTTTAAAGAAATTTTTAATTTCCTTTTCTATTACAAAAGAGGAAGAAAATATGAGAATGGCAACCTTGAGAGCCTGAAGCTAATATAAATTACAGGTGACTTGGATAAGATTCTGACCTTCAATCCTACAGCTGCAATATGAAAAACAGTGACATATCCCACAGAAATTTCACAAGAAATTGTATAGCATGTAATATAACAGAACCATAGGACAAAAATGATTAGAAAAAAAGGAAAATGATTAAAAGATATTTATGATCTACAGAAACTGAACTTGTTTTTGTTCATTTTGAACTCTGCTTGAAAGGAACATTTATGAATTATCCTCTTAATAAGATCACTGGAATAACTATTGTAATTGGTCTGAACATATAAATAACACAGGGAAATTCAATTAACATTCTGATTTCATGTTTTGAAAACAGCTTTATTTTTTTCAACCATATTCTTTTTATTATTATTTTTTTTTACTTTTTGCCAGTCTTTTCATGGTATGTCACAAAGAAATGAAATTGTTATCCACAGTTTTAACAATGTTTTGCCAATAAACAGAATTTTGAATGATTAATATCACTTTTCCCCAAATACTTGTTCTCAAGCAGATTTGTTCCCTTTGTTATTTATACATTATTTGTTTCCTGCATTTTTATATCATTTATAAAACAATTATCTCTCAAAGATGTTTAAATAAATTAAGCATGAGAAGCAGGCCTCGCCATCCAGTTACTTAAAACAATAAGCCATACAAAGAGATTAGAAATGAGGAACAAAGAAAGAATGGAAGCAATCAGTATCAGAAATAAAACAGTAAGCAAAATGTAAAATTGATCTTTGATTCTTGGAAGTCTTGCTTAACCAGCAATTTGAACTCTTCTTCTTCTTTGGTCAATGGATTGGCCAGCTTCTCAGTTGCAAGGCTGCTTCCAAAGGAGATTAATTTTTATTCTAGTCAATGCAAGGGGTCAAATTCTCCTGCTACCATGATATTTTCCCTAGAAAGTTAACAATGTTTTCTCTCATGAAGCTTTCTGCTGATGGATACTAATAGCCTCCTACATTTTCTGGCTTTGGGGTTCCCATTGAATTTGATGGAAGAAAAAAATATTTTAGAAATTATTTTAATGGAGAAGACCAGTGCTTTTTTTTGTAAAAGAAAAAGGTGCCGGAACTCACATGTGTCATACAGTTCTATCCAAAAAAGGTGCCGGAACTCCATCCTGAGCGTTCTATGAGAAAAAAAGCCCTGGAGAAGACAACTTTGATGAAATTCTGGATGGGGCACGGTGGTGTTGGATTGGACAAAGAGGACAGTGAATGTCCTGGATTTCGCACTACTACAAAATCTAACTTCTATGACTCTCAATACTCCATAAATTCCCACAAAAATAAATTCTTCATTTTTCTTTATTAAATATTATTTATTTATTTATTCTTTATTAAAATATTTTAATAAAATTTTAAAAATAAATTGTTTTTAAAGAGTAGTACTACTATTACAATATACAAAAATCTTATTCTTTGCAAGTTATTGGTAATTTTCTTATAGCCTAAAGAGAGAATTTGGGGCAACTGTCCAAACTGTTGAAAAATTGAAGAAGAATTTATAGAGGCTACATTTGCTCATTCTAAAATAATCATTGAAATAATGGAAAGTTCCACTGGTTCGTGTCCATATAAATTTAGAAAAGATGGAATGCTCACTGTGAATTTTGCCTAATGTTACTCAGATTACTGTGGCATTGGTGGCAACAAAAGTTGCAGGTTGTTATTAAAAGGAGCTGAAATATCCTATTGCAAAAGAAATAGCCCACTTATGTAATCCCTGTATTTAAAAAGAGAGCAAGAAAAAATTGAAAGGGTACATTTATTGTATACTGAGCTGGCTTTTTACTCCTACTGCTATTGATAGGATCTGCCATCTCTTTCTCAAATTAAGATATAAAATTAGCCAAAAAATATTATGGCATGATTAACATAACTGTCCTTATCATAACTAAGATGTCTGCTTTTGGTGCCAGAGCTACGGTGTCATTAAAGGATGGCAACTTGTTAATTTTTTAAATTATCATGAAAAAATAAATTTGGATTGTCCATATCAAATGAAAAGCTTCTTGCAAGAATTTTGTTCAAGATGAATTATAGGGGCCTCACAGAAATGTAGATATGGGATCAATCTATATATTATCTTTCCAATAAATTAGCCCTTAAGTATTAAAAATATATGTGGCAAACTAGTTAGTTAATATGTTCTCTCATGGTGATTCAATTAGGAATGCTTAATTATATTATCATTTTCGTCTGTTTTTAAAATGATGTCACAGTACCACATTTCTCAGCTGTGCACCTATTATTACTATAAAAAAGAATATTACATTCTAAAGCTTTGTGCTTTACTGCACATCAATATTTAACACTGCCAATGCTGGTTTCAACAGCATTTTATTATTTGGGCAACTGTGCCGATACAATTCCAGAACAGAATATCAGAGGTGGAGTTCTTATGAGATGAACCATCTGCTAGAAATCTTTCAGTTAGTTGTTGTTGTTTTTTCTTTTATGTTCACATGGAAAAAAAACCCCTGCATTTCAAGCACTGATAGAGCAGAAGGTTGAACAGACTTTAGAGGAGTTTGCAATTCTCTTAAATATTTAATTTAATTTAATGTTAATGTGTAATTTAACTAACACAGACTATTTTCAATGTAACCATTTACAACATAATCTAGGATTTCAAAGCAGTTTACAAATACAGTTTAAAAACAATAAAATCAACATAGTATCACACAGAAGAATTATAATGCAACTTAAACTCCGTAGATACAATTAGCCGTTAACCTAAACTCCAAAGACCCTGTGTTCATAAATATTCATTCTCAAAAGCATCAGTTATATTTACATTAACTTCCACATACAAAATTCCATTAGTAAATAGCAGCAAATGCTATTTATTGTTTAAGTATAGCATGACTAGCTCAAGTCTCATCAGTTTAAATGAGTCTGCTCTAATATCAAATACAGTACATATCAATAAAGGCAATTTATTGTCATACTGAATGACACACACACACACACACACCACCCTTTTCTTTCTAATGTTAAATTCCTTATGGAAATTCCTGCGACTCAAGTTTTTTTTGGAAGCCATTCTGTTGGTGATGTCCAGGGAAGCAATCTCTATTTACAGATTCCCCATGAATGCCATAAGGGTTATGTCCAGCAAAAATCCTCCTCTACTCCTTGCTTTAAAGCAGACATGTCAAACACAAGGCTCGGGGGCCAGACCTGGCCCGCGAAGTGGTTTCATGCGGCCCGCGAAGCCATCCTGGAAACAGTGAGGGAACGGCCCCCACTGCCTTGGCCCTGGCCCAGAGACCCTCCTTCTGCCAGAGACCCTCAGATCTGTCCCACTCCTGACCAGGCCCCACAGGCACCCTTGATGCGAACGATGTAGAGCTGGCCACGCCCACCCAGTAGGCCATACGCACTCTAGCCACGCCCACCCAGTAGGCCACGCCCACCCTGGCCATACTCACCCTGCCTCCTGAGGGCAACCGCAATGCTGATGTGGCCCTCAATGAAATTGAGTTTGACACCCCTGCTTTAAAGTAACCCTGCTTGGAAGCAGTTCCTGGCTAACACCTATAAGATTCAGTTTTCTAAATCCATATTGTCTATCAGCATTACAAACCATCAGAAACCTTGTTTCGAAGGAAATAAAAGGGCTACTTTAACTTGGCTGGACTGTATTAAAGTTAATCCTGAAAATGGAGGAATAACTATGCATTCTACAGTTGCTTATGTTTAGGTATCTATAAAGAAAGAGGGATTAGACATACTTAAAGAAACAGTAAGAAAAAGTTCATAGTATAAGTATCTGTGTACATAGTCAGACACTGAGTAACTGCGTTTTCCATAATCTAAATGGCAATGGAACTCCTGGGCTCAGCTTCTCAATTAACTTGACAGTAGGTTCAACTGAGTTAAAAGTGAACGTCACTGTTTTTGTAACAAATCGCTCATTCTTATTTTTCCCTGCTTGTCAGGAGACCAGCAGAAAAGCAATTAGTGACAAGCAATGTAGTGAAAAAGTACCAAGTATACACTAATTAGGTCATTCACCAAGCACATTCATTTCACTGGCAGATTTAATCAATGTTTTCCTGAAATGCCTTAAATCTCTTATGCTAATTTAAAGGTTTGTTATTATTGTGCCTTTAAACACAGACGGAGTGCCTGGAAAATTTCAAGTGATTTTTACCCCCTCCCATCTTTAAAATCACTTCCTAAATATTGTGCTTATTGCTTATCCACATTACACAGTACCAATTATAATAAAGTTCTAACAACTTTGTGTTTACATTCTAATATCAAAGGGAATTTGGTGGGAAAATTGCATAACTGTATATATTGCTACATAACAATGTGCAAACATATATTCAATTTCCACTTCCATTTTTATCCTGAGTCCAAATAAAATCTCAAAATAAAGTGAGGATGCACAATTTATGTATTATCCAGCTTATAGGGAATCTTCCTTGCTACCACTACATGAAAATTCCCCTTTGAATTTATATTTGCTGGTAAAAGAAACCTTTGCTGCCAGTAACAGAAAACTATCCATTTAATGTTTTTGTTCAATACCATTTTCCTACAAACATGCTTTGAGGAATTACATGAATGAGAATATCAGTGATAGACATTAATGATTATCCAACCCAGGTTGGAGAACTGTAAATACCTAAAATATTCCAAACTTCAAGAGAGCTAATTTCAATGAGCTAAGGGAAAAGGTGGAAGAATTCCATGGATGGAAATCCTAAAAGGAAAAACAGTTCAAGACAACTGAAAAATTCTAAAAAATTGAGATAATTAAGGCACAAATACAAGCAATAATACCAAGAGGAAAAAATGGGAGACACCTAATGAGATTGGCTTCATTGCACCAAAATATCTGTTATAAACTGATAAATAATTGTCTTTCTGTCCCTCACAAGGTTTTATCAAGTCTCCATTTCCAATTAGTGGTGCTTTTTGTGAAGTATAAATCAATTTTCATCATCATAACAACCTGGGCTGCAAGCGTACTACACAATTTTCAGTCAACCGCAACAGTGAGGAAAAGGAAGAATATACAGGTAAAGGAAGAATTGAGAAAATATACAGAATATTAACTGAACTAGAAGATCAGGCAAAAGGTTTAAAATTAATCTGGGAAACAGATTTAGGAGAAATAAATGATAAAGATTGGAAAAATATTTGGAGCAGAAGAGTATATAAGAATATGTCAGTTGAAGTTAAGAAAAATGGATATAAAGTGATATGGAGGTGGTACCTAACACCATGCAAATTAAATCAAATAGATGTTTAATATACAAATATTTGCTGGAGGTGTGAGAAAGAGATTGGAACATATAAACATATGTGGTGGGATTGTGATAGCACACAAAACATATGGGACATGGTGTTTAGGGAAATTAGAGAACTTTTGAAGGTAAATTTAGATAACACTGAGGATCACATTACTGTTACTGGTGGAAAAACATGATATAAATGAAGCAAAACAGGAATTGATTGTAAATTTGATAACGGCAGCTAGTTTAGTGATGGTTAAATATTGGAGATAGAATTTATTTATTTATTTTATTTATTTATTAGTTTTTATAAACCGCCCTTCTCCCGAGGGACTCGGGGCGGTGTACAGAGGAAGGAAGGTCTACAGATGAACAATAAAAAGTAATAAAAACAATATTGAAAACAAACTGGGACCCCAATTAACGCTATCATGCCAGGCCGGACTGCTGGAACAGGAAAGTTTTTAAGTCGCGTCGGAAGGTACAGAGGTCGGGGGCCATCCGGATTTCGGTTGGTAAGCTGTTCCAGAGGGCTGGCGCACCCACTGAGAATGCCCTCCCCCTGGGGGCCACCAGCCGACATTCATTGAGCGGTGGCACCCTGAGGAGGCCCTCTCTGTGGGAGCGCACAGGACGGTGGGGTGCTAACATCGGCAGAAGGTGCTCCCGTAGGTAGTCCGGACCCATGCCATGTAGGGCTTTGTATGTCATTGTTAGCACCTTGAACTTCACACGGAAGGCAACCGGAAGCCAGTGCAGCGCACGGAGGAGAGGTGTGATATGGGAGTATCGGGAGGCTCCCAAGAGTGTCCGTGCCGCTGCACTTTGCACCAGCTGAAGCTTCCGAGTGGATCTCAAGGGCAGCCCCATGTAGAATTGGAATATTCAAAGAAATAAGTAGTATAATGAAAAATGGAATATGGCAGTAAATGATAAATTAACAACAGAAATTAAATTTAAAAAAGGGATGATTAAAGTAAATAATTATAATGAAATATGGGATGATTTTATAAAAATATGTCTTGGTGGAAGGCAAAAGGAATAAACTTGCTCAGGAAAATATATGCTGTTTTGGAGGGGATAAGGGCACAATTGAAATATATTGTATATTGTTGGTTGTTATACGAGAAGAAATATAGGTAATAAAAATGATCTCCAGGGGTGTGGATGCACTGTAGTACTTTTATTTTTTATAGTTTTTTATTTAGATTTATATGTATTATGTTTGTGTTACCTGTATTTGAATAAAATAAAAAAAATTAAAAAAGAAAGTATACAGTTTCACAGATATTTCAAAATAGTGAGATCCATTAAGCTATAATTTCATATGTCACAAGGAGTCAATAGGGAGAACATGAACTTTTGGAATCATTAATTAATTAATACACAAGCTACTTGATAAAAAGCAGATTTTTTAAAAAAAGATAATATGATGTTGGTTTCAGTGTAAAGGTTTGGTTTGAGGAATCAAACAGGAAACATGGACACCAGTTAGAAAAAATTGCAATCACAATTCAGTATAAGAGATCACTGATAATAGTGGCAAGATAACATTATTGTGAAATGTTACTATTAATAGATAGATATATAACAACATTCTTTAATCTGATGTGTCTTAAAATAGGTTGAACTTTAGCTCTCATTCTCAGAAAGCAGAGTTAATAACTGCTCATTGTATTCTAATAAAGCACAACTCAACATATCAAAAAGGCACTAGGGAGGCTATTGTATAATAACCTAATTCTGTCTCCTATCTTCCATGCTACAGACTTGCTATCATATTTTCTGCTTATATTGGGGAATGATGGATTTACTTTCTTTAAAAAAACAAAATATCTGAGCACATATTAAGTTAGAAAAAATAAGACTAATTCAAATCAGATCTTACCGTATAAATAAATTAGTGATTTTAATAAGGTATGTATGCTGCCAGTGATTTTTTGTAAAAGAAAAAGGTACCAGAACTCACACATGTCATACAACCTGCCTTGCCTACCCTACAAGGTTCCATCCAAAAAAGGTGCTGGAAGTCCGTTCTGAGCGTTCTATGACAAAAAAAAGCCCTGTATGCTGCCCATTGTTCTGATATAGTGGAAGGCCTTTACGATCTGAATTTGTTCCCAGGCCTGGACATGGTGTGCCTGTGGAGCTTTATCAAGTTTTTCTTGTTTTTATTGATGAAGTTGTTTTTAGCCTGGTTATTTTATATACTTGTCAGCCTTGAGCACAAGATGGATAAACCTTTGATGCAGTAGTGGATAAGGTGCCACACGAATAGAACCCGTCTCCACTATCATTTAACACTTACTGTATATAAAGTCACTGGAGCATGTCAAGCATCACTGGGGTTCTGTATCACCAACATACTGATAACAAGTCAGTTTTTCTTCTCTACAGGTGAAACTCAAAAAATTAGAATATCGTGCAAAAGTTCATTTATTTCAGTAATGCAACTTAAAAGGTGAAACTAATATATGAGGTAGACTCATTACATGCAAAGCAAGATAGTTCAAGCCGTGATTTGTCATAATTATGATGATTATGATGTACAGCTCATAAAAACCACAAATCAACAATCTCAGAAAATTAGAACATTTGTTGTTGTGTGCTGCAAAGTCATGTCCGACTCATTGCGACCCTATGGACAACATTCCTCCAGGCCTTCCTGTCCTCTACCATCTTCTGGAGTCCATTTAAGCTCACGCCTACTGCTTCAGTGACTCCATCCAGCCACCTCATTCTCTGTCGTCCCCTTCTACTATTTGTTCTAAACCAGCCCTCTTCTCGCACCCCTAATCAAAGGAAGAGTCTGGAAAGCGTCCAAGATCAAAAGGCTTCTGCCAAGTTTTAATTACACTGTTACAAAAATACAAGAGCTTGACTTCTCAAAGAAAAAGTTGCTTTCAGCAACTAGCCCCTCCCCAAACACTTCTTTTATAGAGAGCTCAGGGCGTGGTCTCCCTGTGCCTCCTCCCGAGGAGTCCCATAGCCTTCCTTTGTTTGTCCCTGCTCGTCTGCCTCCTGCGTCGGGCGTCCTTGAACAGGGCCAGCTGTGGGTCATCATCCTCCGCACTCTCGGGCTCACACAGCTGAGAAGAGGTTCCCGGCTGAGGACTCTGCAAAGTCTCCAAATCATCATCAGCCGGTTCGTTTCCCTCCTCCCCCACATCTGAGTCCTCCGATACATCGGACCCGGCTGTCGGGCCCACAGGCTGGCCCTGAGTCACAACACTATCCCGCACCGCAGGGCCCTTCCCCCGGGTCTGCCGATCCGGATGCGGTCGGGATGGGAACTGTTCGTGAAAAGCAGTCACCAACGCAGGGGCATGAACGGCGGTCGCGTCTTCCCATGTGAAGTCCTCCGGCCCGTACCCTTTCCACTCGATCAGGTACTGGAAGCGACCTTTCAGCCAGCGGGAATCCCTGATGCTGGCGACCTCGTACTCGGGGGTGCTGTCGCCATCACGAGGTCCTGATGGGGGAGGTTCCGCTTGGCGAAGTGGACAAGCCGGTTGTTCGGGGACCAACAAGGACCGATGGAAGACGGGGTGCACGCGCAGGGAACGTGGCAGAGTTAAACGATAGGCGACCGGGTTGATGACGGCCTCGACTGGGAACGGTCCAAGGTAACGGTGGTCCAGCTTCCTCGCCGGCCGAGTGGATGGTAGGTTCCTGGTGGACAGCCAGACCCGATCCCCCACCGATAATGGAGGCGTATCCCTTCTCGACCGATCGGCGAACCTCTTGTAGTCGGCCTTGGCCTTCTCCAGCTGCCGTCGCACCAACCGATGGATCGCCTGTAACTCCGCCATGAATTCGTTCGCTGCCGGCTCCGGTGAGTCCACGGGAGAAAGGGGGAAAAACCGAGGGTGATAACCCACATTGGCCAAGAACGGTGTCATCTGCGTGGAGGTGTGCTGCGAGTTGTTAAAGGCAAACTCGGCTATGGCCAAATAGTCCACCCAATTGTCCTGCTGCAGGTTAACGTAGCAGCGCAGATACTGCTCCAAAATGCCGATGACCTTCTCGGTACCCCCGTCGGTCTGAGGATGATGCGCGGACGAGAGGCAAACCTTAATGTCCAACGCCCGCATCAACTCCTGCCAGAAGCGGGCTGTAAACTGGGCCCCCCTATCGGAGACGACTCTATCGGGAAGGCCGTGCAGCCGGAACACCTGTTGGATGAACATGCGACTAGTGGCGCGAGCTGACGGTAAGCCGCGACAGGGGATGAAGTGCGCCATCTTGGTCAACATGTCCACCACCACAAACACTGTCGTGAAGCCGGAGGATGGGGGTAGATCCGTCAGAAAGTCCATGGACACAGCCCCCCAGGGTCTCTTGGGCGTTGGCAAAGGCTGCAGTAAACCAGGCGGGGCCCCTGTCGCTGACTTGGCCTGCCTGCATGGGACGCAGGAGGTGACATAAGACTGGACATCGTGTCGGACTCGGGGCCACCAGAATGTACGGGAGACCAGGTTCAGAGTCTTGAACAGGCCAAAATGCCCCGCAGCCGGGTTATCATGACATTGGCTGAGGACGAGTCCCCTGAGTGGCCCTCCTGGAACATAGAGCCGGTCACGATAATACAGGAGTCCATCCGTGACCGACCAAGGCGAATCTGGCCCCACCTCTTCCTTCCGCTGAGCCACCCACGCCTCCTGCTGCTGCGCCTCCCGGATCCGAGCCCGTATATCCACCGGCTCCCGCACCGCGGCAAAAGACTCGACGGGGATCACGGTCCTGGGCGGAAGCTTGTCTTCCACTCGGGTGTACTCGGGCTTCCTGGACAGAGCATCCGCTCTCTGGTTGTGCCCGCTTGGTATGTACCGCACCCGGAAGTCAAACCTCGCAAAGAAGAGGGACCACCGGATCTGGCGTTGGTTCAAATTCCGAGCGGTCTGCAGGCTTTCCAGATTCTTGTGGTCCGTCCGGACCTCGATTTGATGCCGCGCCCCCTCCAGATGATGCCTCCAAGCCTCGAACGCCGCCTTGATGGCCAGCAGCTCCTTCTCCCAGATGGTATAGTTGCGCTCCGAGGGATTCAATTTCCGTGAGTGATACGCGCAAGGGAAAAGGGTACCGTTGGGCGTCGCTGCCTGAAGTAACACGGCCCCAATGGCAATGTCGGAGGCGTCCGCCTCCACGACAAATGGCCGTTGCGGGTCAGGATGCTTCAAGATGGGCTCCTTCATGAAGGCGTCCTTCAGAGCTTGGAACGCCTGTTGTTCGGGGGCGTTCCACTGGAACCGAGTCTTCTTCTGCAGGAGCCGGGTGAGGGGGGCTGTCAAGGCAGCAAAGCCAGGGATGAATGTCCGATAGTAGTTGGCAAATCCAAGAAGTCGCTGAATATCCTTCACGCGACGCGGGGGTTGCCAACTCTGCAATGACTCAACTTTACTCGGTTCCATGGCGATGCCCTCAGGAGAAATGCGGTGACCCAGGAAATCAATGGTCACCTGGTAGAACTGGCACTTCTCCAACTTGGCAAACAGCCGATGATTCCGGAGGCGCTGCAGGACCTGACGGAGATGCTGATGATGCGCTTCACGCGACGGGGAGTAAATCAGGATGTCGTCCAGGTAAATCACAACAAACTGGTCCAACAGATCCCGAAAGACGTCATTCATAAAATGCTGAAACACAGCGGGGGCGTTGGTCAGGCCAAACGGCATCACCGTGTACTCGAAATGTCCATAGCGAGTACCAAACGCCGTCTTCCACTCATCACCCGGCCGAACCCTGACGAGGTTGTAAGCTCCACGCAGGTCCAGTTTCGTGAAGATCTTAGCCTCCCGGAGTCGGTCCAAGAGCTCGGGGATGAGGGGCAGCGGGTAGCGGTTACGCACCGTGATAGCGTTGAGTTTCCGGTAGTCACAGCAAAGCCGTAACTCGCCCGACTTCTTTTTGACGAAGAGCACGGGCGCAGACACTGGCGAGGACGAGGGCCGGATGAAACCACGAGCCAAGTTCTTCGTCAGGAAGTCCCGCAATGCAGCCAACTCGGGCTCCGACATGGAGTACAAACGCCCCACTGGGAGAGGCGCATCAGGGACTAGGTCAATGGAGCAGTCGTAGGGCCTGTGCGGGGGTAATTGGTCCGCCTCTGACTCGCTGAACACGTCAGCAAAGTCGGACAGTTCGGGAGGCAAGGAAACCCCTGAGGAACCCTCCACCTGGCCGGCACAGATATGGCGGGTGTGGTCCACGCACTGCAAACTTGGGAAGGTGACCAAGTTCTGAGACCAATAGATCTGTGGATCATGCGCCCGGAGCCACGCCAGTCCCAAGACCACGGGGAAGTGCAGATCCGAAGTGACGTAGAACTGAATGGCCTCCACATGGGTACTGATGGCCATACACACGGGTTGCGTGGCGGCCGTGATAGGCCCGGACAGGAGCACTCGACCATCGATGGTCTCCACAAGCATGGGCGGATCCACTGGACACTGGGGAACAGCCCATTTGGCCACAAAGGCCGAATCCATAAAGTTAGTGGTAGCCCCAGAGTCAATTAAGGCATGGACTGGAATCCCCTCTGACTTGCCAGGGAGGATCAGACGTGCCTCCAAAATCAAATGCCGTGGAGGTTCACAGGCACCGTTGGAACGGCGTCGCTCGGAGTGGATGTTGTGGGTCGCCCGATCTTTCACACCGTCTAGATCGGGCTCGGGCCGTTTCCCGATAACAAAGCAGGGGACTTTCTCAGGGCAGGCTTGGTCACTGACGCCCGCTGACGCTTCTTCGGGCAAGAAGCAGCCAAATGTCCAGGGTCCCCACAGTAAAAACACAACCCCTCCGATCGTCGTCTGTCCATTTCCGTCACCGATAGACGGGACCTGGCGGCACCCAGCTCCATTGGCTCCTCCCTCTGGACCGGGGGCTCACGCACAACAGGGGCGGCAGGGGTCTGTGGGGTGGCACGGCGACTCTTACGCTGCTGCAGCCGGGCATCGATCCGCAGACAAAGATGGATCAGCCCATTCAGGTCTGAGGGAATGTCCACGCGGGCCAGCTCATCCAACATCTCCTCTGACAAGCCATCCTGAAAGGCATCCACGAGCGCAGCCTCATTCCAGGCGGAATCCTGGCTAAGCAGCCGGAAATCGCTGATATAGGCCTGTAGAGGGCGCTGACCCTGCCTCAAAGCTTTCAGGCGTCGGGTGGCCGTCTGTGCCTTAATCGGGTCCTCGTACATGAGGCGCATATGGTCACAAAACCCCCCAAAGTTATCCAACAAAGGGCTAGGCTGTGCCAACAGAGGCGTGCCCCAACGAGCTGCATCTCCCGACAAAAGGCTCAACACGTATCCCACCTTATCTCGGTCAGTGGGGAAATCAGCTGCTTTCACGCTGATATAAAGCTGGCATTGTCCCAGGAAGGCAGGAAACAGTTCTGGATTACCAGCGAATTTATCCGGCATAGCTATCTGACATTTCCTCCTGGGTGGGGGGGCAGCATGTACCTGAGCCTGCAGTTGTGCCACCTGAGTGGCCAGCAAGGTGAGTTGCTGGTTGAGCTGGACATTCTCGGCAAGAAGCTGCTCCATCGTAGTATTAAGGGGTGGGTGGCTGAAAGCAAACTGTTCTAAACCAGCCCTCTTCTCGCACCCCTAATCAAAGGAAGAGTCTGGAAAGCGTCCAAGATCAAAAGGCTTCTGCCAAGTTTTAATTACACTGTTACAAAAATACAAGAGCTTGACTTCTCAAAGAAAAAGTTGCTTTCAGCAACTAGCCCCTCCCCAAACACTTCTTTTATAGAGAGCTCAGGGCGTGGTCTCCCTGTGCCTCCTCCCGAGGAGTCCCATAGCCTTCCTTTGTTTGTCCCTGCTCGTCTGCCTCCTGCGTCGGGCGTCCTTGAACAGGGCCAGCTGTGGGTCATCATCCTCCGCACTCTCGGGCTCACACAGCTGAGAAGAGGTTCCCGGCTGAGGACTCTGCAAAGTCTCCAAATCATCATCAGCCGGTTCGTTTCCCTCCTCCCCCACATCTGAGTCCTCCGATACATCGGACCCGGCTGTCGGGCCCACAGGCTGGCCCTGAGTCACAACACTATTGCCCTCAATCTTTCCCAGCATTAGGCTCTTCTCCAGGGAGTCCTTCCTTCTCATTAGGTGGCCAAAGTATTTGAGTTTTAGCTTCAGGATCTGGCCTTCTAAAGAGCAGTCAGGGTTGATCTCCTCTAGGACTGACCGGTTTGATCACCTTGCAGTCCAAGGGACTCACAGGAGTCTTCTCCAGCACCATAGTTCAAAGGCCTCAATTCTTTGGTGCTCAGCCTTTCTTACGGTCCAGCTTTCACTGCCATACATTGCAACTGGGAAGACCATAGCCTTGACTATACGCACTGTTGTTGACAGGGTGATGTCTCTGCTTTTTAGTGTGCTGTCTAGATTTGCCATTGCTTTCCTCCCGAGGAGCAAGCGTCTTTTAATTTCTTGGCTACTGTCCCCATCTGCAGTGATCTTGGAGCCCAGGAAAATAAAATCTGTCACTACCTCCATTTCTTCCCCATCTATTTGCCAGGAATTGAGAGGGCCGGATGCCATGATCTTGGTTTTCTTAATGTTAAGTTTCAAGCCAACTTTTGCACTCTCCTTCACCTGCAACAAGAGGCTCTTTAGTTCTTCTTCACTTTCTGCCATTAGAGTGGTATCATCTGCATATCTTAGGTTGTTGATATTTCTTCCAGCAATCGTAATTCCAACTTTTGATTCCACTAACCCTGCCTTTCTCATGATGTGCTCTGCACATTGGCTCCCGGTTGCCCTGCGGGTGAGATTCAAGGTGCTGGTGATGACCTATAAAGCCCTAAATGCCTTGGGTCCGGGATATCTGAGGGAACACCTGCTGCCGGCATCAAGCTCCCTTCGTCCAGTGCGCTCCCAGAGGGAGGGTCTTCTCAGGGTGCCACCGGTAAGAGATTGCCAGCGGACGACACCCAGGGATAGGGCCTTCTCAGTGGGTGCGCCTGCCCTTTGGAACCAGCTGCCAGTGGAGCATAGGACTGCCCCCAACCTCCGTTCATTCTGCCGGGACCTGAAGACCTGGCTCTTTGAGCTCTCTGGCCCAGGCTGAGAATTTTAATTTTAATTTTAACTGGGGTTTTATTTGTCCAGAGACGGATATAATTTTTTAATTGTTTTTAACTTTTGTATTTTTGTTTTTAATCACCCTGTAAACCGCCCTGAGTCCTTCGGGAAAGGGCGGTATATGAATGTAATAAAATAAATAAATAAAATAAATAAATAGGCAGGGCGACAGTATACAGCCTTGCCGGACTCCTTTCCCAATTTTGAACCAATCAGTGGTTCCGTGTCCAGTTCTCACTGTTGCTTATTGGCCCACATATAGGTTTCTCAAGAGACAAATAAGATGGTCTGGTACGCCCATCTCTTTAAGAACTTGCGACAGTTTGTTATGATCAACACAATCAAAGGCTCTAGCATAGTCCAAGGGCCGGCAACCTAAAAGAGTGAAAGAGCCACTCGGAACCAGTTCCCTCACAAAAGGAAAAACTCGGAGTTGCAAAGAAGGATGTGCATGCACGCACATATACAAAACAACATGCTCCAACTCTTCCCCCCCAGGAAACTAAGAGGTTCACAGACCGGTTTTCACGCCACCTTCCAGCTTCTGCCACTACTGCTGCAAACTGGAAAGGGCGATTTGTGGCTTCGGGAGGCACCTGCGCGGCAGTGGCAGCAGGTTTCCCTGGCGACTGGTGCTGGGTCGCGGTGAGGTCTTCAGCCCGGGTGCCGCTGGAGCCACCCGAGCACCCTCCCCCTCCCCTGGGGCCTCCAAACCGCCGCCGCCCGTTTGGAGAGCATGTTTGACAAAGGCGAAAGCTCTGCAAATGGGACGGTGGAGGTTTGGAGAGCTGCTGCCTTCGTCCGTCTTTCTTTCAAACTCGAAGGCAGCAGCTCTCCAAACTGGGCGGCGGAGATTTGGAGGGGGCGGCGGAGGTTTGGAGATCTGCGCAGGTCTCCAAACCTCTGCCTCCCCATTTGGAGAGCTGCTGCCTTCGTCCATGTTTGAAAGAAACCTGGACAAATGCAGCAGCTCTCCGCATTTGAAAGAAACACGAACACAGCAGTTCTCTCTAAACCTCTGCCTCCCCGTTTGGAGAGCTGCTGCCTTCGTCCATGTTTCTTTCAAATTCGGACGAAGAAAGTAGCTCTCCAAACGGGGAGGCGGATGTTTGGAGAGCTATGCAGCCCTATTTGGAGAGCTGCTGCCTTCGTCCGTGTTTCTTTCAAACGCGGACGAACGCAGCAGCTCCCCGTTTGGAGAGCTGCTGCGTTCGTCTGCATTTGAAAGAAATGATCAGCGCTTTCTGCATTTGGGACGAAGAGAGAGGGAGACTGTAAGGAGGGTGAAATCAGCGCAGGCTGACAAACGCCGAATCTTGTGTCTTCGTTCCAAATGCAGAAAGCAAACTGAAACAAAGAGAAGGAGACTGCACTGGGCCACCCCAACAGCAGCTACCACCGGCGGAGTGATTGCCCGCTCCTTGGGGCTCACTGCTGCCGGCACAGGGATTTGTTTCTGTGGGGGAGGCGGAGGCTGACGGAGATGCGGCAGACCTCCAGCGTCTCTCTCTCGCCGCCGCCTCCATCGCTAGTTATTGGCTTCTGCTAAGGCTGAACCTGGGCAGCCTCCTCCACCCCCAGCAGTGACCGACCCACTCACTGACTGACCCACTCACCTTTCCAGCAGTCCACCTGTCTCTTCCTCTGCTGCCGCCATGTGCAGTCTGAGGAAGAAAAGAGGGTCCCACAAACTAAAGAACTTCAAACAATTAATTCAAGCTTCACAAGGGTTTTTTTAACCATGAGAAGTTTGAATTGATTGGTTGAACTTTTTTAGTCCCAGTTTTGTTTTGTTTTTTTGGACTGCATATGGCAGAGGACTGGGAGCTGCAGGAGATGACTGAAAGAGCCGCATGCGGCTCCGGAGCCGTGGGTTGCCAACACGTGGCATAGTCAATGAAGCAGAAGTAGATTTTTTCTGGAACTCCCTAACTTTCTCCATGATCCAGTGTATGCTGGCAATTTGATCTCTAGTTCCTCCACCTCTTCGAAATCCTGCCTGTACTTCTGGTAGTTCTCGATCCACATATTGCTGGAGTCTAGCTTGTAGGAATTTAAGCATAACTTTACTAGCATGACAAATGAGTGCAATGGTGCGGTAGTTTGAACATTCTTTGGCACTGCCTTTCTTTGGAATTGGAATGTAAACTGATCTTTTCCAATCCTGTGGCCACTGTTGAGTTTTCCAAACTTGCTGGCAAATTGAGTGTAGCACTTTTACTGCATCGTCTTTTAAGATTTTGAATAGCTCAGCTGGAATACTGTCACCTTTGTTGTTGCTCAGCTTTTCTAAGGCCCACTTCACTTCACATTCTAGGATGTCTGGCACGAGGTCAGTGACCACCTCATTGTGATTATCAGGGACATTAAGCTCATTCTTGTATAGTTCTTCTGTGTAATTTTGCCACCTCTTCTTAATCTCTTCTGCCTCTGTTAGGTCCCTGCCATTTTGGTCCTTTATCATGCCCATTTTTGCATGAAATGTTCCCTTCATCTCTCCAATTTTCTTGAAAAGATCTCTGGTCCTCCGTATTCTATTGTTTTCTTCTATTTCTTTGCACTGTTCATTTAAGAAAGAATTCTTATCTCTTCTAGCTATTCTCTGGAATTCTGCATTCAATTGGGCGTATCTTTCTTTTTCTCCCTTGCCTTTCGCTTCCTTCCTTTTCTCAGCTATTTGCAAAGCTTCCTCAGACAGCCATTTTGCTTTCTTGCATTTCTTTTTTTTTTTTGGGGGGGATGGTTTTGGTTGCTACCTGTTCTACAATGTTGCGAACCTCTGTCCATAGTTCTTCAGGCACTCTATCAGATCTAATTCCTTAAATCTATTTGTCACCTCTACTGTATATTCAACAGGGATATGATTTAATTCATACCTGAGTGGCCTAGTGCTTTCCCCTACTTTCTTCAGTTTAAGCCTAAACTTTGCAATGAGAAGCTCATAGTCTGAGCCACAGTCAGCTCCTGGTCTTGTTTTTACTGACTGTATAGAGCTTCTCCATCTTTAGCTGCAGAGCATATAGTCAATCTGATTTCTGTGTTGACCGTCTGGTGATGTCCATGTGTAGGGTTGTTGGAAAAGAGTGTTTGCTATGACCATCGTATTCTCTTGGCAAAATTCTATCAGCCTGTGCCCTGCTTCATTTTGTACTCCAAGACCAAACTTGCCTGTTATTCCGGTCATCTTTTGGCTTCCTACTTTAGCATTCCAATCCCCCATGATGATAAGAACATCATTTTTTGGTGTTAGTTCTATAAGGTGCTGTAGTGCTTCACAGAACCGGTCAATTTCATCCTCTTCAGCACTGGTGGTTGGGGCATAGACTTGGACTACTGTGATATTGAATGGTTTGCCTTGGATTCGAACTGAGATCATTTTGTCATTTTGAGGATTGTATCCCAGTATTGCTTTTCCTACTCTTTTATTGACTATGAAGGCTACTCCATTTCTTCTGAGGGACTCTTGCCCACAGTAGTATACCTGATGGTCATCTGAATTAAATTCACCCATTCCTGTCCATTTTAGTTCACTGATACCTAAGATGTTGATGTTCAGTCTTGTCATCTCTTTTTTGACCACATCAAGCTTTCCTTCATTCATGGATCTTACATTCCAGGTTCCTATGGAGAAAAAATCTTTACAGCATCGGACTTTCCTTTCACCACCAGACACATCCACAGCTGAACGTCCTTTCGGCTTTGGCCCAGTCACTTCATTCTTTCTGGCACTACTAGTACTAGCCCTCTGCTCTTCCCCAGTAGCATATTGGACACCTTCTGACCTGAGGGGCTCATCTTCCTTTGTCATTTTGTTTTGCCTTTTGGTACTGTCCATAGGGTTTTCATGGCAAAGATACTGGAGTGGGTTGCCATTTCCTTCTCCAGTGGATCACGTTTTGTCAGAACTCTCTGCTATGACCTTTCTGTCTTGGGTGGCCCTGCACAGAATAGCTCATAGCTTCATTGAATTACGCAAGCCTCTTCGCCACGACAAGGCAGTAATCCATGAAGTGGTTAGAATATTACATGCAATCAATAAAACAAGGAGTGTACATAGAACAATATCGGACCTCTGAAAAGTATAAGCATGCATATGTACTCAGTACTTGGTTTGGGCCCCTTTTGCAGCAATTACTGCCTCAACGCGGTGTGGCATGGAAGCTGTCAGCCTGTGGCACTGCTGAGGTGTTATGGAAGACCAGGATGCTTCAACAGCGGCCTTCAGCTCTTCTGTTGTTTGGTCTCATGTCTCTCATCTTTCTTTTGGCAATGCCCCATAGATTCTCTATGGGGTTCAGGTCAGGTGAGTTTGCTGGCCAATCAAGCACAGTAATCCCACGGTCATTGAACCAGGTTTTGGTGCTTTTGGCAGTGTGGGCAGATGCCAAGTCCTGCTGGAAAATGAAGTCAGCATCCCCATAAAGCTTGTCTGCGGAAGGAAGCATGAAGTGCTCCAAAATCTCCTGGTAGACAGCTGCATTGACCCTGGACTTAATGAAGCACAGTGGACCAACACCAGCAGGTGACATGGCTCCCCAAATCAACACAGACTGTGGAAACTTCACACTGGGCTTCAAGCATCTTGCAGTGTGTGCCTCTCCATTCTTCCTCCAGACTCTGGGTCCTTGGTTTTCAAAGGAGATGCAAAAGTTGCTCTCATCAGAAAAGAGGAGTTTGGACCACTGAGCAACAGACCAGGTCTGTTTTTCTTTAGCCCAGGTAAGACGCTTCTGACGTTTGTTGTTCAGGAGCGGCTTGACAAGAGGAATACGACATTTGAAGCCCATGTCCAGGATCCGTCTGTGTGTGGTGGCTCTTGATGCACTGACTCCAGCCTCAGTCCACTCCTTGTGAAAGTCCCCAACACTTTTCAGTGGCCTTTTCCTGACAATCCTATCCAGGCTGCAGTCATCCCTGCTGCTTGTGCACCTTTTTCTTCTACAGTTTTCCCTTCCACATAACTTTCTATTAATGTGCTTTGATACAACACTTTGGGAACATGCAACTTCTTTTGCAATTACCTTTTGAGGCTTTCCCTCCTTATGGAGGGTGTCAATGGTGGTTTTCTGCACAACTGTCAGGTCAGCAGTCTTCCCCATGATTGTGATTCCTACTGAACCAGACTGAGAGACCATTTAAAGGCTCAGGAACCCTTTGCAGGTGTTATGGCTTAATTAGCTGATTAGAGTGGGACACTTTGAGCCTAGAATATTGCACCTTTTCACAATATTCTAATTTTCTGAGATTGTGGATTTGGGGTTTTCATGAGCTGTATGCCATAGTCATCACAATTATGACAAATCACGGCTTGAACTATCTTGCTTTGCATGTAATGAGTCTATCTCATATATTAGTTTCCCCTTTTAAGTTGTATTCCTGAAATAAATGAACTTTTGCACAATATTCTAATTTTTCAAGTTTCACCTCTACCCTGACATCCTCCTGAACCTGTGGCTTTTCTTTAAACTGCAGATGAAGCTATGGGAGGGAGGGGGAAGGGAGGGGTTTGCCAGCTTGGGTGGTGTCCAGTTGTGATCTTACGTGAAGAAAAAGATTTTGCTACTCTTGCCTTAGATTATTGCAGCATAATCTACAGCTCTTTAAAGTCTATTTGGAAGTTTCAGTTGGTTCAATATATAGGAGTTGAGGTGCTTTCTATTGTGTGCTGTGGAACACATTATTCCAGTACTACAGGCCCTATGTTGGCACATCCAATGCCCATGGAAGTCCCTGAACCCCACCGACAGGGTGGCCTCCCTCTTAATTTTGACTGGGACATGTTGGAAGTCGTTTAGTTTTAGGTTGGTAGGCCTCAATTGAGGCCGCTGCTTGCTCCAGCAACTCATGAATTTAAACGTCTCATGCGTGATAATGGAGACTGCAGAGCCGGAGTCAAGCTCCACCTTGCAAGGAATGCCCTGCAAGTAGACCTATAATTTAATTTTGGGGATGAGCAGCCAGTGGACCTCAGTGTGGGACGTCGCCCACCGGCTTTCGAAGAAGTTAGTAGTGGTGTATTGTTGGGCCCTGGTACCTTTCGGTGATGCGTCCTCGGGCTGTAGTTCATGTTGGCCACCTCGGGAACGGTTCTGGCAGATGGAGGCGATGTGACCTGTTTTTCCGCAGGCCCGACACTTGGCCGTCCAGAATTTGCAGGCCGCCCTCGCATGGTTTCCGCCACAACCAGCACACTTGGGGGTTGTCACGCTGCAGCCATAGCCGGTACACTTGTTAGATCTTGTTGGCTTCTGCTGGGCTCCCTGTTTGTCACGCCGAAGTTGTGATTGTTCCAGCCTCCATTGCACCGCATCGATCTTGGCCTCTTTGTCCGCTCTGCCGCTCTCGCCATGCGCAGTGATTGCCTGATGGATGGATCTCCCAGGGCTGCTGGGTCGGGGGGGTGGTCTGCTCTGCGCCATCGGCCATGTTGTGGGCCAAAACCTCATCTTGGACCTCCTGGAGGGTCAGGTTGGGTCTCGCGAACATCTTTTGCCACAGCCACTTGTCACGTAGGCTGAAGATGATCCGGTCGCGTAGTCTCTCATCCAAGTCTGTGAATTTGCAGAGGTGGGCGGCCTGCCGTACGCCCGTGATGAAATCCACCACCAACTCACCCTGCAGTTGGGCCCTTTGTTCGAACTGGAACTGCCAGGCCAGTTCAGACATTCGTGGGTTGAAGTGTTTATTAAGCTTCTCCGTGAGGTCTCTGTAGGAGACGCTCCTAATGGCGTCCGGCGAGCACAGGCCTACGGCCAAATCATAAATGGTGGACCCGCTGAGGCAGAGCAGGGCTGCCACCTTCATGCTGTGATCCAGTTTACCCGCAGGTAAAATTCGACCTGTCCCAGGTGCGATTTCCAATGTTCCGTGTGGCGGATATCGAATGCCTGGATCTGTCCTGTCTGTGCCATGCTGCTGCATCCGGTTCAGGAGTCCTGCTTCGGAGGTGACCACTAGCGTGGTGACTAGCCGGCCGTTGATGGGGGGGGGGAAAAGATGCCTCTTTCCTCCAGCAAGCGATGCCGTCCCTGAGTGAATTCAGTTCTTAGATGAAGCAGTATCCCACCCTCATCGCCACTATTGTGTAGTGGGTTCTGGAACACATGAATGACGCCAGGCACAGGAGTACAGCATAACCATCTTTATTAGGTGGTAGATTGGACTGCCCAAATAGGGATTACCTGTGCTCTTTTATACCTGGCCAGGTGTGCTCCCAGCCAATCAATTCAAACCTGGTTTTCCCGCCGAAAACCTAACCCTTGCCTTAGCAGTAGTTTTGGTACAGCGCCACCTAGTGGTATCGGTTGAGCTGTCGCTTATAGTGTTATTAACCCTATACATAACACTCTAGAAATGTGTTAGCCCTCTGAAATGGCTAGTTAGTGCTCAGGTTAGCTCTGACCTTGGTTGCCTTCTGAAAGCAGCAGAAAAAAGACACCTTTTAGATTAGAAGGCAAAATACAAGTTATGCCTTTGGGGGGTGATTTTTGCTTTGTGTATGCCATGGTTTTTATTACTTTTAAACATATTGTGGATGTGTAATAAATAACAAATACATGAAGAGTATTTGCTTTAATAATAGCTCTGGATAGAGAATTTATAGCAATTAGAATAAATATTACATAACAAAAGTCAACCCTCTCCTCTGTAACCTTGTCTCAATGAAAACAAGCAGTTAGATGAGTTTTCTCTCCAAGGTATGAAATAAGGAACCAAATGATTTTAGCCTTATTCTTTTCAGTTCTAACATCATAGCTTTTGCAACCTATGGAAAGATCAATCACAGGCCTCTTATTTCTTAAATATTGTTCCATAGATGGCGGCTGGAGTTAAGTTCCATCCACGATGGGTGGAGTTGAAGCAAAGAGGGAGGTCATACACAAAGAAGAATGGGACACATATGTTCTTAAAATGCCCTTGTGTTTTGCTTCATAGTCTGCCAACTTCCCGTGTCTTTTTCTTTCCCAAGCTGTAGGCTAAAGTAAAGGGAGTGGTGACTTAGAAAAGGTCTTAACTGATCTCCTGAAGAACGTTTCTGAGGTTGATTCAAGGATTTCATGTTACTCCACATCCCATGTTGTTATTTGTTAGGGCTCCAGGCTTGGGAGATCATGTGAGAAAATAATTATCTCTGACCTTTCCCCATTTTAATTAGAAATAAATTAGTGCATGTGTAATGTTATACAGATAGTCCAACAGTTTGTTTAGTGAACGTTCAAAGTTGCAACAGTACTTAAAAATGTGACATATGATCATTTTTCACACTTATGACCATTGTAGCATCCCCACGGTCACATGATTTACATTTGGATGCTTGACAACTGACTCACATTTATGATGATTGCAGTGTCCCGAAGTCATCCTTTTGAGACCTTCTGACAAGCACAGTCAATGGGAAAAATAGATTCACTTAACAATCATGTTATTAATTTAACAACTGCACTTAACAAATGGGGCAAAAAGTCATAAAATGGGGCAAAACTCACTTAACAAATTTATCATTTAACAACATAAATGTTGGGCTTAATTGTGGTTGAAAGGACTACCTGTATAAGCCATGCAATACTGTAATGCCTCTATTTTATTGGCACTTCTATCAAGGTGGTATTTCATTTCTCATTTTATGCATGTGAAAACTTAATGTTAATGAATATTTTAGCGGATAACCAAATGATTTCAGAAGCTTGACATTCCCTTTAAATTATAATAGCTGGTGCCTCTTGATATAGATTACTAAGCTTTTCAATTAGAAAATACTTGCTTCAAGTTTGCTTTTTTCCATCACAACTCCATTCTCAAATATTGCTGCCTAATTAATGCACCATTCCAGATATAATTATTCAGTTGAGCCTGCATGATGACAAGTAATGTCAGTAAGTATGTCAGCTGTTGTGCTGAAATCTAAGGGAACAGCACTCAAAGCTTGATGAATAATCAAGCCTTACTTAATTGTAATTAATTTGTCACCACCCAGACAATCTAAAGACAAAAACCATAACATACCACAACTAGATAGGAGCCAGATGTCAATCCTTGGGGCACCATTGCACAATTGCATCAGCATTTAGTAACTCCATGGAACATTCCATATTTGCACCAATAAAACCAAACTAATAAAATCCACTAGTTAGTGAAAGATGTTGCATGAATCTAAGAGTGCATTACAAGGGTTGGATCAAAATCCTGTAATACAATATAAAATACTATATATACATAAATGTAATGATTTGTTAAAATCTGATTAACTGTACATTTTTGTTATTCTATAATTATTCAAAGCCACATTACCAATGTCAATGTTGGATGACTTGTTACCTTCAGATAGTGATGCTGGGTCTTAGCTGAGTGTCTATGAAAAGCAGACTATATCCCATGAATTAAGAACAAACATTTGTGTGAAGAAGTAAAATACAGAAGTCCAAAATAACAGAACTGTTCCTTTCACCCCCTGCTCCCCAATGAAAGCTAGCTCACAGATCGGCAATCCACGGCTCTGGAGCCGAATGTGGCTCTTTCAGTCTTCTACTGCAGCTTCCAGTCCTCCTCCGCCATTTGCAGAGAGAGAGAGAGAGAGAGAGAGAGAGAGAGAGGCACTTGCACTTCCTTTCTCTCTCTCTCTCTCTCTCCGATCTTCTGCTTACCTGGCCAGCTGGCCTCATGCTGTTCTCTGACAAGCTGGCAAGCTTATTGGGTGGGCTCCCTGCCCTTGCTGCATCTCCACAGGAAGCAGCAGAAAGCAGACTCACTCTCTCTCTCTCTCTCTCTCTCTCTCTCTCTCTCTCTCTCTCTCTCTCTCTCACACACACACACACACACACACACACACACACACACACACATTTACCTACTTAGTGGGGGAAGAGGACTGGCAGACCAAGGGCAGAGAGAGCCAGCCCAATAAGAATGTGTGTCAGCTTGTCGGAGAACAGCATGAGGCCAGCTGGCCAGGTGAGCAAAAGTTCGGAGAGAGCGGGGGAGAGAGGGGAGAGAGAGAGAGAGAGAGAGAGAGAGAGAGAGAGAGAATATGAATATATGTTGTCCTTACTGGACTTTTAGTAAAGAACGTTTAATGAAATATTTTGATTTTTTTAAATTAAGAGATGAGGTATGGGGATAATTATGTTGTATTTAAAGATGGTAGATAAGCTACTAAAATTGTTTTCACCTGTTGGGATAAAGGAGAAAGGGTTTCCCCCCCCCCTCTCTTTCTCTGGGATAAAAATTTGTTTTCTTTCCAGCAGTTCATTGATTTCATAAATGCAACACACTATAGATTTTTTTAGACATAGCATAAAGGTTAAAAAAGGATATATGCAGTGTAATCTTCATTTTAGATTTCAAATGGGTTTTGTGGCTCCCAATGTTTTCTTTTCTGTGAGAAATGGGTCCAAGTGGCTCTTTGAGTGTTTAAGGTTGCCGAGCCCTGGGCTAGCTCTTTCCTTGGCTCACTCAGAGATGCAACATGTAAACAGAACTTCGTTTTCATTTTTGTTTTCTTTTTTTGATATTTTTGATATTTGTTATATATTTAAGCAGTTTTCATTACCTTTTCTATTTGTATATTACAGTAATAACTGGCATAGCTTCCAGACTTGTAAGGCTAATGTCTACACATTTTCCTCCTGAAGAGTTAGCTGTGAACAGGATCGGGCTACAAATATATCCCTTTTCTGTGCAATCCCACTGCTTGATTTATCATATTCTGGTGCTGTCTGTCTACTTTAATAAGTCAACTTTAAATAGATGATTTTTCTGCAGATTTTGGAGATTACTTCACCAATAAAATCCATGTATGTCACTGCTGTTGATGCAATCCACAAATAAGACTGATATGTAATTCATGTACACCATTACAAGGCAAGTAATTTCCATGCTAATTTTTGAATGTTTGATTCAAAGAAATGGGACTACAAAAAAATGGAACTACAACTACATGGAGGGAAGCATGCAGTGGGATACCTCAAGATTCTGTTCTGGGATCAGTACTTTTAAACATCTTCATAAATGATCTAGATGAGGGGTTAAAGGGAAGCTCATGAAATTTGCAGATGACACCAAGCTCGGGATAATTGCTAACACTTTGGCAGATAGACTAAAAAGATCTTGAAGACTTGAACATTATTGCAGTTAAGTGGTGAGAAAAATAAGATCCTGTACTTAATAAAACACAATTATAGAATAGGCAGTACCTGACTTGAAAGTAGCAACTGTGAGAGGGATCCGGGTATCCTAGTGGGCCACCACTTGAATATAAGGCAGTAGTGTGATGCAGCTGCCAAAAAAGCCAATGCAACCCTAGGCTGCCTTAATAGAGGGATAACATCAAGATTATGAGAAGTGGTAGTGCTGCTTTATACTGCATGAGTGAGGCCACACTTGGAATACCACATCGAGTTCTGACCACCACAATACAAAAAAGATGCTGAGATCTTAGAAAGCCTGAATAAAACTTATAAGAGGTCTGAAAGCTAAATGGTACAATGAATAGTTATGGGAACTAGATATGCGTAGCCAAACAAAGTGAAGGTTTAAGGGTGACATGATAGCTCTTTTCTGGTATTTGAGGGGCTATCACAGAGAAGAGGTTGTTGACTTAGTCTCCAAAGCACTTGAGGGTAGGACTAGAAGCAATGAGTGGAAGCTTGTTAAAGAGATATTCAACCTGGAACTAAAGAGAAATTCCCTGATAGTGAGAAAAAAATCATCAATGGAGCATCTTGCCTCCCAAAACTGTGGGTGCTTCATCACTGGAGGTTTTCAAGAAAAGATTGAACAGCTATTTATCTGGGATAGTATAACATCTCTTACTTAGGCAGGGGATTGGCAGTGTTTCCACGGTGCACCAGAAACCGGGCCATGCAAACAAGTGAAATCCCATCTGCACATGTATAAGATGTAAATAGTGGGCAAAACCACAGCCGCTCCAGTCTGTGGAAAAATCTCTCTCCATGGAACTGGTTCCTGGTGCCTAAAAGGCTGGGGGCCACTGGGCTAGAATATCTAGAATAGGAAGAATGTATATGTGGAGAGATTTAAAATTATTGTCTCTTGTTTCTCAGAATAGCTAAAAATGCTGTTCTTGGATTTATCAAGCTGACGAATGCTTTTCTTCTTTTCTTCTTTATCTGTTGCAACAAGGCTTACAGCTGATAAATAGATACCATTCCTTCACATTCTATCATAGTCATTACAGCTGAACATGGTGGTGAAGCATGGATTTAATCACCTGAAAGCTAACAACATTATTTATGCACCTTCTTCAAGGTGAAATAGGATTTCTTGTTGTATTTTTTAAATAATATCCATGAAAGTCATAGATATAAGTAGTCCTTGACTTAGGAACATTCATTTAGTGGCTGTTCAAAATTATGACAGCATTGAAAAAAGTGACTAACAATCATTACATTTCCATTTTTACCCACTGCAGCATTTCCATGGTCATATAATCAAAATTCAGGCACTTGGCATGTACTTATAATGGCTGCAGTGTCCTAGGATCATGCAATTGCCATTTTCAACTTTCCCAACTGGCTTCCAACAAACAAAGTCAATGGAGAAATGATGGAATTCATTTAACAATTATGGTCATAAAGGTTGTAAAATTGCACGCGGTCACATGACTCACCTGTGGGCTTTCCAGTCCCAATTGTGATTGTAAATTAAGGACTGTTTGTTTATAAAATTTATTGACCACGCATCTTACCATAAGGTAATTCTGTGTGGCTTACAGACATAAAAATATATCTACCAAGATTAAAATCAAGGAGACATGGGAAAGACAAGGATGGAATGGAGGGAGGGAGATAGGATTGTTACTTGATCAACTCCACTGTGCTGTTCCCCCATTATTTCTGAACTGTGTCCTTTGACTGATCTCCAAAGACCTACTGAATTTTTATCCAAGTCAATGATAGGAAACAAAAATCCATCCTTTTTCCTGGCAATCCTTGGACTGAAGGTGCCAAATGCTAGGAAGTGATTACAATTCATTCTGACCTATTTTTCATACTAGATTTTTATGTGGGATTAGAACCACCAATAAGGACAGTTGTTAGGATTAGTGGTTGACTGCATAGTCATGTTGTAGAAAGAGAGCCATTATATGATCATCATTTTATCATACACTTTTTTCATTTATGCATGATTTGACATGCATCAATTGGATAAAGACATGCATCAGTTCTGCCAATCACTTGACTGACTTCACAAACAAGGCATTAATTTTTGTGTCATAACTTCTTTGGTCTTCATCTTGTTAAAATTACCTTTAAACATATATTGTTATGTTAATTAGACTCATAAAATCCATACAACAGAATAGTATACTTTTACACAAATCAGTGGTTATAGTGGTTCATATTATAAAATAATTAGTTAAACTAGAGAGATCTATACTCCACCATGTATGAATTTTAAGCAGAAATAGTGCAAAAATACTGCAACCCAATGCCTGACACTATACTTTCCTTCATGGTAAAAAAGCAAATAGCAAACTGAAAATATTTTAGTTTACTGGCCTCTTATTCAATTCAAATAAGCATTAAAGCAGCCAAATCTCCTTCAATGCTTCATTACTGCACATGGATATAATTTAATGCTATAATGTTATTCAATCTGCATTTAATTTCATGCAAATTATTTACAAATGTTAAAAAGAGGGCTGCTGGAACAAGAAGGAAGCAATACATTCCATTCTGGGGGAGGATTCTTCTTTACAATATATATTTGAATCCATTTATAAATAGGGGCCAGAATTTATCTTCCATTATAGTATTGCTTAGCATTTTTTAAACTGCAGGAAGGATGCCTGTTTGTTCCAGATCAATCATCATAAGTACATATTTTCTAAAGATAGAACAATATTTGGCCCTGGAAGCAAGCTACTCAGCAATCAACTGACTGCCTGCATTAAGGGAAATAATATGGCCGATAATTTACAGTGTTTACATCAGACATAGAAACTACATCAGGAATTTTGGGTTTTCATGATGATTGCTTCCAGGAGATGTGTAGCAATGCTGTATTTCCAAATACCTCTCTTGGTACTCCAATGTCCACTCACCAGCTTAGTTTCTTTAAAGATTCTTTACAATTTTTAAAAAAGTAGCTACCGTACAGTAGGAAGGTGCCATTCTACAAAGCAAAACACAAGCTTCTAGCACAGGGGTCCCAAACCCCTGGTCCGTGGACTGGCACTGGGCTGTGGCATGTCAGAAACCGGTCTGCGTAAACAACCGACCCATTGTGACCCCATGGACAACGGTCCTCCAGGCCTTCCTGTCCTCTACTTTCATGAGGTATAAAGGTAAATTATCTATAGTTTTAGAGTTTCACAGCAATTGGGAGCAGAATTTCCATCACTAAGTGATGTGGTGATGAAACTCAAATGCATCAGTTAGCAATGGTGCTCCCTACTATCCTGGTGGCTGTTGTTAACCAAATCCCATGGTCTTTAGGCAAGGTAACTTCCTGCTGGCAAGTCAATGGGAAACTGGTAGGAAGTTGCAAGGCCCAGGAGGTTTGCAAACAGGCAGGTTAGTGACTGCTACCATGTGTGAAAAAGTGTGATGTGGCAAGGATGCTGTGATGACTGCAAATCCGGAATCAGGAAAGTGTGTGTAACACTATAGTAGTAGTAGAGTGGGTGTAAGTCAAGGACTATCCATAACAATAGAAATAGCACTTAGATGTATATACCTCTTTGCAGTGCCTGACAGCCTTTCTAAGTGGTTTACAGAGTCAGCATGGGTCCTCATTTTACCGACCTAGGAAGGATGGAAGGCTGAGTCAAAGTTAAGCCAGTGAGAATCAAACTGCCGAATTGTTGGCAGCTGGCAGTCAGCAGAAGTAGCCTGCAATACTGCATTCTAACTACTGCACCACCATGGCTCTTCATAATCAAACTGTAAATAATGTGTTTATACTTTTATCTGAACTATTCAACTATTCAAATTTTTCTTTTGTTATGAGATATATTGTTTCTGATAAGGCTCCATTTCTTTCATTGCTCATATTGTGGTTCAATAATGAGTAAATGTGGAAAACTTCCACAGCATTATCTTTACAGTCATGTATGGTTGTTCCCATCTCGAAAACTGAAATAGTGCTTTCTATAGCAAGAGTCACTTCCTTCTATTTGCACACTAACACAGGTAGTCCTTGAGTTATAATCACAACTAAGCCCAAAACTTCTGTTGCTAAGAAATATAGTTGTTATGTGAATTTTCCCCATTTTATGACCTTTCTTGCCACAGTTGTTAAATGAATAACAGCAGCTGTTAAGTTAGTAACACAGCTATCAAGTGAATTTGGTTTTCCTATTGACTTTGCTTGTAATAAGGTCAGAAAATGCGATCACATGACCCAGGCACACTGTAACCATCATAAATAAATGCCAGTTGCATCCAAATTTTGACCATGCGACCATGGGGATGCTGGTACAGTTATAAGTGTGAAAATGCTCATAAATCACTTTTTTCAGCACCATTGTAACTTTGAATTGTCACTAAATGAATGGCTGTAAGTTGAGAACTACCTGTGATGTAATTTTCTAGTGTAATTTTATTTTTTTGCAATTCTTTATCCACTTAATTCTAATCCCATATTTGAATCATCAATATTAATTTGGGATTCTTATTAAAAAATCTGTGGAGGGCTTCCGGATGGCAAGGCGACGCCAGAGGCAGCCATTTCTTGGCTGTCAGCCTCGCAGCTCCATAGAGCCGCCGAAAACAGCGTCGATCAGCTGTTCGGTGGCTCGGAAGCCCCCACCTCGGGAGAAGAGGAGGGGGTGAGCGTCCAGGTAGGGGTAGAGCTCTCCGGGGCCGCCAGAACATAGAGTTTTGGTGGCAGAAGGATTGAGCCCCCCCCCGAAGCCTGGGCATGCTCCAGACTGCGAGGCATCTCTGCTCCGGGTTTTTTGGAGCAGAACAGGGCGTTCGCAACCATCCCTGTTAGCAAGGAAGAGCTTTTGAGAACGAGGACGCAGGCAGAGCGATGCAGGAGATTTTGGTGAAGATGGTGTTTTGATCTTTAACTCAATGGACTTTGCTGAATCTGCAAGTGAAAGTGCATAGTTAACAATAGAGGGTGATAATCTTCTAAAGTTCCTGCCCTGAGGCAGCAGTCTTCGGTGAAAATTTCATTGTCCTCTGCATCTGAATCTGTATCAGCTTTTACAGTAAAAGATTTGCAGAGTTTGCTGCAAGAGACTATGGAAAAGCAAATGCAACAATTTGTTGAGATAATGGAGAAAAAGTTGGAGGAGAAGTTTACAGAGAAATTAGCAGAAATGAGAGCAGACATCACATCTGTAATGTTAAATATGGCTAAAAGCATTGAGATTTTGGATGAAAGAGTGGAAGATCTTGTTTAAAATGATATTAGAATGGAAGCCAAAATGACAGAAACTGAAAATGTGATAGAGAAAATGGATTATGATTTGATTTTGACACAGTATTCTCAGATGGAGTTTGCTTTGAGAATCAGAGGCCTAAAAGAAAATCCTAAGGAAAATTTGACGAAAATGGTTTCTGAGGTTTTGGAAGGGGTGTTGGAGCGATCAGCAGATGAAATAATGGAAGATATAGATAAAATCTTCCGTGTTAATTCGTGGATTGCAAGACATAGGAAATTACCCAGAGATGTGGTGGTTTATTTTACAAAGAGAAAGATTAGAAATGAAGTTATCCAGGCCTCCTATAATATTGATTTTGTAATGGATGAGCAAAAAGTTTTGATTTTAAAAGAGATTCCTGCAAGAATTTTAAGAAAAAGGAAGGAATTTGCTTTTTTGACACAAGAATTGAGACAACGTGATATTAAGTTTAGATGGCAAATACCAGAGGGTATGGTGGTGACTTATGAAGGTACGAGGCATTGTTTTACCACGGTGATTCAGGCACGTGACTTTTACAGTAATGTTTTAAAAGCAGTCCCCATACCGTCTTTGGAGTCTACAAAGAAAAAAGGTGACAGAGAGCCTCAACATTCCAGAGAGAATCCACAAGATGTTGAAGGGTTAACGCAAACAGATGTGAAAGCTACAGGAGTGGGTCAAATTTCATCACCACGGGAGAAGGCCAGAAATTGGAAGAGGTGTGCTGCTTCTGGAAGAAAAACCTGAGGATTTAGTTGCATAATTGCAAGAGATAATAATGTAATAAGGATGCTAGAAGGATTAAGTATTGGGGGATTCATTTTTCACCCTTATAAAATAATTATATAATATTTTGTGTTGCTTTAGTTTTAAGATGATTATGAAAATTTAATTGGGAAGATTTGTAGTAGTATTTATTGATATTCTGCAGGTTATGCTTTGTTATTTGGATGGAAAGTTTTAAGCCTGGAAGGTAATGTATGGTATTTTAAGTAGTATAATACATTAGGAGAAGGAAAGGTTGTATAAACTTGGTTTTAGTATGTTAAAGTTTAGTTGGATAGAAGAATAGTTTTATAAAACTGATATAAATTGTTTTATGTGTGATTGAAATTAATTTGTAATACTCTTATGGGTAATATTGGAGTAGGTAATAGAATATAAGAATATAAGAATGATGTGATTATATAAAAAAATTTAAGTTTGGAAGTAATCTATGGTATTTTAATTTGTATAATATATCAGGTTAATATATATAAATGTATATATAAATGCAATAAAATAAATAAATAAATAAATAATATGAATTTAAAGTTTAGTTGGGAAGAAGAACAGCTTTAGACAATTGATATAAATTGTTTTATTTGGGATTGTTTTTATTGGGTAGACTGAAAAGTATTATCTTGTTTTTGAATAATTATTGATATGATGTATATATATACATACATATATATATATATATATATATATATATATATATATATATATATATATATATGTTTGGAGTTTATCTATATGAGTTAAAGTTCGATAGTCTATATAGTTCAGGATTGTTTGCGTAAGCTAGATTATGATTGTTTGTATTTTTATACCCTGTATTCTGCTCTGGGAAGTGGGGGGGAGGGGAAAGGGAGGGTGGGGTTGGGGAGGGTTGGGGAGGGTGGGAGGGAAGGGGGATGGGGGGTTTCTTTTTCTTTTTTTTGTTGTTTGTTAAAGATAAAATGTATTCTAAAACTTTTTAATAAAAAAAAATCTGTGGAGCATATGGACTTGATTCTATAGTACACAGTCAGGCTAAGGACTATCTTTGGCCTTTGAGTGGTATGTCGTAAACTGAAAAGGCACAATCCAAAATAAAAAAAGGGATTGCTGGCAGAACAAAAAATATAATCTAATGTAATTAAAATGTAATTGCTTTATTTACATTTAATTAATGTAACAAATTTCCATTTATGCAATTTCTGTCACATTAAACATTACATTGGGGGATGTTTCTGGGAGCTGCATTCTCCTGAGGTTTCATGTGATATATTTTTTATATAATGTGAATAGTGGCTCCCCCAAAACAATCTCGCATTTAGCTTCCAGGCAAGGCACATCCAAAATTCATTCTGAAACTTCTTTTTGAAATAGGCTAAACTGTTATCCTACCAGTAGATTGATCAATGTGATTATTTTGGACAGGTAGAAAAGGCAAGAGTATCAGCAAATGTGGACCATATATCATTCCAGGCAGTTTAACCTGCCTAGAAAACTCCCAAGAAACATATTGCTATTTCTATGTTTCATTTCAATTACAGTTTATGTTTATATCACTTTTATTTTACATAAACTATACGGGATCATTTTTTAAAAAGGTGCAATATAGTTGGTACATTGGTTAGTTTTTAGAATGTGTTGCAAGGTACAATTTCACAGTTTTATTTAAACCCAAATACCTGCAGACTATAAAACAACAGTTCAAAGCAACTGAGTTTATAATAAAACATATTGAAACTAATATTATACAAAATATTTTACGGGATCATTTTTTTAAAAGGTGCAATATAGTTGGTACATTGGTTAGTTTTTAGAATGTGTTGCAAGGTACAATTTCACAGTTTTATTTAAACTAATATTATACAAAATATTACTGGAATTATAAATTAATTAATAAGAAAAAAATATTCTACAATAACAAAACAAAAAAGTTGGAAGGGACCTTGGAGTTCTTCTGGTCCAAACTCCTGCTCAAGCAGGAGACCCTATACCATTCTAAACAAGTGGTGCCCAGTCTGTTCTTAAAAGCCTCCAGTGATGGAGCACCCACAACTTATAAAGGCAGGCTGTTCTACTGGTTAATTGTTCTCATTGTCAGGAAATTTCTCTTTAGTTCTAGGTTGTTTCTCTCCTTGATTAGTTTTTATTATTTCTTGTCTTGTCTTCTGGTGCTTTGGAAAATAGGTTGACCGCTCAAATATTGGAAATACTGCTATCATGTCATCCCTAGTCCTTCTTTTCACTAGTCTAGCCACAAACAATTCCTGCAAATGTTCTTCATATATTTTAGCCTCCAGCCCTTTCATCATTTTTGTTGCTCTTTTCTGCACTCCTTCCAGAGTCTCAACATATTTTTTATAATATGGTGACCAAAACTGGCACTAATACTTCATGAGTTCTTGATTCTATCCTCGGTTAAATGTAACCTAGGATTGCATTGGCTTTTTTGGCTACTGCCACACACTGCTAGCTCAGATTTAAGTGATTGTCCACTAGGACTCCAAGATCCCTATCACAGTTACTGCTATTAAACCAGGTTTCACCTAATCTGTACCTGTACATTTGATTTCATTGCCTAAGTGTAAAACCTTACTTTTCTCTACATTGAATTTCATTTTGTTAGATAGGGCCAGTGGTGGAATTCAGCCAGTTCACACCACTTCTGCAGAACCAGTAGTTAATGTTTTGTTGCCCAGACCCAGAATGGACTTGGAAGTGGCATCCACACAGAGAACCAGTTGTTCACATATTTGAATCCCACCATTGGATAGGACCCAGTGTTCAAGTTTGTCGAGATCCATCTGGATTTTAAGCCTAACTTCTGGGGTGTTGGCTATTACTACCAGTTTACTGTCATCTGCAGATTTGATGAATTACCTTTCTATTTCCTCATCTAAATCATTTTTGAAGATGTTGAAGAGTACTAGGCCTAAAATGGAACCTTAGGGTACCCAGCTGCTTACTTACTTCCATATAGTTGTAGTTCCATTGAGTGCAGTTTATCAATGTCAATACAGAAAAGGCCTGACTGTTAATACTTACTAGTTTCACCAGCACAAAATCACAAAAGTTAATCCATGCCTTAAGCATTTTGACATGAATTTGAATACTTTTTATAAAATGTTCCCAAATTGCTAAAGGACTTAAAGGTTAAAGCCAGCCCACTAAACTGAGTCTGGAAATAAATGCAATATAATATAGTCAAAAAATAACTACTTCTAAGAACTATAGTATATACTTGCAGATAACTGAGAATTTACATTCCAAAATACACGCCCAAAATTTGGTCTGACTTATTTGTGGACTAGATTTCAGATTTCTTTTAAAACTCATGGGCTTAAAATTGTGTGGTTTATAAATGAAGGTGTTAAGTTTGCAGCTTTCTGCCTGCTGCTTCCTGCCTGATTAAAAATTCAAGGCTGGCTTATCAGATGATACATTTTTTTTGTTATCTGGATTGAATTTGTGAGTGTCAGTCTATTGTAGATGGGCTTACCCATATTTATATATGGTATTTCACACCTATTGATATTTTGCTAAATATACTTTTTAAAAACTGCCTTTTGGTTTTAACTATCAAGGTGAATTGAAAGACTGAGACATTTTCACGCATTGCTTTTTTATATAACTGAAACATACTTTGGGCCAGAAAGAAATAAAATGGAATGACTCCACCACATGTAGTCTTGGTCCGTCTGCTTCCTTCTGATTTAAGGAAACCAAATGAGGTCTGGTTGATGGCCAAAGTGTGGCTGGAGAAAGGAGTAGCATCATTTGACTTTAAAAGATCTGCTCCATTTGTATCATTTTAAACCAGTCTCCACTTTCCAATTCTCAAATAAGGTTCTTGGGTATTTCAAGCATGTTTGGATGAAATGTATTACTCAAATGCATTACAATCTGGCTCAACCTTAGAGTTTTGCTCTGGGACAACTTAAGTCATGTACAGGTAGTACTCAAGAAACGACAGATCATTTAACAACCGTTCAAAATAATGACCCAAAACTCAAAACTACATATGAACCTATTTCAAAGTTATGACAGATGCAATGCCCCACATTCATTCACATTTACAACAGACCA
Organism: Vipera ursinii; assembly: GCF_947247035.1. NCBI lineage: Eukaryota > Metazoa > Chordata > Lepidosauria > Squamata > Viperidae > Vipera > Vipera ursinii. The sequence goes on from NC_139517.1 coordinate 81,062,148, forward strand.
CAGGAAGGCTGCAGTGCCATCCCCTGCCTATCTTTCTCCCCCATCTTCTGCAGCAGTTAGACCTAATCCCTTTGCCTCCAGAAAGCAGCTGCCATTTTCACCACCTCGACAATTCCTTACTAAAATGGCAATGCTAATCGGCTGTCCATGGAGATGCTGCAAAACTGTCCTGCCTCTCTAGGCTTTGGAACAGAGTCCTTGCACAAACTGTTTGTAGAGGGCAGTTCACAGGCTAGCCTTTAAGTCCTAGCTAGACTCTACAGGCAGTTTGACAGATTAAGCTTACAAGGACCCAGCGTTCTCCATTTTTCTGGCCCAATCTTTAGAGATAACTTTTTTTTACTTCAGGGGAAGAAACCTGCAGAAAGATTTTGTTTCCTTGCTAGCTTTGTTCCTCTACTCTTCACCCTGAAGTCAAGGTAAGGTTTTTAAAAGGGATATTAGTTGGAAGGCAGAAAAAAACTTTAGTTTTAGCACCTAATTAGGATATGGGGGACGGAAAATCAACAAGTCCATCCCTTTAACTCTTTTTTTTTAATTGAATAAATGTTGCTTTCTGAAGGCAGGATGGATAAGTTAAGGAAAGGAAAGTTTTGGGACACTTGTCCTAAAGCTGCATTTCGTGCAAGGACTTGTTCTCAAAGCCTAGATAGGCAGAAGAGGTTTGCAGCATCTCCATGGAGAGAGGATGGGCAGACAGCTGATTAACAGACAAAGGTCCAAAAGGCTAGGGCAGGGGTAGGCAACCTCGGCTCTTTTATGACTCATGGACTTCAACTCCCAGAATTACTGAGCCAGCCGGCTCAGGAATTCTGGGAGTTGAAGTCCATGAGTCATAAAAGAGCCGAGGTTGCCTACCCCTGGGCTAGGGAATTGTTTTTGTTTTTTTTTGTCCTAGAAAGGCAGAGCCCCTTGGCAGGAGTGAGGGCGAGAGGCAGAATTATGAAAAGTAGATGTTTTCTTTCCCCATGATTTCTCACTGGCAAGACAGTTGGCTATGCTGTGGGGCTGTGTATCTCACGGATAGGCCTGAGGCCTGTGCTTGAATTAGGCCTGCCAGGATCTTCCCCACCCCCCACTCATTTAACGAATGCACTGCGGAGAACAGGGATGGCCAGTCATTATTTGAGACAGCTCACTTAATACTGTTTCAACCTTCCACCCTAGTGGACAGGCTCCATTAGGGTCGTAACTTGAGGACTATCTGCATTTTTATTGATTTAATTGGAGCTTTGTCAGTATTCAATGCCATTGACCTAGCCTTGAGGCCTACCTGGCAAGAATGGGCTTAAGAGGTACTGTTTGTTATAATTCATAAAATATTTTAGTAATTGTTTTTTTAAACAAGTTTTATTGTTTTTTCAGTTAAAATCTACATATTTAGAAAGCATCATGATGACTGGGTAATCAGAGATTCAGTAACAGAGTTTTCAGTACATAATTCAGGTTACGTTATCAAGACATCCTTCTCAATTTCCCTTAACATTTCATACAAGAAGTTTAAACTAATAAATTTCTAGAAATAGCATGGTCAGTTGAAAAATTTGTCAATTCAATTTCATTGAAATATATCTATGTTCTGTTATTAAAGTTTACCTAATTTTAATTTTAATTATATTATTCAAATTTAGCCCTTAACATCCCAAATAATATTCACAACCCAAATTTCCCTTATTTCATTACAGCAAAAACTTTAGCATCTAACATGTACGCAGTGGCTGAGTAGCTATGTTCTACCTAATAAACATTGTCTATTTCACATCCTAATACATCACACATTACTGACGGGACCACAGCCTATGTTTATCAATCTACAACTATTTATACACAACCAGATTCTGTTTTAAATTTTAGCTAATTCTTAATTCTTAAATAGAATAATCAAATGTCTTTTAACATCAAAATTGGGATCTATAAACCAAATTTCCATTATGTCAGTGCACAAATTATAATGTCTAAAATAAGCCTAATAGATACATAAACACATTCTAGTTCTATCTCATAAACATTTTCTATTTTAGATCCTGATAGATCACTAAAAGGATAAACTTTAATGGTTCTCTAAGAACTCACTTTTAAATCTAACTCTGGCTTTCTTTTTTTGCCAATCAGGTTTCCAAACCAAGGCCTTTGAACTGCCAGATAGGTCTCCCTTCACTCCAATACATATTATTTGAATCGAAGGAGGCCATCTAGCCATCAGTGATCCACAAAAACCAAACCATTTGTAATCATTATGTTGTTGCCCTGTTAGTTCTAGTCTGTATTTGCTCTAAAAACTTTATCTTCAGTTCGGTCTGGATTCCTCTTCCGTCTGGTTTCATCTGCTTTAAGTAAAGAATCTTATCCAATTTTGTAATTAATGCTTGGCTATCCAGGCTTTCAGAAAACTGTCTTTGTTGGTCTTCCACGTTCTCTATGTTAGCATCACGATCTTGTACATAGTATACTTCTAAAGTTATAGACTCTTTTGATGGAGTCAAAAGTTGAGTATTAAGTTTTCCCATAGTTTGTTGTTGGTCCTTAAGGTTATTTGCCATAGTGATAGTTCCTTGTACTTTTAGAGTTGTCGGTTCTTTTGACAGTTGTTGCTTACATTCCTCTGTCTCAATAGTAATATCTTTCAATTTTGTTATATTCTGAAGTATAAATTCTTTAGTTGCAGTCTGGGTTTCAATTTGTGACAAGGTTGGCATGTAAATTATTAAATCTGGAGATAGACATCTCAGTGACTCTGTAGATTGTTTCAAGTATGAGGTTATAATCAAGCAAGGTTTGTGGCTGATCCTTCTCGATTTTGTAATAATTATAAATAGTCCTTGGTGGAGGTTATGATTCAAACAAAAATCAATAAGAGTCCACCTCCACAAGTCTAAGCCAAATTCATCTCGAGCTGTTTCAGTTTTTTATCTTAATGCCAAGGTCAGTCCAAAATGTAAGCAAGCTTGTTTGCCAATAGTATTTACTAGATGTCCCCAGAATACTTCAAATCCTTTTCAGACAGTATCTTTTCATTTATTTATTTTTTTTTGGTCCCCCTTTTTAGCCTAATAGGTAGAATAGTCCATTTCTGTAAATATAGAAACTTTAGGCCAAAAGTATTAAGGCAGTAAGTCCAATAAATCAGTATAATTTAGTAGAAGGCTGTTTCTTTTCTCTCCCAATGTAGACAAAGGCCGCTCTTAAGGAGGATGGGGGAAAAATCCCTTCCGTCTCTCCTCGCAGGGGGAAGCAAATTCAAGAAGCTTTTGACAAGGAAAGTAGACAATTAGGAAAACAAAAAGGCAATTCTCACCCAGTTTTCAAGTGCTTTGCTGTGCTTTTGGCCTCGGCAGGAAATGGCTAAATGATGGGCCATGGGAGTGGCCGATCCTTTGTTCTTCAGTTGGGAGAGTAGCTCCAAGCCGATGGGAGGGCCGCCACCCTTCTACCGCTGACTGGAGAGACCTCTCCCCTGCTCATCGCCCCTCCAGGGTGACTTTCAACCCCTTTACAGGGCCCCCCCTGATGAAGAAATCCAGGTGACACGAGGAGCAATTCCCTTGCGCGTCTGGGAGCACCGAAAGTCTGGAACCGGAAGCCAGTAATTGTTTTGTATAAGTATTTTAAGCTCTGTCTTTGCCTTTAGTCTTTTAAAAATGCTAAATTTTTCATTGATCTTAAATGCTGTAAGCGGAATCAAGTGGTTCATATAGTATATATTAAAAATTTAGGCTAAAAAACCTACACAAACTAAATAAATAGCAATCAATGCTTAATATACATGCATAGTTACTCTGAACAGTACAGTAACAGTTGTTAATCTTTCATATGTAGTTTAAAGATGGTACCAGAAATATAAAATATAGATCTCTAGACCAAGAAGCAAAGCTGAAAAGATCAGCTGTTTCTTGTAAGAATTAAATAGCTATACAAACAAAATAGTAGATTTCATTTAAGGAAAAATTAAGCACATTTTTAAAATCTGGTGGTGGTGATTGTTGCATAGAATTCTCTTGTTAAGGATAGAAGATAATATTTCCAGAAATGAGGTTGAAGGGAAGACAGAATTTTTTAAAAAAGGGTAAGTTTGGCTTCCAAAATGTTCACATACTACTTTAATATGTTTCAGGTTTCTATTACTCTTGGTAACTCTGAACTCTATTCTGTGTGAATGATCTGAAAAAGAGCCAAGGAAAAAAAAGCCATTACATGATCAACAGGAAGTAAGCTAATACAAAAGGTATTAGGAATGTTTTTGCCAGGGTTTATTTTGATCTAACCCCTAGCTGGCTGTTTTTAGAGAAAAATTATCTACAAAAAAGTGTGAGGGAACGAGAACCTAGTGTGATATTTTTTAAAAAAAAAACAAAACCAGAATGTTTAATTACAAAACCAAATTGGCAAGAAAAAAAGCATTTGGAAAGAACAAAGTTTATGAAAAACAATGGATTCCTCAGGGCTTATTTTCAAAATATATTTTATTGACATTTCCCCTGATTTTTGCTATTACACAATATGTTCTATGATGTTACCCAATTGAGTGGACACTTGAAAGAAACTGGGAGATTTTATACTTATCAAGTCCTAAATCAGGACTGGAGACCTTCAAACTTTCCATATATTTCTAGACGGGAATTCTTAATGATCTTCATTATTAGTCATGCTGAATAGTATTGCTGGGAGCTGTAGTTTGGAAAGAAAGGTCACATAAGGGTCCTTATCCCTGGTCTAGATAAAAATACAAAATGTAGGGAAACCACAGAGTGATAGAATAATGACAACCCTTCTAGCACCACCCCAACAAAAGTATAAATTCTTCTACTGTAAACAAAAGTACACGAGGAATCTATATTCGCATAACTATCAAAATCTGTGGCTAATTCCAAGTAATTTTTAAATTCTTTTCTTAATTTGGCCATCTGAAAATATTTAAAGCAAAAAACATAAAAAAATAATTAGTTGCTAAGTGCAAATCTGACATGTATTATAAGCAAGATGAAATGAAATGAAATGAAATGCATTTGTATCTTTTGAATACACAGGCTTCCCTATCTCAGTGTTAATCAAATCATACAAATTTAATCTAAATATAACTTTTCCAAGTCTTAGATTTTGCTGAAATCCTTTGTCTTATGTGAATAAAGAAAGTAGATAACTAGGGAAAACATGCATCAGCATTATCTTAGAATGATAACTTCCAAGGCAGCTGCTATATTAGATGCTATGACTGCTGCATGAAAGCAATAAAAAACTGAACAAGAACGAAAAAGAATTTTATTTTAAGTGTCTCTCAGTTTACTATTGGAGGAAATGTTCAATAACTATGTCTATATTTATGACAGCATTAGCATTTAACCTGCTCTCCGGTTCCTGCTTGTTGGGGGAGCGGCGACGACGATCGGGTGATCTGAGGACTCGGGCTGGAGCTGGGATTCATATCAGCTGGTGGGTGCTGCTTTCGGCGGTGCGGAACCTTCCCTCTCCCCCCGAGTGGCGGTGGCGGTTTCCTGGTTTGGAAATTGGCCAGGGCTTGTTCGACAGGCTCCTTTTACTATCTTTTCGCCATGGACACCCCCCGCCTGTCGGAGGAGCAGCGGCGACGATCAAGCGATCCCGGGACTCAGTTTGGAGCTGGGAACTATATCAGCTGGCTGCCGCTGTTTTGGTAGTGCGAAGCCCTCCCTCTCCCAAATGGCGGCGGTGGCTTCCCAGCCTGGAAATTGGCCGTGGTTTTATCCTACCACCGTGGACTTGCTGGATTTGCTGGTAAATGCTTGGATTTGTGGACAGAAATGCCTTTTGGTCATTGTACGGTGTTTGTAGGGGGATGTCTTCGCCCCCCTCCCTGGAATGGCGGTAATGGCCGGCGGCCTGAAGATTGGCTGGGGCTTGGCCCTTCTCCTTGTGCTGGCTGGCAGGCACTACTGTGGCATGAAGATCGGCCAGGATTACGCTTTAATGCCCGTTTGGGGGCTAGTGCTTCCCATTAAAATTCCGGACTGGACCTGGGACTGGACCGTGGTGGGAGGACAGTCTGGGATTGTTCATCAACCGCCCCACTGGTGTGAGAGACCAGTTGGGGCGGGTTTACCCCGGGATTCCTCACTTTGTCCATGACAGGCTAGATGCCTCAGCCGTAGTGAGAGGGTGGTTGGGGTCTCTTTTTCTGAGTTCCACCCAGGTGAGAGCTGAGTTGGACTAATTGGACTGTGAAACATCTACCGGACCTTATGCTATCAATACCATCGATCCACCCATTATTAACATCAGCCCTGTGCAGACATTTCTCATTATTTATGGTTCCCTTGCATTACTCTGGAGCCTATTTTTATGCCCTCAGGGGGGGTTTTCCCTCCTGGGTTCGACCTGCCGCCCTTTCCTGCACTCCCCTTAATCATGGGCCCAACTGTTGGGACCCCAAGAGGTGGTTGGGCTTAGATAGGGGCCTCGAGCGGAGACGTATCAAGAGGCCTCTGATCCACTTTTTAGCCGGTTATTTTAAAAGGTTAGCATCAAGTTCCATTCGTCCAGTGCGCTCACACAGGGAGGGCCTTCTCAGGGTGCCACCGGCAAAGGGATAATTTAATCTTTTTTAATTTAAGGGATAATTTAATCTTTTTAAATTGTTTTTTAACTTTTGTATTTTGTATTACTGATTTTAAATACCCTGTAAACCGCCCTGAGTCCTTCGGGAAAGGGCGGTATATAAATCTCATTAAATTAAATTAAATTAAATTTATCAAAATATTCTTAAGAATACTATAAAAAAGCAAAGGTAAAGGTTTCTCCTATTCAGTAGTGTCAGGCTCTAAGGGGCGGTGCCTACCTCCATTTCTTAGACAAAGGAGACAATATTGTCCAAAGATACTTCTGTTGTCATGTGGCCAGCGTGATTGTATACCGAGGCACAAGGTCTTCTGTTACCTTCCCACCAAAGTTGTACCTATTTATCTTCTTGCATTTGCATGCTTCCAAATTGCTAGGTTGGCAGAAGCTGGGGAAAGAACAGGAGATCGCCCTATCTTGCGATATTTGAGTCTTGAACTGCCAATCTTCCAGTCAACAAACCTAGCATCTTAATATATTATCTGCTAGAAAGCAAGATGGCAGGCAAATGAATTAATTAAACAAACAAACAAACAAATAAAAAGTACAAGGTATCCAAATTCTGATATATGGATAGAAATTCAAGGAAAAAAGAAAAATCCAGGAATACATGGAGGCAGTACAATTGCTCTTTCAGGAGGAGTGCAACCCCACCCTAACCTAGAGATTTTCTTAGCACTTGGACTGCAAATTCACAGTGACTCCATTTTTGCCAGATGACTGATCCCTAGTTCATTATAGTATCCAGATACTGGTCTAAGGCTAACTCTGATAAGAGACAGAAATAGGACTAGATGGTATCCATTATCTGCATATCAGTAACAAAAAATCTCAGCAATAATTGGTAGTATGAAAGACCAGGAGAAATTCAGAAAGATCAACAGAATTGTACTTTCTCTTTATTTCCACTTGAGTAGATTTTTTCTATTAGAGAAATCAAAGCAATTTAGTGTGAAAGCCAGCTCAAATGCAACTGAAAAAGCTAATAAATATAAAGTTGAGAACAAACAACATTTGCAAATTCTTAAGTCTAAGCTGATCTCAGTTTAGATCTCTAATAAATGCTTAGCTTATTTGGTTGAAAGCTCTCATCCTGAAAGCAACCATGATTTACCCAACAGTTTCTTGAGAAAATAAAACAGTTCCATTCTTTGTATACTGCGTTAGTGACATCATCCCAGAGAGGAACAGACCATCAGATTGATAGTGAGGAGTCAATATAAAATTATAGAATACAGAATTTTGTTTACAATGATTATGTTCTGAAATCCTGACAATAATTCTGCCTTGGGAAGGACCTTGTGTTCTCCATCTCTTACTGGATGAAGCAGATAGTAAGATTTGACCCATAATGCCAGTGACAGGGTCTAACATTTTTGCTTTAAGTTTTCTTTTAAGCCTATAGCTGTTTTCCATTTGTTATGGCAGGTTAGTTAAAATGGGGCATTTACTGGTAGAGCTTTCAAAGTGAACAGTGTTATACATTTTAATTTACTTCTCGTTCTTACCAGCAATAATTTAATTAATATAACTAATCTTGGTTAGCAGTGTCATGACACTCTTTAATTACAGCACAGATCAGGTTGAGATGTGAGACAAAATAAGGTTTAAAATGTCTATAATTTGAATAAGTTACACCTACATTCATCATATCATAAAGATATGAATATCAAACTGCTTACCAAGAAGATATTGAAAAATCCATAATGGTTGTAGAACAAACATTCCATTCTACAAACTATGATGGCATCTGAAGTGACATTGACAAATGCATTCTATCAGGGATGAGAAATCTGTGAGGCTACCAAAGGACATTTCTGTGCAGCCCTGAAGGTCCCACAAATTCAGTCAGTAAAAAAAATAAAGGGAATGAAAAAAATTAAGAGTACAGATTTCATTAAAAAGAAAACTAGAAAAATAAAAAAACAGTTTAATTTCATTCATAATAAACAGTCTTAAGTAATCCATATACAACACTTTAGTAGTAAAACTTGTACAGTCTAGCCCTAAAATTTAATATTATTTCTTTGGGGGGAAAAGAGTTAGAATCCTCATAATGACAACAAATTGGCAGGATATGCCATTCCCTACCCCGCTTCCAGTTATCCATGCCAAGGATCCTGGCCAATGCCTCCAATATTGGCAATGAGAGTTGTGGATAAGGTGAAAATTCTGCATTTGTAGACATTTGGAAATTCAAGTGAAATTAATTTCAAGCACCATTAGTTGTTAGTTTTACACAGGGGTGAATAAGAATGAAGTTAACTAAAGGTTCAGAGAAATGTGATGTAAATATTAAAAACCAACTAGAAGGGAAAAGTCACCACTTACATCATTGTACTGAACTGGGTTGATGGAGGCTTCACTGCCCCTATCAATCAACTGTAAAGAAAGTTTTGTTCCCAGATCAACCAAGTCTGCTAATTCTGTCCCAGAGATGAGATGTAAATGCAGGCTTGATGACTAAGAAACAAAAAAGGGTAGAAACAAAAAGTTCTCTAAGTTTGTCCAAAGCAATTTGGTCTAGTACAGGGGTCACTGTTTCACTGAAACAGTGAAAGAGCCACTCGGAACCGGTTGCCTCACAAAAGGAAAAACTGGGAGCTGCAAAAAATGTGTGCACATGCGCGTACATGCGTGCATGTGCAGAACAGGGTTTGACTGAAGAGTGGAGACAAGGTGAGATATGCACCTACCCTGCATAATTGAATTGATTGGTTGAACTTTTTTAGTCCCACTTTTTTTTGGTTTTTGGACTGCACATGGCAGAGGACTGGGAGCCACAAGAGACGGCTGAAAGAGGCACATGCGGCTCCGGAGCCGCGGGTTGCAGACCTGTGGTCTAGTAGTATAGGCACCAGGCTTAAGGCATGAAAACTGTTTGTATAATTTTGCAGACCACACATTTCAGAGGGTTGTTGTAGGGAAAACAGGAGGATGGAGTTATTTATAAAAATAATAAAGGCTGGAAATAAATAAAACACAAACAAATATCAAAATTTAAATTTGTGGTATTGTTAAGAATGTGGTGCCAGTATATTTTCAAGATAATTATGGTAGACTTTAAAGTACCAGGACATGATCAGAATAAAGCATCAGGTAAAATTAAAAATGTGTCCCTAAAATGCTACATGGAATGCTAAAATAGGTCTTATAGTAAGCTGTACTTACATAATAAGTAATATGACAAGAGGGATGATGTTTGACTCTCATCATCAAGATCTAGAGCTATCAGATCAACTATATTAGCCATGAAATGTCTTTACAGTATGATGCTTTCCTGGTAATTCCACAGTTAAAAGCTAAAGAAATAAACGGTACATTATGAAATGCAATGCAAATTTAGAGAAGGTGTAATTAACTTATTGATCAAGTTAATAAGACTTGGCGTGATTGATATAATGTAAAAAATATTTAAAAAGAAGAAAGCTAATAAGCTAGAATTATATGAAGGTTTTTTGTAATAATATGGGATAATTATCTTAGCAGAGAAAGATACATTACCCATTGCTCAGCTTTGTAATACATTTGAAGTATTTGGCAAAGAGCTGCAATAATAAAAGAAGGAGAGCTTGAATATATAAAGCTATACCTCAGAACATGATTAGTCAAATTTGATTGGGCCCAGATGTTGAAACATTTCTGTAAATACTTCCATAATACCATTACACTTCCCATAGTTATTACAAAATTAGATGTATAAAAATAATCTAAGCTGTTTTAACAAAAGCACTAATATTTACAACACTCACCGAAGACCTTAATAGAAAAACTATTTTCTTACTATCTCTTGGTTTTGTAACATGGAAAAAATCAGACTATTGGAAAAAGTAAAATGAGAAACAAAAATGAGAATGAAGCAGTAATTTATGTTACTCTGCATGTTTCACTAAGCAAATATCAAGAAAAAAAAATGTAAATATACATTTTACGGTAGAGACAGGAGGAGCAAGAAAGATAAAGTATTAATTAAACTGATGCTTGGGGAAGCAGTAAGAAAGAATTGCACTGAGATTGAATTATAAAATTCAAAGTTTAGAAAAGCTATAAACAAAATATTTCCAGAAATGAGATTTATTACACCAAGAATTAAGTTCCCTGAAGATATGACTACAGTACACCACAAGTTTGTTTTAATACTGGAGGTATTAAAGCAAACTTTGAGATATAATGTTAAATAGTATACAAATACATACTAAGTTCTAAAACACAACAACATTCTGACAAGACAGAAAATGGTGTAATGTATAATCATTATTTGGGGTGATTTTTTTTACTAATTTAAAACTTGAATTGACCGATATTTGCTGAAATATGTTTGTTAAAGCTTGTTCTTCCTGCCAAGAACCATAATAAATGATAAGGTAAAAACCAACGTTTCTCCCATAGAGTTTTAATGTATTTGCTGATGCAGATGCTTTGATCACAGGATTCTGTAATTGAACTCAATTATTTGATAATTATTGGAAGATCCATCATACTTGTACAGAAAGGAGGAAACCCAAGTGAGTAAAACAAATACCAGTTTACACAAAGAACTAGATAAAATCTGATAGACAGTTTCCTTAAAGAGTTCTTTAATCAATCCTGCAAGGGCAACTACTATTCTATCCCTTTTAGATCTGTGCACAAAAGTTAACAAAAGAACTTTGTTTCTTAACACTGTACACAAACATTTTCACACCAGAATTTTACAAATATTATGGATATTTTTAATGAATTTTGCCTTGAATTGCATCACAATATTTGTTTTTTCAAATTTCGTAATGAACATTAACAATATTATTCTATACAAGAGACAAAATTGCCTTTACAATTTTCACAATGTTCCTCTATTTTAGCTGACTAAATATTTCTACAAAGTATCTACTGCAGGATCAGTATGATTTCCGTAGAGAAGGTTATGGTAAGAATACGACCTATAATAATTTGTAGGTAAGGTATCAATGTGAAAATAAATGAAACTAATTCATAATCAATGTTGTGTACTGGAACTACCTAATTTTAAACACCTAATTCTAAATGAAAGTTATTTAGTCCAACCCCCTGCTCAGGCAGGAAACCCTATACCATTTCAAACAAATGGCTGTCCAATCTCTTCTTAAAAACTTCCAGTGTTGGAACATTCACAACTTCTGGAGGCAGGTTGTTCCACTGATTAATTGTTCTAACTGTCAGGAAATTTCTCCTTAGTTGTAGTTGCTTCTCTCTTTGATTAGTTTCCATCCATTGCTTCTTGTCCTGCCTTCAGGTGCTTTGGAGAATAGCTTGACTTCCTCTTCCTCTTCTTTGTGGCAGCCCCTGAGATATTGGAACACCGCTATCTTGTTACCCCTCACCCTTCTCTTTATTAAACTAGACATACCCTATTCCAGCAACCGTTCCTTTTAGCTTCCAGTCCCCTAATCTTCTTTGTTGCTCTTTGTACTCTTTCTAGAGTCTCAACATCTTTTTTACATTGTGATGTAAAAAATTCTATCGGTCTGTTAAGCAGCCTAGCCCTGTGTTGGCTTTTTTGGCAGCTGTAGCACACTGCTGGCTCATATTTAAGTGACTGTCCACTAGGAATCTGAGATCCCTTCACAGTTACTACTATAGAGCAAAGTACCACCTATGCTGTACCTGTACATTTGGTTTTTCTTGCCTAAATGTCAAACCTTACTTTTTACCAGTTAAATTTCATTTTGTTAGATAGTGCAAAATGTTCAAGTCTGTCAAGATCCTTCTGTATTTTAAGCCTATCTTCTGGACTGTTGGCTATTCCTGCCAACTTGGTGTCATCTCCAAATTTGATGATTCCCCATCTATCCCCTCATCCAAATCATTGATGAAGATGTTGAAGAGCACTGGGCCCAGAACAGAGCTCTGGGGCACCTCACTACACACTTCCCTCCATGTAGATGCAGTTCCATTGAGAACCACACACTGAGTATGGCCGCTCAGCCAGCTACAAATCCATCTGGTGGTTATGCTGTCTAACCTACATTTTTCTATCTTATCAAGTAGTAGGTTGTGGCCTACATTATCAAATTACTTACTTAAGTCCAAGTAAATTATATCCACAGCATTCCTCTGGTCCACTAATTTTGTCACTTGGTCAAAGAATGCAATAAGATTTGTCTGCCACGATCTGTTTTTTGACAAACCCATATTGGTTTTTGGTAATAACTTTGTTTGTCTCTAGGTGTTCACTGATTCGTTGCTTGATTATCTTTTCCAAGATCTTCCCAGGTATTGAGGTCAGACTGATATCCTGGATCCATTTTTTTCCTTTTTTGAAGATGGGAACTATCTCAGCTCTTTTCCAGTCCTCTGGTAGTTCCCCAGTGCTCCAGCATCTTTGAAAGTTATAATTCACAACGGAAGAATACATCAACACACTACTCTTCCTGGATATCGTTAACAGCAGAAACTATGATAGCAAACTAGAAACTATTGAAAAGTCATCCATACTCAACCACCTGCTCCACTATCAAAGTACAGGTAGTCCTTGACTTACAACCATTCATTTAGTGACTATTTAGTTACAAGGGCACTGAAAAAGATGACCTATGACCTTTTTTTACACTTATAACCTTTGCAGCCTCCCCATGTTCATATGATCAAAACTCAGACGTTGGGCAACTGGCCCATATTCATGACAGTTGCAGTGTCCCATTGTCATGTGATCACCTTTTATGATATGCTGACAAGCAAAGTCAATGGGAAAGCCAGATTCATTTAACAACCATGTTACTAATTTAACAACTGCAGTGATTCACTTAACAACTGTGGCAAGAAATATCGTAAAATGGAGCAAAATTCACTTAACAACTGTCTTGCTTAGTAACAAAAATTTGGGGCTCAATTGTGGTCATAAGTTGAGGACTACCCATAATAGCCCAACTTTCCATAAGAGAAGCTATGTAAAAACACTGTTTAGTTGATCATAAACAAACTGCAGCAACCTTGAATATCAGAAAAAGAAAACCTATCATTATAATACCTTCCATCAAAAAGTGCCCAACCACAAAACACAACCAACACAAGCTGTAAAAAGGATAACACTGCCATACATCAAAAACATATCAGAAACCAACAGAGTATTATAACCACATGGCATCAACATAGCACACAAACCAACTAAAACATTTTAAGTAAACCAAAACATCCAGAAACTCAGAAGAAAAAGAGGGGGGGGAGGAAACCACCAGGAGTCATTTAATTTAATTTAATTTAATTTAATAACATTTATATACCGCCCTTCTCCCTGAGGACTCAGGGCGGTTCACAGGGCAGAATAAAAAACCAATACAAACATTAAAAACAGATTAAACAATTGCCCTAGTTAAAAACAATATAAATACAACGCTAAAAACCCCCAGAAAAATTAAAAAACAAAAGATAAAACAACCCCAACACTCCCCCTCAGGCTAGGCCGGCTTGTACAAACAAAAATGTCTTGAGATCGCGGCGAAAGGAGCGAAGATCGGGCGCCATCCGGAGCTCAACCGGTAGCTGATTCCACAGCTCCGGAGCGCCCACAGAGAAGGATCTCCCCCTGGGGGCCACCAATCGACATTCTCTGATCGGTGGCACCCTGAGGAGGCCCTCTCTGTGGGAACGCACAGGGCGCAGGGAGCTTGATGCCGGCAGCAGATGTTCCCTGAGGTACTCCGGCCCCATGCCATGGAGTGCTTTGAATACCGTTACCAGTACCTTGAATCTCACCCGGAAGACAACTGGCAACCAATGCAGCTCACGGAGCAGAGGTGTAACGTGGGAGTATCGGGAGACTCCCAACACCACTCTCGCGGCTGCATTCTGTACCAGTTGGAGCTTCCGAGTGGTCCTCAAGGGCAGCCCCATGTAGAGAGCGTTGCAGTAGTCCAGACGAGAGGACACGAGCGCATGAGTGACCGTGCACAGATCATCCCGGCTAAGATAGGGCCGCAACTGACGCACCAGGCGAACCTGTGCAAAGGCCCCCCTAGTCACGGCTCCTATATGATCTTCCAAGGTGAGCCGTGAATCTAGGAGGACCCCCAAGTTGCGAGCCCTATCTACGGGGGGTAATAATTCACCCCCCATAGTTAGAGGTGGAATGTCCGAATAAACCCGGGATGAAGATATGCAAAGCCACTCAGTCTTGTCGGGGTTGAGCTGGAGTCTGTTCCTCCCCATCCAGACCCGAACCGCCTCCAGGCAACGGGACATCACGTCGAGGGCATCACTGGGGTGGTTTGGGGTCGAAAAGAAAAGTTGGGTATCATCAGCGTACTGATGATACCCAACTCCAAAGCCACGAATGATCTCACCCAGCGGCTTCATGTAGATGTTGAACAGGAGAGGCGAGAGGACCGACCCCTGAGGAACTCCACAAATGAGAGACCTCGCGGTCGACCTCTGCCCCCCTGCCAACACCGACTGCGAACGTCCCAAGAGATAGGAGGAGAACCACCGTAAAACTGTGCCTCCCACTCCCAATCCCCTGAGACGCCGCAGCAAGATACCATGGTCGATGGTATCGAAAGCCGCCGAGAGGTCTAATAGGACTAGGACAGAGGAATGCCCCCTGTCCCGAGCCCTCCAGAGATCATTCACCAGCGCGACCAATGCCGTCTCCGTGCTGTGCCCGGGCCTGAAACCCGATTGGTACGGGTCTAGATAATCCGCTTCATCCAGGACCAGAGGGAGCTGATGCGCCACCACACTCTCAACAACCTTCGCAAGAAAGCGAAGGTTGGAGACAGGACGAAAGTTATTCAATACAGCCGGGTCCAGGGCAAGCTTCTTGAGGAGAGGCCTCACCACCGCCTCCTTCAAGACGGCGGGGAAGATACCCTCACTCAAAGAAGCCGATATAACTGCCTGGAACCAGCTGCGTGTCCTCTCCCGGGCTGCATAAACCAGCCAGGAAGGGCACGGGTCCAATAAACATGTGGTGGTGCTCAGCCTCCCCATGATCCTGTCCACTTCCTCCGGAGTCACAGAATCAAACTCCTCCCAGATGATATCGACAAGACCACCCGTGTCCTGATCGTCAGACTCTGCCCAGTCAGAGTCCAGACCGGTCCGAATCCGAGCGATTTTGTCCGACAGATGTTGGTTAAACTCCTCGGCACGGCCCTGCAAGGGATCCTCCCTCACCTCCTGATTTAGGAGGGAGCGAGTCACCCTAAACAGGGCGGCCGGGCGATTATCTGCGGATAATACAAAATATTAACAAGAAATAAACAATACTTTAATCAAAAACTGCCAAACAATCTAACAATAAATAGCCCAATCAAAGAACCACGAAGGCCACTCCCACCAACACTGACAGGATAAGCCTTTAGAACAGACATGTCAAACACAAGGCCCGGGGGCCAGATACGGCCGGCGAAGTGGTTTCATGCGGCCCATGAAGCCATCCTGGAAACAGTGAGGGAACAGCCCCCACTGCCTTGGCCCTGGCCCAGAGACCCTCCTTCTGCCAGAGACCCTCAGATATGTCCCACTCCTGCCCAGGCCCCTATAGGCACCCTTGATGTGAACGATGTAGAGCTGGCCACGTCCACCCAGTAGGCCATACGCACTCTAGCCACGCCCACCCAGTAGGCCACACCCACCCTGGCCATACCCACCCGGCCCCTTGAGGGCAACCGCAATGCTGATGCGGCCCTCAATGAAATTGAGTTTGACACCCCTGCTTTAGAATATTAATTGAGAGCAAACTCATCTCCCTCCTAGCACTGATGGTTTTACCAAGTTTGGTAATGAAAATCTATTTAAAAAAAAACAACCAAAGTGCTCAGACAGCACCAAGAACCCCTCATTTCTACCCTAACATTCTTCTCTACCAGTAGCTATTTTCTTCATACAATCACAATCAGTGTCATCTAACTTTTAAACAGTGTCAAGATCTACTAGCAGTAAAATTTCTGGATGCTGCTGGAGAAAGGTTTCCTTTATTGAATGTTTCAGGTTGCCTTCACTTTTAGAAGGTCTCTGACTTACATCCAGCTGACGTTCCCAACTACATGTTCAAAGTAGTTTCCCTTCTGCAATAACCAACTTTCTCAAGTTGTTTTCCCCGTTCAGAATTAGGAAGAGATGAAAGAAACCAAAGCTCACTTTCTATTCCTCAGATGTTTCCTGTCTAGTCAGCCAGCTCATTTCACAAACCCAGCCTTTAGATACCTGCTTTTATCCAATGCCCACAAGCTCCAGCATCTTTGAAAGTTATAATTCAGTGGTTCTGAGATCACATCTACGAGTTCCTTCAGAAACCTAGGGTATAATCCATCTGGTCCTGGTGATTTGAACTCGTCTAGAGTGGACAGGTATTCACTTACCATTTTCTTGCCTATCTTAATGTGTTTCTAATCTTTTTTTACGATTCTGTTTTTGATAGCTTGGACTGTTTTTTTTCCCTTTGTGTAAAGATGGATGCAAGAAATGAGTTAAATAGTTCTGCTTTCTCCCTGTTGCTCGTCATCTTCTTGCCACTTTTTCCCACTAATGGACGAATCATTTCCTTAAGTTTTTTCTTATTTTTTACATGGTGAAAGAAGCTTTTTTTGTTATTTTTGACTTTTGTTGCAAGCCTAAGTTGATTTTGAGCCTTAGCTTTCCTCACTTCATCTTTGCAGGCTCGGGCTCTTTGCTGATATTCTGCCTTAGTTATGTGCCCCTCTTTCCACTTTTTATACTTGTCCTTTTTTCTTTCAATTTATCAGAGTTCTTTATACAGCCATGCTGGTTGCTTTTGAGAACTGTTATTTTTCTTCTTCATTGGTATTCTGCTAGACTAGGCTTTTATAATCTCACTTTTCAAAATTTCCCAAGCTTCTTGAGTTGTCTTCCCCTTGAGGATTCTCATCCACGGAATCCTTCCCAAGCTCTCTCTAAGTTTATTGAAATTAGCTCTCTTAAAGTCCAAGACTCTAGTTTGATTGTGTTCTATTGCTTGTCTTGATTAATGTTGGATTCCAATATTGCATGATCACTCCCCCCCAAGGTTCCTGTGGCTTCTATCATTTCAACTCTGTTAGTGAGCATTAAATCCAATATGGCTATCCCCCTAGTTCCCTTCTCTACTTTTTGGGAGACAAAGTTGTCTGCTAGGTTTGTCAGGAATCTGTTTGATCTTCCACTTGGTGCAGAGTTTGTCTCTCAGTTGATGTCAGGGTAATTAAAGTCCCCCATTACTATTGGGATGTACTTTCTAAATACCTTAATTAACTGACTAGCAAAAAGATAATCTATTTCCTCTGTTTGGTTGGGTGGCCTATAGTATACACCTATGGCAATGTCACTTTTTCCTGCTTTTATGTTGACCCAAATGCATTCAAGACAGTTTTCAACATTGTTGTGCTCTGTTTCTGTACAGATGTAGTTAGTTGTTATATAGAGAGCAACTCCACTTCCTCTTTTATTTGATCTGTTTCCTTTAAATAATTTAAATCCCTCTAGCTGTGTGTTCCATTTTGAGTCTTATCCGTATTGTTCTGTAATGGCAACAATATATCTGCCCTCATTTACCTGAATTTCTAGTTCACCCTGTTTATTGCTCATACTCTCTGTGTTGGTGTATAGGCATTTAGATCCTTTATGACTGACCCTGTGTTTATTTTCTACATAACCTGTGTGGTGCCTGAGTTCCCCTATTTTCTTACCATCTGTTTGATTAGTGCACTTGGTGTGGCACTCACTATTAAAAGCTTGATTTTGCTTGACAGCAAGGTTGATATTCTTATCCGCACACACGTCTATGTTACATGCACTGATAACCCTATAATTTTTAGATAATCAGGGACAGGAATGTTCTGTATCAATTAACTCACTGTCCTGTTGTTCAGTTTAAATATTTGTAATTATGTAGTTTTTACCATATAGACTTTCTAATCTTAGTTCTCATAAAGTTTAGCTGAAGTCCAGTTGAAGTGGTTTGTTTCAATCACGTAGATATCGTCAGATAGCAAAGGAAATAAATGGATTTTAAACCTTTATTAGAATTTTTTTTTGGTTGTCACTTTATTCAAGAAATACGGTATGTCCTTTTTGTCATCAATATCGCAAATAATTTCAGAAATTTGAATTTTAAAAAGAAAACCTTCATGGGACGTTTTTTCAAAACAATTTGCAGAAAAAATCAATTTTTCCAATGGAATACTCCAATAAATCCATTGCAAAAGTACAAGAAATGTTTGGATATTGATTTTTCCCTAATGAAACATCTTCCCAGAAGCAGAAAATTGAGATAATTTATTTCAAACTTCACCATTAAATAACCCTAACCCTTGCTCTTGTTCAACTTTAGTATAAATTTTTATTATCTTGTTACTGGAGGGGCAGTCAGAACATGATTCAGTTTCCTCTGAGATTTATTTTTAAATCTCAGATGGAAAAATACAATGCACCCCTTTGCCACTGTTCTAAAGGGACAGTGCTTTTTGCCTATTTAATTCCATTCCCAACAGTTTTACTAAAGACAAAAGACAGCAATCCATACCACAGAGTACAACTGAGATTGAGATTACAGAGATTGAGAAAAATATGCGGAGATTATGGCCTCAATAATAGTCCCATGGAGAAACAGAACTCACATATGACCCAAATGGAAGAACAGTATATTTTCTTTTTTCCCCATAAATATTTTATTAAGTTTTATAGTTACAAATTTTTAGTGCTTAATAAACAATGTGTTGTCTGGATTCACATACCGTATATACTTGAGTATAAGCCGACTCGAGTATAAGCCGAGACCCCCATTTTCACCCCCCAAAACTGGAAAAAGTTCGTGACTCGAGTATAAGCCGATCCGCCGTTCTGCAAGCCTCCGCCGCCAGCAGAGGCTCGATCCACCATTTTGCGGAAAACCATTCATGCAATTTATAATTATTTGTATCAATTGTAGTTTTCCATCAGCAGTAATCCTGATTTCTAATATCTGACCAATTAGAGAACACATATGAAACCATCAACAACATCTTCAAGAGAATCCAATTCACAACGGAAGAATACATCAACACACTACTCTTCCTGGATATCGTTAACAGCAGAAACTATGATAGCAAACTAGAAACTATTGAAAAGTCATCCATACTCAACCACCTGCTCCACTATCAAAGTACAGGTAGTCCTTGACTTACAACCATTCATTTAGTGACTATTTAGTTACAAGGGCACTGAAAAACATGACCTATGACCTTTTTTTACACTTATAACCTTTGCAGCCTCCCCATGTTCATATGATCAAAACTCAGACGTTGGGCAACTGGCCCATATTCATGACAGTTGCAGTGTCCCATTGTCATGTGATCACCTTTTATGATATGCTGACAAGCAAAGTCAATGGGAAAGCCAGATTCATTTAACAACCATGTTACTAATTTAACAACTGCAGTGATTCAACTTTTAAACAGTGTCAAGATCTACTAGCAGTAAAATTTCTGGATGCTGCTGGAGAAAGGTTTCCTTTATTGAATGTTTCAGGTTGCCTTCACTTTTAGAAGGTCTCTGACTTACATCCAGCTGACGTTCCCAACTACATGTTCAAAGTAGTTTCCCTTCTGCAATAACCAACTTTCTCAAGTTGTTTTCCCCGTTCAGAATTAGGAAGAGATGAAAGAAACCAAAGCTCACTTTCTATTCCTCAGATGTTTCCTGTCTAGTCAGCCAGCTCATTTCACAAGCCCAGCCTTTAGATACCTGCTTTTATCCAATGCCCACAAGCCACCACTCTTCCCACACACAGAGAGTTGGGATGGCATCCACAGCTGTTCTACCTCATTTCCTTGATTTTCTTATCCACTTACTGGCAGATATGCATGGCATATAACATTAGCCACATCATCCTGGAAAGCAAACTGAGATGAAACTGGCATGGTCTAGCACTTATTAATGTTTCATTTTTAGTTAATTACCCACCAAGAAAAGAAATGTTTTCTTCTATCATCTGATAGAAACAGCTCCAGATAATTATAATTTAAAAAGTCAGTAAACAGTGGGAAAGCAAATAGAATTTTTTTCATTATTATTATTATTATTATTATTATTATTATTATTTTGCATGCTGGCATAGCAAAGAGAGTTAGCACAGACTACTTGCTGAACAGCCTGGATAGCCTTTTCTAAGTAAGACAAACTGGACAGTATATGAACATAACAGCTTTTCAGATTTTATTATCAAAGCCTTCCTTTAGATTTTATTATCAAAGCCTGGTTTGGTGGCAGCAGTGTCTCAGATAGAAAGTCCATACAGAAATTGGTAAGGACAGCCGAAAAGATCATAGGAAGCTTGCTTCCTGGTATTCAGGATGCTGCTTATAAGCATTGCTGCTTATATGCTGCTTTTAAGTGAAAGCATTGTTAGACACCCCACCCACTCACTTTACGGTCTGTTTCTGTTGCTCCCCTCTGGGAGGAGGTTTTGAAGTATTTCTAGCAGGACTACCCGATTCTATAATAGCTTTGTCCCCTAAGCCATCCGTCTAATAAACTCGCAAGATTTGTTTTTCTTGCCATGCACACGTATATATAACCCAAACTAGATCTAGTTTCTCTGTGTAATATAATATAGGTGGGTATATGCATATTTATTTATTTATTTATTTATTTATTTAGTCATATTTATGTAGTGTATAACAGAGATGGTGACCTTTTGAGAGGTGTATCCAACGAAATTTCATTTTAATATATGCCAATTAGTGTACATTCAAAGTGACAATAACGTTATTATTCTATTCTATTATTCTACACTAGAAAAGCTATAGTGTTCTGGATGTTGAAATACAAAAAAAATAGAAACTAACAAGTGGAACTAAATCATAGTTTTCACATCTCTTATATGTACATAAATATATCCATTTTTATCTTCCAATCTATTAGCTTCTTCAAGATGACAGATAAAAAGCAGGTAGTTAAAAGACTTCTGTTACAGCCCCTTCTATTCTCTACCCCATCCCATGCCAGAATTCATATTCCCACAGAAAATAAAGCAAACCATTATAGCATATAATGATATTATATACTGCTCAAAAAAATAAAGGGAACACAAGATAAGACATCCTACTATTAAATACAGTACATTGTGTTGTTTAAGTGTTCCCTTTATTTTTTTGAGCAGTATATATTATATTGCACATGTTCATAATTTGTGATCCATCAAACCAAAACAACTTGACAATGATTGCAATGCATTAGGGAGCGCAATAAAGCATTACGTGGCTGGTGATTATTCCATTCTTACAATCTATCTGGGAATGTAAAACCAAAAGTCAAGCTTCTGACAGATTACAGTGCAAATCTGGTAGCTGTGTTCGACTTGTAAAGTTAAAAAGGTAGTTCAAATAAGCTATACTTTGAATGTAAGATTGGTATATATAGTACATACGTATAAGATATAATAGCAATTTCTCTTAAGGCAGTGAATTCAGACTTTAGTTAGAAAAGCAGGGCTTTTTTTCTCATAGAACGCTCAGAACGGAGTTCCGGCACCTTTTTTGGATGGAACCTTGCAGGGTAGGCAAGGCGGGTTGTATGATGTATGTGAGTTCCGGCACCTTTTTCTTTTACAAAAAAAGCACTGTAGAAAAGATAAGACTACAATATGAATAAAATAAATACTGTTATGTTTACCCACGACACAGCCTTTGAGTACTTTGAGTACTTGGAAAAACAAATAGAAGACTAAAAATATAAAATTTGAGCATTTTGAGGTTTTATATATCTAAACCGTTTCTTTAATCCCACAAAAACATCTAATAAGGTGAAGAATATGGTAGAGAATCAGATTTTAAAAAGTAATAATTTAGTAAAAAGGGGAGAAAATAAAGATTCTGGGTATGTAATTACAATGGAACTGCCTCTCCCAAAAATATGGCCTTAAATTCAGGAAACAACTGTACATGATTTAAGATAAAATAGAATTTAAATGAAATCAGGAATCCTAACTGCATGAACTGCATTGGCACCCACATAAAGGAATATTTTGTTAATATATTTAAAAGAACCGAAGCAACTAAGAATCTCTGAGATTTCATATATGTTGATAAATCATATCAATTTTCAAACACAAATATCTCTAAAATCCTTTTCAAATTTTAAGAATGCATGCCCCTTCTGGGGCATGTACAAATATATACAATATAAAGCTTCTGAGTTAATTAACCTGGCAAAAGGATTTTCAGTCAGTTGCTTTTTGCCAAGTACTCTGCTATTTCCCAAGGTTACTAACAGCAAATAGAAACCCTTCAAGCAATCATGGCAGATGTCAAAATGTAAGCATGTAGGAAAATAATCCAAGAATGATCCTATATCATATATTTCCTTAACTAATATTCAATGTCACCTAAAAATAAAGAATATGCTTTAGGGGATCAAGTAGCTGTAAAATATAAAAGATTTAAAAAATAAATCACACTAGTTGGAAATTTCATTTATTACAGCTAAGATGAAAAAATACACTGAAGATAATAGGATAAATACCCATAATATTTCAGAAACCTACTCCACAGATGCCAGCTATATTCTAAAGCTTCAGAGAACATGTTCATTAGCAATTGATTCTGGAAAGTGTAATCCCAATATCTGGATGGCACCAGATTGCTATTCATGATTTAAGAGCATATGAACTATATAATGTGTATATAGTCTGCTTTGTCAGAACTATCTAGTAGGACAACAGTTAATTTGTGGTGTTTCTGTCTGATTTAATTTCCAAACCAGGATGCACCCTTTTATATCAATAATTAAATTCACAACTCTGGAACCTTGAACAAAATAGAGCTAATCCATATATAGAACATACACACACACACAAAAGTTCTGTCCATAATGAAAGATAAACCTACCCCTGCTTACATACATACATACTCTCAAGACTGGCTACTTGGAATCGAAGACCTGAGACAGAATAGACATGGTTGGGTCTCACTTAGGCAAAGACTAAAGAATATGAGCGAAGCCAAGGAGTATATGAGCTTCTAAGCCAGAAAGAAGAACAGAAGAGGGTAGATTCCTTTCTGGAGGAATACTTGACTACCGTATTTTCCGGCGTATAAGACTACTGGGCGTATAAGACAACCCCCTACATTTCCTGTTAAATTATAGGGTTTGGGCTATACTCGCCGTATAAGACTACCCCTCTTCCAAAGCACACCAAATAAAAATTAAAAAAACATCAGATATGATTTTAATATGGTAATTTTAATTCAAATGCTTATGACATGCAGGTACTTAGTAGGAAAACTGTCACTTATAAACATAAGGCTGTTTGTCATTAAACATGTAAACATAAAACAGTGCAAGTGGATTAAACATAATAATAATAATAATAATAATAATAATAATAATAATAATAATAATAATAATGAATAATAATAATAATAATAATAATAATAATAATAATAATAATAATAAGAAGAAGAAGAAGAAGAAGAAGAAGAAGAAGAAGAAGAAGAAGAAGAAGAAGAAGAAGAAGTTGTTGGAAGGGACCTTGGAGGTCATCTAGTCCAACCCCCTACTCAGGCAGGAAACCCTATACCACTTCAGACAAATGGCTGTCCAGTCTCTTCTTAAAAACTTCCAGTGTTGGAGCATTCACCACTTCTGGAGGCAGGTTGTTCCACTGGTTAATTGTTCTAACTGTCAGGAAGTTTCTCCTTAGTTCTAGGTTGCTTCTCTCCTTGACTAATTTCTATCCATTGCTTCTTGTCCTGCTTTCAGGTGCTTTGGAGAATAGCTTGGCTCTCTCTGCTTTGTGGCAGCCCCTGAGATATTGGATCACTGCTATCATGTCACCCCTCACCCTTCTCTTCGTTAAACTACACATACCCAATTCCAGCAACCGTTTCCTATTTTCCTAATTCACTTTTTCACTTTTCCTAATTCACTCTAAAGCTTTCCCTGTGCAGAGCCTTAAGTAACACCAGCTGCCTGCAATTAGTGCAGGTTCTCATCCCACCAGGCTCAAGGTTGAGTCAGCCTTCCATCCTTCTGAGGTAGGTAAAATGAGGACTCAGATTGTTGGGAGCAATAAGCTGACTTTGTAATAATGCTGCTTGTGGGGGGGTGAAAACTCCAATAAGCAGGCATATACATAGAATGAAGGCTATTGCTAAGCACATTGATTTGTAAGCCGCCCTGAGTCTTCGGAGAAGGGCGGGATATAAATGGGATTAAAAAAAAAGACCAAATGGGAGATCTGCTCCAGGTTTCGCAGCCAGCCTGCCCAGTTCCTGAGTCAAATGTGTCCTTAGAGCTAAGCAGCTGCTCTGGCTACACCTGCCTTTCAAGTTGCTCTTGTATTCCCCACCTGCCTACAGCTGCTCTTCAACTTTAGAAGGAAAGACGCCCAGACCCCAGCCTGTAAAAAATCACAGACTGCAGCTTCTACTCCAATTGGTCCCACTTTCCCTGCGCAGACTAAATGGAAGATCCGCTCCAGGTTTGCCGGTATCTTGCTACGGCGTTGCCGCCTGTCCTTTGCACCCCCGCCCTGTGGCTTGAAGCCACATGCCATGGGGATTCCCCTCCCCACAGCTGCTGTGGGGATTCCCCTCCCCGCAGTTGCCACACCACGGCCGTGCTGAGCCCCCACCCGGAGCTGCTCCGAACCCCGACCCAGAGCTGTGTTCCTCGTGGCAGTGGTCTCTGGTGCCAAACAGCCTCTTTCCAACCATATCCAGAAAAAATTGTAACAAACATTGGAATTCTCAAGACCATGTTTGGTATTTCCCAGCAATCTGTTACTGGAAGGAAAAAGCAATCCCTGCTGTATTACTGATCCCAGAGAAGCATTTGCATGTATGCAGGTATCCTTAGGGTGCCATACTTATGGATGAGAAATATTGGCTGCAAAGTTGGCATTTCTGGATGTAATTCAGATATTTTGGACTTAATTTTGTTTCTTTGCCTGTTCGATATTTTTAAAAAGGCATATGCTACTGACTACACTTATGCACATATGTAACATCTTTTGCTACGATACATAAACACTGCTTATCCAGAATGTGAAAAGTGAAAGATTGTGAGCAAACAAAATTTTAATGTACAGATAATAAATACCACCAGAAATTATTTTAGCCTTTTTAATAAATGTTGTTATTGATGTTAAGCTCACCATGGAAAACATCATATATTGTTATGTATATACTAGGTTAATTATTTAAACTGAAGTGCAACATAACTAGATTCTAAATAATCTATTTTTCAAAACACACAACAGTCCAAACAGTAAAAGTAAAGTCCAAATTAAGAATATTTCATTCTTAAGAATTGTTTAATTTAAAGTGGTTTAGTTGTAATAGATGGTTATAGATTCAAAATAGTTTTCAAGAGTATTTACAAAAGATTTTTTTTCTAGCATCAGCTAAATTAGACATATTACATTGAGAAAAATATTTCTCATTTCTTTCCTGTTACCTTTTTTGATTTCATTGCAGGGATGTTAACATAGGAAATAGATTATTTTGTTATCTAATTTTACCTTCCAAAAGGCAGAAGCAGATGAAAAATGTGAGGTTCTTTCCTGTTGGCTTTTTTGAATTAGCTGTTTTAGATTCTAAAAGTTTAGTTACTAAAGAAGTAACCTTGTAAATAATTTTAATGTCCTCCTCTAGTGCAGGCTAGGCAACCTTGGCTCTTTTATGACTCAAGGACTTCAACTCCCAGAATTCCTAAGCCAGCATGGCTCAGCTTGGAAACCTCTCTCTTTCCTCTCAGCGTGGCTGGCTCAGGATTTCTGGGAGTTGAAGTCCATGAGTCATAAAAAAGAGCCAAGATTGCCTACTCCTAAAGCCAATAGAGGGAGCTTTTTTTTTTTTGCAAAAAAAGTGCCAGAACACTGTTCTGAGCGTACTATGAGAAAAAAAAGCTCTGGCTGCTTCTAAATCACAGTTGGCATTATAGAAACTGGCAGCATGAATCCTGGAGCAAAGGCATGACTTTTATGCTTGAGATAAAACTCATGGAACCAACAATCAGGTAACGGTATCTTAAATAAAAAAATGTCATTTTGAAATATAAATAATCAGATATATCAAAGAAGTATCAAGGAGAGAATAAACCTATCTGCAATTCAAAACAGTGCTCCACTAAAACTAATATCATATCTGCCAAGACATTTTTTTAAAAAAATCATGAAACATACTATAAATATCTATTACCTTTGAAAGAAAATCAATCCCTCTTCTTCCAAATTATTTTGATGCATTATTACCTAAAGTACTGTAGATGGAAAAATAAACTTATTGGAATATATTTGCAGTTAATACTAAAAACATGAAATAAATAAAACATCTGCAAATACAGATAAATGTACCATATTTTTTAATTGTGTTGATTGATGAATTTATTATCTCAGAATAAGTACTTCTATTGAATATGCACAATTGTGAAAAACATGTAATATTATAATAATAGAACTGGAGAAAATAACAAAAACACAAAAACATGCAAATAGAAATATTTGTGGCAAAAGAAAGTAGTACCAATAGTAATGGGCACCTTGGGTACAATCCCAAAACAATTGGAGTACCACTTGGACAAATTCACCCGCAGTCAATTGTAAAAGGCAGCTTTACTTGAAACAGCTTACATCTTGTTACAACATCTGTAACACCATCAAACATCCACATCGCCTATCCCAGAACTTTGGAAAGGACTTGATAGGCAGGCAAAAATGCCAAATCTAATCTGAACATCTGTGATGACTATACGATGAACCATAATATTACATGACCAATACATTAAAAAAATAATAGACAAAGCAGATAACAAGACCTGGCAATGGCTAAGAGCAGGAAAACTGAAAAAAGAGACAGAGGAACTGATTCTGGTTGCCCAAGACCAAACTTTAAGAAAAATTAATACAAGGACAGACAAGAAATTATGCCTCTACAAAAAAAGCTGAAGAAACATTGGACCACTTAGTTATTGCAAGAAGATCTCACAGAATGATTGCAAACAATGGCATGACAAAGTAGCAACAATGGTTCACTGGAAAATCTGCAAGAAATAACATTTGCCTAAAAGCAAGATCTAGTGCAGGGGTCGGCAACTGGAAAAAGGAAAAGAGCCACTCAGAACCAGTTCCATCACACAAACAAAAAAGTGGGAGCCGCAAAAAGTGTGCGCGTGTGCGTCCACTCACGCGCATGTGCAAAAAACATTTTGTGCATGCGCAAAATGGGAGGCACCTGCGCGGCGACGGGTCTCCCCTTTGGAGAGGTGCGCACCATCCCGTTCGGAGACCTGCCGCGTTCGTCAAACACGGACAAACGTGGCAGCTGTGCAAACGGGACGGCGGTGGCTTGGGAGAGGTGCACGCGCACCTCTCCCAAGCCGCCGCCGTCCCGTTCGGAGACCTGCCGCATTCGTCAAACACAGACGAACGCGGCAGCTGTGCAAATGGGATGGCGGCGGTTTGGAGAGGTGCGCGCGCACCTCCGCCCTTCAGAAAGGTGCGCGTGCACCTCTCAGAACGGGCGGTGCCACTCTCCATTTGGAGAGGTGCACGCGCACCACTGCCCGTTCAAAGAGGTGCACGTGCACCGGGCGACTGGGAGCCGCAGGAGACGGCTCAAAGAGCCGCATGCGGCTCCAGAGCCGCGGTTGCCGACCCGTGATCTAGTGGATTCACAACATATGCTAAAGTGCAATAGTGCACTGGGACTTTAAAATTCCAATAGACAGACACCTGCACATAACACTCCAGATTTAACAACTGTTGATAAGAAGATTAAAAAGTTTGGAAAATGGAGATTGTAGCAGTTAAAAACAGAAAAATAGAAGATGAAAAACTGAAAAACATAAAAAATACAAAAATCTGCAAACAGAATTAGAATGACCTTGGCAAAAGAAAGCAAAGATATTAACAACAGCAATTGCCATGGGTGTAATCCCAAAACATCTGGAGCACCACTTGAACATTGATATTAATAAAAGTACCATCAATCAAATACAAAAGTCAGGTTATTAGGAACAGCTTTACACTCTGCAACATTACTTTTAGCACCATCAAACAATATCTGGCTATCAAGGTCTTTGAGAAGCTGAAGAAAAATGTCAAATCCAGTCTAAACACCTGGCTACTATGCAATGAACCATAATAATAATATTTTCCTCCTTTAACAAATGTGGTATTTTTTTCAATGATATTTGGGAAAATCTGATTTTGAGTGATTGTTTAAGAATTAATCAAAAACAGCTCCCAACAGATTAAGGTTCATGATAGAATTGGAAGCCTAAACACTGTATATTCAGTTTCTTGATAATCAATTCTGGTCTCTGTTTCAAATTTTTAGAAATGAAATATTTTGGTATGCAAGTAAATGTTATATGGCTTGGAGTTGACACATTTTTACTGATAAAGAAAAAACTTAAAACGCATGAAACGAAATAAAATAATTAAAACAGAACGAAATACTGACCAGATGTTTGGAAACCTAAATTCCTTAAGCATCTCATGCATACACAGCTTAGAATTTCAAAGTGTTTTAAAAATTATTTCTTTTCTGAGACCTCTTTTTTTCCCCAAAGGCAGCTGTGATCACCTATCCATAGTGCTGAGATTACAGTCATTAAATAGGCCCAAGTACATTTTACTTAAAGCTTCCCACTCAAAAAATTGTAAGTTTGGTAAAAATATAAAAAGGTCAACACCTGTGTTTTAAAATCCAATGAATGTCATTTATTAGCTAAAGACCTTTCTGCGAAACCTGTCAACTTTCTTCTCCATCTTTAGGAGTTCATGCAGATCTGATCTGATTTATATTTTGAGTCCAATGTCTCATTACTATGAACAACAAAATGCTATGGCAACTCTTTGATTATCATCATTTGGCAAGAGTAGGCAATTTTGAATTATATTTTCCAAAGCAAAAACAAAGTACTAGTTCAACCATAAAATATTTAGATCCGAAGAACGTTGATTCAAGTGGTAAGAAAACATTGAAAGCGATAAACACCAGGAAAGTTAACTCAGGTGGCACAATATTTGTTTTTGATTAAGAACGACAATTACGGTTGGAATTTCCATTGCTAAGTAATATAACCTAATGAGAAGAAAGGACTCACTGGAGAAGAGCCTAATGCTGGGAAAGATTGAGGGCAATAGAAGAAGGGGACGACAGAGAATGAGGTGGCTGGATGGAGTTACTGAAGCAGTAGGCGTGAGCTTAAATGGACTCCAGAAGATGGTAGAGGACAGGAAAGCCTGGAGGAACATTGTCCATAGGGTTGTGATGGGTCGGACACGACTTCGCAACTAACAACAACAACAACAAGTAATATAATCATAGAGAGCCATGTTACAGCCTTTAGCAATGACAATCCTGGCAGTGGTAGCTGCTGTTGAAACTGCAGATATATGGGTCATTATGTGAGAAGAAATGCAATTCTTGGTACCGGGAGCGAGGATGAGCAGCCACCTGAACTCAGGCTCGTGTATTTCAATGCCAGGTCCGTAATGAATAAAGCACCTCTCATTCGCGATCTGATTGAGGAGGAGCATGCGGACCTGGCTTGCATTACGGAGACCTGGTTGGGCCCAGAGGGCGGGGTCCCCCTGGTTGATATTAGCCCATCAGGTTTCCAGGTGCTACACCAGCCTAGGGCTCAGGGTAGGGGCGGTGGAGTGGCAGTTGTTGTGAGGGAGACCTTATGTCCGCGGGAGGCCACCATAGTCCAGATAGCCGGGTGTGAGTCCCTCCTCCTGAGATGTGGTCCCAGAGCTCAGTTGGGCTTGCTGCTGGTGTATATTTCACCTAGACACGTGGCAGCAGCCCTGCCTGAGCTTCTCGATATCCTCTCAGAGTTGGTGGTTGAGTTCCCCAAACTTATAGTTTTGGGTGACTTCAACCTACCATCCCTGGGGGGATCATCTGAGTTAGCTCGGGAGTTCATGGCTTCCATGACGGCCATGGACCTGAAGCAGGTTATTCTGGGCCCAACTCACGGGGGGGTCACACGCTCGATCTGGTTTTTCTATCCGGACGGTGGTTAGATGATCTTGGGGGGGGTTTCCCCAATTAATTCACCCCTGTCATGGACCGATCATCATCTCCTGCGGATGGTCTTCCGTTTTGCCACTCCCTGTCGTGGGGTTGCTGAGCCAACAAGATGGTTCCACCCTAGGCGCCTTATGGACCCTGAGCGGTTCCAAACAGCGCTTGGGCCCCCACCTGCCTCCTTTGCTCACAGCTCGGTCGATGCCCTGGTGGAAGCCTGGGAAAGGGCAGCCACAGAGGCACTCGACCAAGTTGTACCCATGCGGCCCTTGGTTCTCCATGGAGCTCCGCGAGATGAAGCGTCGGAGACGGGGCCTAGAGAGCTGTTGGAGGTCCAGCCGATCCGAATCCGACCGGTTACGACTAAGGTCGTTTACGAGAACTTATCTCGCAGCATTGAGGGTGGCTAGGTCTAACCACTTTGCCACCCTCATTGCGTCCGCAGATAATCGCCCGGCCACCCTGTTTAGGGTGACTCACTCTCTCCTTAATGAGGAGGTGAGGGAGGAACCCTTGCAGGGTCGAGCCGAGGAGTTTAGTTGATTTCTGTCGGACAAAATCGCTCGGATCCGGACCGGTTTGGACTCCGACTGGGCAGAGTCTGACGAAGAGGATACGGGCGGTCTTGTCGATTTAATCTGGGAAGAGTTCGATCCTGTGACCCCTGAAGAAGTGGACAAGATCATGGGGAAGCTGAGCTCCACCACGTGTTTGTTGGACCCGTGCCCCTCCTGGCTGACTTATGCAGCCCGGGATGGGACACGAGGCTGGCTCCAGGCAGTGATTACTGCTTCTTTGAGTCAGGGTAGTTTTCCCGCCGCCTTGAAGGAGGCGGTGGTGAGACCTCTCCTCAAGAAGCCTGCCTTGGACCCAGCAATTTTAAACAACTATCGTCCGGTCTCCAACCTTCGCTTTTTGGCGAAGATTGTTGAGAGCGTGGTGGCGCATCAGCTCCCTTTGTTCTTGGAGGAAGCTGACTACCTAGACCCGTACCAATCGGGTTTCAGGCCCGGGTACAGCACGGAGACGGCATTGGTCGCGCTGGTGAATGATCTCTGGCGGGCTCGGGACAGGGGTTGTTCCTCTGTCCTAGTCCTTTTAGACCTCTCAGCGGCTTTTGATACCATCGACCATGGTATCCTGCTGCGACGTCTCAGGGGGTTAGGAGTGGGAGGCACAGTTCTCCAGTGGTTCTCCTCTTACCTCCTGGGACGTTCGCAGTCGGTGTTAGCAGGGGGACAGAGATCGACCCTGAGACCTCTCATTTGTGGAGTTCCTCAGGGATCGGTTCTCTCGCCTCTCCTGTTCAACATCTATATGAAGCCGCTGGGTGAGATCATTCATGGTTTTGGAGTTGGGTATCACCAATATGCTGATGATACCCAGCTTTTTATTTCGACCCCAAACCACCCCAGTGATGCCCTCGACATGATGTCCCGTTGCCTGGAGGCGGTCCGGGTCTGGATGGGGAGGAACAGGCTTCGACTCAACCCTGACAAGACTGAGTGGCTGTTCGTGCCGGCATCCCGGGAAATTCCGATTATTCCATCATTGGCCATGGGGGGTGAGCTATTACCCCCCGTAGATAGGGCCCGCAACTTGGGGGTCCTTCTAGACTCACAGCTCTCTTTGGAAGAGCATATTGGAGCTGTGACTAGGGGGGCCTTTGCCCAGGTTCGCCTGGTGCGCCAGTTGCGGCCCTATCTAGACCGGGATGCCTTGCGCACAATCACTCATGCGCTCGTGACCTCTCGTCTAGACTACTGTAATGCTCTCTACATGGGGCTGCCCTTGAGGTCCACCCGGAGACTCCAGCTGGTGCAGAATGCAGCCGCGCAAGTCGTCTTGGGAGTTTCCCGATACTCCCATGTTACACCTCTGCTCCGCGAGCTGCATTGGCTACCGGTTGTTCTCCGGGTGAGGTTCAAGGTGTTAGTTATGACGTACAAAGCCCTTCATGGCATGGGTCCGGATTACCTACGGCAA
Organism: Vipera ursinii; assembly: GCF_947247035.1. Taxonomy (NCBI): domain Eukaryota; kingdom Metazoa; phylum Chordata; class Lepidosauria; order Squamata; family Viperidae; genus Vipera; species Vipera ursinii. The sequence continues at coordinate 81,094,697 of NC_139517.1, forward strand.
CACCTGCGACCGGCGTCAACTTCCCTCCGTCCAGTGCGCTCCCACAGAGAGGGCCTCCTCAGGGTGCCGCCGATCAAAGAATGCCGATTGGTGACCCCCAGGGGGAGAGCGTTCTCTGTGGGCGCGCCAGACCTCTGGAACCGCTTACCGGTTGAGCTCCGGACGGCCCCCAACCTTCGCTCCTTCCGGCGCGATCTTAAAACATTCTTTTTTGAACAAGCTGGCCTGGTCTGATGGGATGGGGTTGGGTTTTTAAAATTAGTTTTTAACTTAATATGTATTGATTTTATGGGCATGATGTTTAATGGTTTTTTAATGGTTTTTTAATTTTTGTATTTGATTTTTATTGTGTATGGCCCTGTTCACCGCCCTGAGTCCTTCGGGAGAAGGGCGGTATAGAAATCAAATTATTAAATTATTAAATTCCATAAAAGGAGCACAGGTATGCTATAGGAAGATGGTGGTGGCCCTGGGGGCCCAGGAAAGGCTGCATTCATGTTTAGTGGGGGTGCTGCAGTGTGACAAAAGGTCAGGAAATCTGAGCAAAGAAAATGCAGGATTTGTATATGCATCTGCGCAATCACAAGAGATGAGAGCCTGGCCAAATAGGCTGGGGTTCAGAGGCTTCTTTGTGCACTGTGGCTCTAGGGATACAAGAAGTTCCTGAGCAACAGTGCAATACAATATCCAATCCCATCCAGTCTGTAAAGTGGGGAAAAGGAGTTTTTTGTCAGCCTAGGAAGCTGCAGCCACTCTAACCCAGTCCCAGCTAAACTGTGGACACCACCTTCCACACTTAGGCCTGTCATCCTGTGTTTCATTGTCCCAGCTGACCTTTGCAATCTTCTTGGATCTATCGCTGATGAGATGTGTCTGCACTGGATCTTCATGAGGCAGCTGCTGGATACTTTTTCCATTTTTCCCAGGTCTCACAAAGAAAATGCCAGGCATGACTTTAAGAAGAAAGCCTCATGTGGCCAGCAGCTGCCTCAAAAGAGCCAGGATGGGCATGCTTAGCAATAGGAGAAAGAAAAGAGCAAAGGTCATCTAAGGCATCAATAGCTGCAGAGTGCAAAGAACCAAAAGTACATAAATAAGGAGAGAGATAGGCAGAGGAGGAAAGTTGAAGTACTTCTGCAATCATAAGTACTGCATATGCACATTGCCAAGCACCCAAATTTTGATCGTGTGATTGCAGATGTACTGCAACAGCTGAAACCTGGGGGAATGGCTGTAAGTCCATTCAGTGCGATAATGATGCCATTATTTCAAATTTCTTGATTTTTTTTTCCTTGAAAAAGTTGCCTTTCGGAAAAGCGCCTTTGGGGAAACCATGAACTGGATCACTGAGAATATCCATAATCATTACTTTCAATGGTTGCTGAACAAGCTACCTTAAGTGGATTGCACCTATGGCCATAGACTTAGATACCTGCTGTTGTGTAGTGGGTTGTTTGCTTGAGTGAAGAGACAAGGCGAGTGAGTTCAGTCAGAAACACTCTTTTATTGCTTGCAGGAACCGAACTGGGGAACAGGGCTGCGAATGCAGCTATTTATACATTGGCCTCTAGGTGGCAGCCAATAGGTTTAAAGCAACCTCTTGCTGCCCTAGAAGCAGCCAATGGCTGCACTGGAGATGGGTTGTCTGAGGAGCTGGGAGCTGTCAGCCAGTTTCCCTGCTTAAGCAACCTTCCAGTAATCAAACCCACGCGATACACTTAGTAAAACAAAGCCCAATACATTACCCTCCGTCGGTAGGGCTCGCAACTTGGGTGTCCTCCTGGATTCGCGGCTCAGTTTTGAAGATCATATAGGAGCCGTGACCAGGGGGGCTTTTGCCCAGGTTCGCCTGGTGCACCAGTTGCGGCCCTATCTGGACCGAGATGCCTTGCGCACAGTCACTCATGCGCTCATGACCTCCCAGTTAGACTACTGTAACGCTCTCTACATGGGGCTGCCCTTGAGGACCACTCAGAGGTTTTAACTGGTACAGAATGCAGCCACGCAAGCAGTGATGGGGGCTCCCTGATACTCCCAAGTAACACCTCTGCTCCGCGAACTGCATTGGCTTCTGGTTGCCCTCCGGGTGAGATTCAAGTTGCTGGTGATGACCTATAAAGCCCTAAATGACTTGGGTCCGGGATATCTGAGGGAACACCTGCTACCGGCATCAAGTTCCCTTCGTCCTGTGCGCTCCCACAGGGAGGGCCTTCTCAGGGTGCTGCCGGCAAAGGATTGCTGGAGGGCGACACCCAGGGGGAGGGCCTTCTCTGTGGGCGTGCCTGCCCTTTGGAACCAGTTACCTGTAGAGCTCAGAACTGCCCCAGATTTTCGTTCGTTCCACTGGGACCTGAAGACCTGGCTCTTTGAGCTTTCCGGCCAGGACTGCGAACTTTTAATTTTTAACCTATTGTAACTGGGTTTTTTAATTAGAGTTAAGGGTTTTAGATTTTAATTAAGGATAATTTAATTTATTTTAATATGTTATTAACTTTTGTATTGTTATATTGTTTTAATCGCCTTGTGAACTGCCCTGGGTCCTACAGGAGAACAGCGGTATAAGTCTAAATAATAATAATAATAATAATAATAATAATAATAATAATAATAATAATAATAATAATAATAATAATAATAATAATAATAATAATAATTACACCTGCTATGGAACTATATAATATCTTTAAACATATTTCCCTACTTTTGTTTAGCTCAAGGCTATATTTGATCTATTACCTCAGTATTCACATCTCATCATCATAAAAATTAGTATATATTCTAACTTTATAAATAACTTTATAAAGAAGGGTTTCATCCCCATCCATATAGGCTTGTGCTTCATTTCTACTACCAATCATTAAATAATATGTGTTTTAGTAAAATTGTATACTGACATCCAGTCCAAATATACTCTTCAAAATTCTCCTTCAACTGAAAGGAAAACTAAGGCTACCAATATATTCTCTATTATGTTAATTATTCTTTTGCATTATCTGGGATACAATTAAGTTTTATATAGGACTGATCCTGTTTCTGCAAACCAAACAATGCCTGGAGAAGCTCACAAGGAAGACACAAGGAAGAGGGAACTTTGTTAGTGCTAGTGGGTTGAGGCCTATCAACACAACGTAGCAACACGGAAGAAAGTACCCTTGGCTCTCTTCCTCCATTTGTGAGTCCGTCCCCCTTTTCAAGCGGGCAGTGGTTGCAACAGATTAGGAACTAGTGAGACTGGTGCTGTGGAAAGAAGTCCTTCATGTTTGACTTCCGCTGGGTTATGGCATGATCAGCAGAGGAACCAAATCTTCCCCCTCCGTTTTTCTGAATCATGCATGGGTTTAGATATGTCTGTCAGTGTGTCATCACCTGGGGCTTGTGGGTGCTGCTTGCGGGTGCCTTCTTTTCTGAATTTGCCAGTTCTGCAATGCCCTTGTGAAGGTGTAGCAATATGCAGTGGTGTGACCCTGGTGGTGAACCTGATTTCTCTGCCCCTGTCACCCCCCTTTGCTGCCAAATCACCTTGCCGAGGGACTGCCAGCTGTTGCCATGATCAGGGGATCCCCTAATTCCTGCTGCCTTGCGAATCTCTTGTTTAATAAGCACACACTACACCTGAAATAGCAAATGGATTGAGCGAGAACATCTCAGCTGTTCCACCATAGCCATTCCTTAACCTCTAAGAGCGAGAATTAAAGCATCCTTTGATAAATTATATAATCACTGCATAGAAGCTGTAAGCCCCTTCATGGATTACTGCCTTGTTGTGGCAAAGGGGCTTGCGTAATTCAATGAAACTATGAGCTATGCCGTGCAGGGCCACCCAAGACAGACAGGTCATAGCCAAGAGTTCTGACAAAACGTGATCCACTAGAGAAGGAAATGGCAACCCACTCCAGTATCTTTGCCATGAAAACCCTATGGACAGTACCAAAAGGCAAAACGATATGACACTGGAAGATGAGCCCCTCAGGTCGGAAGGAGTCCAATATGCTACTGGGGAAGAGCAGAGGGCTACTACTAGTAGCGCCAGAAAGAATGAAGCGACTGGGCCAAAGCCGAAAGGATGCTCAGCTGTGGATGTGTCTGGTGGTGAAAGGAAAGTCCGATGCTGTAAAGATTTTTTCTCCATAGGAACCTGGAATGTAAGATCCATGTATCAAGGAAAGCTGGATGTGGTCAAACTAGAGATGACAAGACTGAACATCGACATCTTAGGTATCAGCGAACTAAAATGGACAGGAATGGGTGAATTTAATTCAGATGACCATCAGGTATACTACTGTGGGCAAGAATCCCTCAGAAGAAATGGAGTAGTCTTCATAGTCAATAAAAGAGTAGGAAAAGCAATACTGGGATACAATCCACAAAATGACAGAATGATCTCAGTTCGAATCCAAGGCAAACCATTCAATATCACAGTAGTCCAAGTCTATGCCCCAACCACCAGTGCTGAAGAGGGTGAAATTGACTGGTTCTATGAAGCCCTACAGCACCTTATAGAATTAACACCAAAAAATGATGTTCTTATCATCATGGGGGAATGGAATGCTAAAGTAGGAAGCCAAAAGATAACTGGAATAACAGGCAAGTTTGTCCTTGGAGTGCAAAATGAAGCAGGGCACAGGCTGATAGAATTCTGTCAAGAAAATACGATGGTCATAGCAAACACTCTTTTCCAACAACCGAAGAGACGGCTCTACACAGCCCTGAAATTAAATACAGTTAATGCAGATAAGTAATCTTGTTCCACTTTTGTTCATGAAATGGATAACTGCCTGTGTTTTAAATGCTGCATGGCTCCGAGAAGGTAGAACAAATTGAAAATTGCCTCTAATAAGCTCAGTGAGAAGTTTTTTTAAAAAAAAAACATGGCTTTTAGCTGAATCAAAAGCAGGAATGTTGGGCTTTAAATAGGGGTGTCTCCATTGTCTTCTGATGGGGGGTTCTTCTGTTTGGCTCTTTGCAAAGAGACCCTCTTGGGCTCCTCTCTAAAATAAACTCCAATAAATAAGGTATTAATAAAATAGAGACAAAAGCAAAAGAGACATACTGGACATACTGCTATTACTGTTCTGGAATCAGTGTAAAGTCTATCTGTTCAAGTATGAGGGGAGGGAAAGACAGAAAGAGAAAGAGACACAGAGAGAGAGAGAGATCGGAATCATTTATATGATTTTAAAACATTCTGTTTATATTAGTTATAGCTGCTGTGTTTGTATATCTGGATGTGTATATGTGTGTGAGTAAAATTAATGGCCAAACATATTTCTTATTAAATTGCAAGAAAGAAATGGGATGCAAATATTTTAAAGAAATTTAATTTAATTTTTTGGACTGCAAAATATATTTCTCCATAGCTGCTTTCAAATAAATGGCCAAGACCTGAAGAATCATATAAAAAAGGGTTATCAGTTTCTTATTTTGTACTCTCAGTTTTCAAGATCACTTTTTCACATGAAGCAATATTCTTATTCATATATAAATCTCATATTCTCTAAGCCTCAAGATGATTTCCTATTTTGCCAGTGAACTTTACCAAATAATGTTAACTGCTAAAAATTCAGGGATCTGTAAACTCTGTTTTGCCTCTCTCTTTTATTTCCTTTTGTATCCATACAAAAAAAGATGCTTTTTAAATTCTTATACATATGTGTGTGTGTATGTATGTATGCATGTATGTATATATATATATATATATATATATATATATATATATATATATATATATATATATATATATATACACACACACACACACAAACACACACATGTATAATTTAAAAAGCATATATATATATATGTATATATATATATATATATATATATATATATGTTTTCTGAGGTTCTCTCACAGCAACACATGAAACAAACTGTGCACAACATTTCAGATAGGATTCTCACCAAAGCCGAAACCAACGTCCTGTCTAAAGAATTTAATTTTGCAGTTGCTCCCAAACACATTCCCACGGAAACCATTATATGCGGAGTCGAATCTAGCCTGACCAAAATTAACCCTGATGACGCCAACAAAATCAGACTCGAAGTGACCAACATCCTCTGCACCAGCAAACCACCCAAAAGCAACTTACCCAAAGAGGAACAGACAGCACTACTTAACCTAAAAAATGACACCAGCATAATCATTCTGCCAGCAGACAAAGGCAACGCCACGGTGGTAATGAACTCATCTGACTACCATTCCAAATTATCCAACCTACTCCGAGACTCCACATACAAACTTCTCAAGACAGATCCCACCACCTACCTGGAAAAAAACCACAAAATCCAAAATAAAAGCCACCCCCATCAGTGAAGAGATCCAGAAAACAATCATTCCCAGAGAAAAATCATCCACATGTCCTAAGCTCTATGGTCTGCCCAAGATACACAAAGAAGGAACCCCACTCAGACCCATAGTCAGCTCCATAGGCTCACCTCTACAAAATCTAGCCAAATTTCTTGCCAAACAACTACAGCCTTACGCAAATTCCATCACCTCACACGTACAAGATTCATTCCATTTCATAGAGATCATAAGTAAACTAAACTTACAGCCCTGTGACCTACTTGTGAGCTTCGATGTCGTATCCCTCTTCACCCAAGTGCCAATCAAAGAAGCCTTGACAGCTATCCTAAATAAATACAACCCCCCAAAACACATCCTAGATCTGACCAACCACTGCCTATCTAATACATACTTCATCTACAATGGACAAAGATACAAACAAATGGAAGGAGCACCCATGGGATCACCCCTTTCACCTGTCATCGCATACCTCTACATGGAACACTTTGAAACCCTCACTCTAGAAAAATCCAACCACAAACTCAAACTCTGGCTCAGATACGTAGATGACACCTTCGTAATCTGGCCACACGGCAAAGAAAAACTGGATGACTTCCTCACACACCTCAATAGCCTACACCCCAAAATACAATTCACCATGGAAACAGAAGCTAACAATCAACTTCCCTTCCTTGATGTCTTAGTCTACAAGAAATCCAACGGCTCCCTAGGACACACTATCTACCATAAAAAAACACACACAAACCGCTATCTGAACGCACTCTCACACCACCACCCAGCACAGATCAACTCCGTAGCCAAGACACTCATCTCCAGAACAAAACACCTAGCTGACGAACAACACCAAAAAACCGAACTACACACTCTCACCAATGTACTAACAGCCAATGGATTCCAAAGAAACACGATTACCAACTTAATCCGAAGAGACACCCACAAAAACCCAAGACAGAGAACAAGAAAATGGCAAAGCCCTCCTCCCATACTTAAAAGGGACCACAGACAGAATCAGCAAGGTCCTCCAAAAACACAACATCAAAACAGCATTCTACACAGACAGAAAAATATCCACCATCCTAAGAAACCCCAAGGACATAATTGGCTTAGAAAACCAAGGAGTATACGAAATCCCATGCACCACCTGCCCCACCACATACATCGGACAGACCAACAGAAGAATAAGTGCACGCATTGAAGAGCACAAAAACTCACTCAGAAAAGGAGAACAAACTTCATCCCTGGTCCAACACTTTGAAGCCATGGGACATGAAATTGATTTTAAAAAAACCAAAACTATCGCCAAAATTGAACATTTTAACAACAGAATAATCAGAGAAGCCATTGAGATAGAAAAACGCCCCCACAGCATAAACAAACGAGATGATACCTCTCGCCTACCAACCATTTGGAAACCCGCCTTGATTGACAGACGAGTCCCAGCCACCAAGAATGATAGACCCAAACTCATGATAACACCATATGACATCACCACCACACAACCATTCAAAAAGCAAATCCGTACCCACAATGATAACGAGGCACAACCACAAAACAGAAACCTAACTACAGCTGCAACATCAGCCACTTTAAACCCCTCCAAACCACACAATAAGCAAACTGACACCCACTATAAAAACATGGCACCACCACAAACACGAAGCCGAACAAAAGCAGCACAACTCACCAGCTCAGGTCTAAGGCTGGCAGCTGAGTCCAGCCCATCCACTCAAAACACACTCCCACCCAATCAGAACACACTTACTCCCCCACCCAATCAGAGCACACCTCCACCCACAGAACACACCCCCTCTGGCAGTTTAAAAAAGAGGAACAAACAGCCACATGCTTCTCCCAGAAGAAGGAAGCAGAAGCCACCAGCCTGATGATGACGGATGGGATTCCGTCGAAACGTCACCCCTACACCTTTAGTTCTACGCGGGGGAAAAACCTGAATGCTTAACAAACATTTAACATATATGTGTGTGTGTGTGTGTGTGTGTATATATATATATATATATATATATATATATATATATATATATATATATATATCTCCTATATATAAAACATAAAAAGAAAACATGTAAAAAGAAAGAAGAAAGAAATCAGGAGAACCCCTGGCACATGTTGAAGGTGGAGTTCTTCCTCTTGATAAATCCTACCTTGCCTTTTTCCAAAAATTGATTGTGGAACATGTAGTTGTCAGGTGCATTCTATCCTCAGAAGCTGGCTTCAGAATGGGATAGCTCTCCATGGTCAACTCACTACAAGACAACTCACCAGAGGACAATTCAAGAATTCAATTTAATTATTTAAAATAATTAAAAAATATGTTAGTTTTTATCATTCACATTTCATTCTGCCCCTCCTTTGACACCCTTTCTTTATTGATTCTATTCCACCATTTCTTCGATATTAGTGTAACTCCTGTCCTTCAGTGAGTTGGCCGTGGTGAGTTGGCTACAGCAAGTTATCCTAGACCCACTGGCTTTGTGGAGTCGCCCAAACTGTTAAATTGTTTCCTAACCTCACAATCTAAGATTATTTGTACTACCTCATGCTTTAATATTCCCCTGACCCAAGTGATGCCTTTCTCTTTCCATGTGAATTATTCCATTTAGCTTGCACAAATATTGCTATTCACAAACTGGTGGTTTGAATGTGAAGAAAAAACTATAATGGGTACTATGTAAAATCTTTAATTTCCCATATCAAATTATTTTTGGCTTCTAAAGAGAAATGCAGGGCAGTTGGAGTTCCCGATTAAGCCAGGAAATAAAACTGGCATGCATGCCATTATAAAGTGCTTGAAAAGCCAGGCACAGATGGCAGTAAATCATCCTCTAAGAAATGGGCTCATATATCTGGCAGATGAACAATCCTGTATTCCATTGCTATGAGGTATGGAAACCGTATAGTGAAATCTCCACTACACATTCTCTCTGCTCTAAACACTTCATTATATTAAAAGCCTGTAAGAAGAATGAATACACATCCAAGCACATACACATCATAATAAAACTCTGGACTGGAATATGCTATACAGTACTTTTAAGACATGATTTTAGTAGAAGGGAAAATCAACTATAAATTAAAATGCCTCACCAACTTAGATGTTACATCCCATTGAGCATTTTTTCAAGTTTCAAAATCTGAATAGACCTTATATCTGTTTTTAATTTTTGCTTTCCACAAATGTAATTGGATATATTGCTTTTTTCTACCATGACAGCTCTTGTTTTGCTAATGTAGTTTTATTATAGAATGCTTGATTGCTGCAATTATGTGTCAATTAGTATGCACGCCACCCCAGAAAGAGAATCTCATCTGAGAAATTTCATCAAGAGGCATCCCTGAATGGACTCCCTTACAACAAATAATAATCTTTCATGATATATTCAGAATTGTTTCTGAAATAAAGATGTATATTTTAAAATAGTTATATCCTCCTGCACAGGACTTATGACTGACATCATTGTTATTTTAGATCCCAAAAGGTTATGTCTCTATCAAACTAACACTGATGAAGTTACATATTTGATAATGAAACATTTGACAAAAAACCACCAAGCTCAGAGAGCAGCAAGGATTCCACCACAGTAATATTTGTGTTACACAAGTAAACATTATCCCTGCCACAGCCTCATTATATAATAGAAATCTATTTTTATTTATGTTAAGTATTGAAATTTAAGTTTATACTGGCAAAAGTGAACTTTAGAGAACAGTTGCACTGCTTAGTTAAGTATGTATTCTCAGTACACAACTCATGTATTTTGTATCTTTCCCACAAACATTTCTCCAAGAGAAACAAATTTCAAGGCAATGTTCCAAGGCAGGAAGTTTGGAAATTCACTGTCATTTTTTAGGATTATTTCCAGAGATATACTCAGGTGAAGAAATTAATATTTTCATATTCTTGGAAAGGCAGCAGGCTTGTTGTTGTTGTTGTTGTTATTTTGTTGCACAGTCAGCCAGATATTCAGACTGTATCTGGCATTTTGGCTACATATTAAGTCCTCACCAAGGACCTGGGATAGGCAGATATGGGTGTATGATGGTATTACAGATATCGTCACAGGATGGAAGCAGTTCCTAGTAAGGCCGCCTTTTGCAATTGACTAATGGTGAATTTGTCAATGCCAATAGTGTTCAAGTGGTTGCTCCAGTTATTTTGGGATTGCATCCAAGGCACCCATTACTATTGGTACTATCTTTGCTTGCTTTTGCCATAATTGTTCTACTTTCTCTTCCCTTCTATTGTCTACATGTCCACTATACAGACTTTTTTGTTTTTCTTATTGACAAGTATTAAGTCTGGGATATTATGTGGCAAGTATCTGTCTCTTTGAATTCTAAAGCTTCTCCGTTTTCTATTACTTTCTCTACTTTTATGGTCCCATCAGTTCTTGCTTGTAGGCGAATGATATTTCTTGTACCATTGTCGCTATTGTGTCATGCTTTTACTTGTAATCGGTCTGTGTGATCTTCTTGCAGCAGCTAGCCAAGTGGTCCACTGTTTCTTCAGATTCTTTGTACAGGTGGCATTTGCTATTTGTTTCTGTCTTCTAAATTCCCGCTGTGTATGCATTTGTTCTCTTTCCTTGTTATTTTTTTTAATATACTAACCATGTAATGCTTTGTCTTCCCATGCTTCCATTCTGTTCTTCATTTGGTATTTCTTGTAGGCCAGTTTACTTTCTCCAGTAGTAAGTAAGCCTTTCTGGTATAACAGCTTTAGTGCATCTTCTTCACTATCCTTCAGGTAGTCTTCCAGTGTTAAGTGCATGGTCTATTGTTACTTCTGCTTCTTCGAACAATATGCATAATGAATCATTTGATGATTTTTACACCTTTAAATCTTAAAAAAAACTTTTTTTAAACTAATGCCTTGATTGCTTATTTCGAATTGCATGTAATTGAGCATCCAAAATCAAGCAGTTTCTTTTTTAATGTAGCAGTTGTAGGCCATTACTGCCTTTCTCCTGATCTTTTTTAGAAATTGCCCATATAATGCTTCTCTTTCCCAGCATTTTGTTCCTGTTTTTATTACATCATTTGAACATTCACTTTTTGTCTCCTTTACATTTAGATAAAGGTAAAGGTTCCCCCGCACATGCATGCTAGTCGTTTCCAACTCTAGGGGCCGGTGCTCATCTCCGTTTCAAAGCCGAAGAGCCAGCACTTGTCCGAGGACGTCTCCGTGGTCATGTGGCCGGCATGACTAGATGCCAAAGGCGCACGGAACGCTGTTACCTTCCCACCGTAGTGGTCCCTATTTTTCTACTTGCATTTTTACATGCTTTCGAACTGCTAGGTTGGCAGAAGCTGGGACGAGTAACAGGCGCTCACTCTGTTACACGGAACTCGGGATTCAACCCGCCAAACTGCCGACCATCTGATTGACAAGCTCAGCATCCTAACCCACTGAGCCACCGCATCCCTTTACATTTAGTAAATTTCAATTCTTAACTTGCATTAATGCTTGTACACTTTTTTCTTTGATGGTTTGTTTGACTTGGAACTAAACATCTACTAAACATCTACTCACATTTCTATGCCACCAGTATAATTTTGTGGATATTACTATGGGAGTGTAATGTATAATAAATGTTTTTTGTTTTTCAGTCCAAACTGTCCAGTTCACCTTGTCCGGTTAATAATTTCACTGGTGTATCACAGGATGGGCCCAAGTACTGATGGCTTTGATGTTTCCACAGTTCAATTTTGTGATTAGCAATTTTCTATGATTTAGAAAACATTTCAAATTAAGATCTGTATCTTACATAGAAAATACAAGCTTTCTAGAAATTTTGAAAAGACAACAAAGAAACATGTCTCTTATAATAAAGTAATATTTCCAACCAGTCCAATTTTGTTTATTCTTTATTTTTAAATAGAAATATTCAATAATATTCTTTATTTGTTATACATACATTTTTTTAAAAAAATGCTGTTACTTGAAGTCAGTCTGTGTGAAGTAGCTAGCCAAGTGGTCCAGTATTTCTTCAGATTCTTTGCATAGGTGGCATTTGCTGTCTTCTCAATTCTGGTTTTGTATGCTTTGTTCTTAAGGCTTGGCCTTGAGCAGCCAGAATTAGCCCCTCTGTATCTTTCTTCACATTTCTTGCTCTCAGCAATTCCCAGCTTTTGTTGTTACCTTTATTCTAATCTTGCTTGACAACCGATAAAATACAAATATTTCAATCTTGTTCTTACCAGCTGCTATTGATATTTATTTATTTATTATTTATTTGATTTGTATACCGCCCTTCTCCCTAAGGACTCAGGGCGGTGAACAGTGACATAAATAACAGAATGCACAAATAGTTATCTTAAAACAATAATTAAAACAGAACCCGTCAGACCAGAGGAATAAAAACAACTGAGAAACTGGAGGAAAGTAATCAGAATTACATTCTTTTGAATTGTAGAAGCAGACTTTTCAAATTCCCAAGACAGTTTTTAATTAAAACTATTTTAAAAAATATGGTTACTAAATAGCACAGATGTATGAAGCATTCTCATGAATACATGCTCCCACTCATTGTTTTATTTGCCATGTAGGATTGCAGGTGTAAATAAACTTTTTTTAAAAAATGCCTAAGCCTGGCTAAGATTAGCAACAGTAATACAAAAATATATAGAAAAAAGCATAAATTCCAATACACCAAAAGAGTGAATAAAGAACACAGTTTTCAAGGGCTGCTTTAAACTTAAACTACCTAGTGGATAGATCTCAACACAGAATATGTGAAACCTAAGGAATGATTTTTCCCAGACCTAAATGTATCTACCAAAATCTTTCTGATGAAACCCTGTAGGGTCAAACAGACTCCTATAAAAGTAGGTCATCTTTTAGATCAGAGGACTCCAACCTTTCTGGGCTTGCAGACTGGAGGGAAGGAAAGCAGCTTCAAAATTGGTGTGTGCACATGTGCACGCACAGGGCCACACACACTGGCACAGCACTAGCGGCCCCATTCACACATGCAGGATACGCTGGCATCATGCACATGCACGAATGGCCACGCACCCCTCACAGCAGCTAACATCCTGTTCACGCATGCACAAATGGGCATCAAGCTCCCTTCGTTCAGTGTGCTCCCACAGGGAGGGTCTTCTCAGGGTGCCGCCAGTAAAAGATTGCCGGCGGGTAACACCCAGGGAAGGGCCTTCTCAGTGGGTGTGCCTGCCCTCTGGAACCAGCTGCCCGTGGAGCTGAGGACTGCCCCCGACCTCCGTTCATTCCACCGGGACCTGAAGACCTGGCTCTTCGAGCTCTCTGGCCCAGGCTGAGAATTTTAATTTTAATTTTAATTGGGGGCTTTTACCTTTTCAGGGACTGTTGTAATTTTTTTAATCGTTTTTAACTTTTGTATTTCTTGTTTTAATTACCCTGTAAACCACCCTGAGTCCTTCGGGAAAGGGCGGTATACAAATCTAATTAAATAAATAAATAAATAAATAAATTTCACTCAGGCAATCGCCTGGCTCTTGGCATGCGCAAATGGGCCACAGACACCTGCCTGTGTGCTAGCATCCCCGTTCGCACCAGCACACATGCGCAAACAGAGCCACAGATGCTAGTGCAAATGGGGAGAATGTGCGCCCACATGCGCATGCACTGGCCAGCCATTTCCACGGCCTATTGGCCAAAAGCCCATGGTCCGGTACCGGGCCATGGCCCATAGGTTGGGGACCCCTGTTTTAGATACTGTTTTACTTACAATAGAGTGCAAATTGAATATTACTTGAGTGAGATTGCAATAATCTTGATAAAACTGTCATTTAGGTCTTAGGTAACTAGGAAATAGTATATTTGCATATGTGCTCCAACTATTTGCTCTTTGGTGTACAAATCATCAGATAACATTATGCCAACTAAAGGCATAAAAGCAAACACATCCTCACTAGAGAATTATATCATGATCATCATGATTACAGAAGTAATTTAGTAGGATTTCCAATGGGAAAAGAATTAAAGTAGGCTGCATAATGAGATTAAATGTGAAGACAAGCCAGAAACGACAATGCTATCAAATCTTGATTTCTTAAAAAATTGTCTTTGCATATTAACTTTATAAACAATAACAGTTCAACGTGAAGACCTTTAAGCAACTGAAAATATAGATTTGTTGGACAGATATACAGTTTATTCTGCACAGTATCGTAGAGACAGATTACATATTCAAATGGGGGGTCTGACATCATTAATTCTAAAATGTAAAGAAAAAGGTCTTTGTAAATTTAATTGGTTACATCTTTCACTCAATACTTCCTCCGTATTTGTCTACCCTTCAATGATCTATCCATCATTAAACATATTGGAAAGAGAATGGAGCTGTAGAGGAAAGATGGGGCAGAGTTCAGCATCCCATCATCTAAATATTCTCTCAAATTTTCACTTAGTCTACACATTTAAGGGCATATTTTGTAGTGATTTAAAAAAAGATCTTTTAAAATGATATTTCAGCAATAATTTATTTGTCATTAGACCTAAGTTAGCCTTTTCTTGTTGACTTCGTTAATAACAGTTCCACAATAAGATTAAGCCTGATTTAGATCACAAAGAGAGTATGTTTAGATCCATTTTAAATTGAGGCCACTGTGCTTCCTATAAGATCTTGGGAATACCATAATCCAGCTGGAGAATTTTGGTCACTAAGCAACACATTCATTAAGTAAGTAATCGTCACATGACCAAGCCCAATTTTTCAATCATTTTACTATGGTTCTTAAGTAAATCATCAGAGTTAATAAGTGAATCATGTGGTCAGTTAGTGAAACACATGGATGTTAAGCAAATCTAGCTTTCCCAATTGACTGCGCTTGTCAGAAGCTGGCTACAGTCATGATCACATTATTGTAAACATTGCAATGGTTTTAAATGTGAGCCAGTTGCCAAGTACCTAAATTGTGATCACATGGCCACAAAGGTGGTGTGCAATCATAACTTCAAGGATGGAACATAAATCACTTTTCCCAAGTGTAACTTTGAACCATCAATAAACAGTTGTAAGTGAAGGATTATCTATATGGCACTCTAGGTTTCTATCTTAAAACTATAAAGGTAAAGGTAAAGGTTCCCCCGCACATGCATGATAGTCGTTTCCGACTCTAGGGGCCGGTGCTCATCTCCGTTTCATAGCCGAAGAGCCAGCGCTTGTCCGAGGACGTCTCCGTGGTCATGTGGCCAGCATGACTAGACACCAAAGGCGCACGGAACGCTGTTACCTTCCCACCGTAGTGGTCCCTATTTTTCTACTTGCATTTTTACGTGCGTTCGAACTGCTAGGTTGGCAGAAGCTGGGACGAGTAACAGGCGCTCACTCTGTTACGCGGCACTCGGGATTCGACCCGCCAAACTGCCGACCTTCTGATTGACAAGCTCAGCGTCCTAACCCACTGAGCCACTGCATCCCTTATCTTAAAACTATAGCCCTTATCAACTAACGTTTTCTTAATCACAGTTTGATAAAAAGAACAAGTATTGCAACATAGCAACAAAAGGGCAGCATAACTATTTTATTCAGCAAAGATGTGATGGAAGAGCAGAATATGAATATTTTTGTCAGATCCTATCATCCTACTTAAAATATGAGTTCTGCCACAAAATAAGTGTATTATTGTTGCCTATTTTCTATCTAAAATACAACAGATGCATTTTTTTCTCAATTGTTGCCCTCAAAATAAGCTGGAGTGGAATTATCATCTTCCTTTAAAACATACATTTCACAATCTATTTAGAAGAATTTTCTCAACTTGGTATCTTCCAGATGCTTAATAACAATTCCAAAATCTCTAGCCAACATGGCAAATGGCCAAGCTATTTAAAGATGGTGAAGTAGACTGAAGGTGATCAAGAAGACATCAGGTAAGCAAAGTCTGGTATAGAAAGATTAATATTGGACATCAGCTGCACACACAGACACACACTCTCACACACAAATACAGTCACACACAAATACCCAGCAGAGATCACCTCTTAGAAAACTATTGCAAATCTGATTAAACTACTGAGATCTTTTATATATGGGTACTTTTAAAAGTTTGTAGGAAGTTAAATAAGCACAAATGAGGTCCTACTATTGCAACATTATTCTGAAGACAAAAAAAAATGAAAATCTTTGTTTTATAATAAATGCAGAGTAAAAAACATAACAGCATATTTTCACAATATCATGTCACAATTCTGGAGCTCCCAGAGCCCCAAATTTAAAATTTTCTTCTCTAAAAACAGAAGCAAAAGACATCTACATATAAAACATGGAACAAGGCTTTTCTCTCAAAGAGTTTTATATTTATATGTAGGAAATAAATTTGTATTACCAATCATATCATTCAGATCAGATGACACTGTAGTTAGAAGGTAATTTACTTGGCTGCCAAAGCAATTTGATAGTTGTTCTGATTTGTGATTTTCATTTTGTTTGTTAATGAAAAATAATAATGAGCAATGTTACTGGAAGTACAACTCCAAGAACTGGCATTATTAAACATGCTTTCAATATACTGTATATTATGTTGATTGCACTGTCAGAGCCTGAACTTTGGCTACACAAACCAGTCAATCAAACTGATGTGGAATTTTCAAGTAGGACTTTTTCACTCACCTTTGCACTGATTTGTGTTTTTGTCCAGGATTGCTTTTGTAGATACAATTTTTCCATACCTAAAAAAATAAAAAAGGAAAAAGAATACTTTAGATATAAAGACACAGAAATATATTTGTTTATTTTATTGTTATTTCAGTCTCATTCAGGCACCAAACATGATTTAAGACACAAAAGTAGATTTCACCACTGGCAAAAAGTGTGGCAAAAAGTGTTGCTCAGAATGCAACCTTTATGGTAATGCCAGCTTAAGGCTACCATTTTTGGGTGACAAATTTTGTCAATTAGTTGTTTTGAACATCAACAAAGAAATCAAACAGGATCAAAGCTTTAGTAATTTGAAGTGGTATTTTCAGCTTATGTTGATTATAGAAAGATTAATCTTATTTATTTATTTACTTCTCATCTCATAATGGGTGTAAAACGACCAAATAAATAACAATAGATATAAAAAACAAGCATTTAAAAATATAAAAAGTCCATTAGATATTAATTAAAAATAAAATATATGCAAACCCCAAGCACTAGGTGACTATATCCACTTCAGTAGTGGAGCTATTTAGGCAGCTCTAATTCCCTGGGATTTGGGGGATTTCTGGAACATCAAAAAGGATGAAGGTAACCTAATGTTGGTCTGTGGAGCAGAGAATATTGCATAAAGAAGGCATGCTGCCTGGGACCCACAAAACATGGGTCCCTGCAGATGGCGCAAGCTGATATAATCGGGAAGATATGGTCCTACTTGGTCCCATGCCATTAAGAATTTTAAAGGTTAAAATCAGCACCTTGAATTGGACCCAGAAGCAAACTGGCAATCAGTGCAGCTCACAGATCAGAGCTGTAACATGTGCTATCCTAAGAGTACACATAATTGCCCATGACAGTGCAGCTGAAGCATGCAAATACTCTTCAGGTCGCATGTAGAGTACATTATGTCCACTCTGAAGATGTCTAAACACGAATGATTGTGAGCAGAGTTCCCAATTCAGAAACAGGCATAACTGACATAAAACCCAAAATTGTGCAAGCTGATTTGTCTGTGGGGTCCTTGGTGCTCTTTGAGCTTGGTTGTTTTTTTTATGGATGTTTTATTACCAAACTAGTTCAGTGCTAGAGGCAATTGGGGTTTACTCTATTTGGATTAGTGGCTTGTCCTGTCAGTGTTGGTAGGATAGTCTTGGTGATTCCTTGATTAGGCTGTTGTTTACTGTTACCCTGTTTGTCTAAGTTGGTAGTTTCTTGATTGGGGTTTGTTTGCTTCTTGATTGATCAACCCTAAACTACATATATTCTTTTCTACCAGTAGCTTGTTATATCAAAGAACTATGCTACCAAGACTCTTAAAGCTGACCCTGAAGAAAAGGGGCATAAAGAAACCGTCTGGCAAACAGCCAGAAAAAAATGGATGCATTTTTGTAAGTATTTAATATAAGAGAAAAAGAAGCAATGTGTTTTGGTGTCAGTTCCTTTCAGCTCCAAAAAGTTAGGAACCATAAGTAGTTTCTCCAGAAATGCTACTTAGGTCGGGCAATTATGCCTGGGGAATACTGTCTTGAGCAGGGGTCCCCAACCCCCGGTCCATGGACCAGTACTGGTCCATGGCATGCCAGCAACTGGTCTGCAGAAACAAATAAAGCCCCATCTGCGGGATGCAGGGAGCATACAAAACCACGCACCCTCCAGTCCGTGGAAAAACCCCTTTCGCAATAGAGGGCTTTATAAGTGAAAAACAGCACTTTAAACTGCATCCGGAAAGTTATTAGTAAGATACTGCATTCTGGGTCATTTGCACTTTCTAAATACTTTTTAAAGACAGCCCTAAGTATATCAGAATGCTCCAGATAGATAGTGATAAAAGCATAAGCCACAGTAGCAAGATCTTTTTTGTTTAGGTAGAGGTTCCAATTAGCACACCAGCTGAAAGTGGAGATGAATCCCGTATCATGGCCCCCATCAACTGTTCAAACACGAACCATGTATACAAAATGTCCTTAAGTCATAGATCTGATTCTGTGGTAGCATCCCCCATCAAAACAACACTGGATCACAGTGAGAATCCCAATATGGAAACAATAGCTCTGTCTTGCTCTGGCTCTATTTTAGTTAATTTTGTCTCATACAAACCCTCACAACTTCCATCAAAACCTCCATAGAATCTTCAGTGAGATCCAGAGTGGACATTTATACTGGGTATCTTCCGCCTACTAATGATATCAATCTCCAAAACAGTGACTGATCTCTTGAGACAGCTTCATGTAGAGAGAAAGATATATGAAAAATCATAGGCCAACTTCTATTAACTCCTATCAAATGGATCCATCTACTAAAGAAGGGATTTCATTTATTCTGAATTCACACAGATGATCTACCAGGATAACATCCAAGTCCCAATAAAGGTCATGCACAGAGAGGGATCAATTCTATCTCCACATTTCTCCAGGATAATCCATAGTTGGCCCATCTTCTCCAAGTATCTTAACAAACTGATCTAAAAAGGGAAAGTTTGAGACAAGGAGTTTATCTAGCACTTGTGGATGGAAGAAAAGCTTTTTAAGAATAGGGTACACCTCAGTCTCAATCAAAACTGCTGGCAACACTTTCCCTATAATAAGGCATCAACCATGTCATTTATTTACATATGTGATATATATCAAATATATAGAGAGATAAATATCCTGTCTTTAAAGAAGGCTTCAAGATAACAGTCATATATTTTTCTACACATCAACTACTCTGTGAAAGAGAACAACTTCCGCAAAGTCACCCAATGTACAATTACCTCATATAGCAAATCACCATACAACACAAAGCAGGGGTCAGAATGGTTCAATGAACCCCATTTCAGTTAAATTAAAATCTATTTATAACATTACTTAAATCAGTACTAAAGAGATTTTTAAATGAACATATCTTGTGGTAAAGAAGTAGGTTTTAAACAGAGATTGAAATGCTATGAGAGAAGAAGCAAGATTCAATTTAGAGTACATTTATGCAATAAATGAGCCATACAGAAATAAAGATGTGAAATGCATACACTGCTTCTCAAAATATTCTTCCTGTAAATGAGAGTGAAGTTTAGATTATTCAGCAGATTTCTTTTCAGTATTACAAAAGGCATTTGTTAACTCCAGGTAGTGCCTCCTCTTGAAACTGCTAAACAATCCAAATTTCTTATTTTGAAGTTCCAAAAGGAGGAACATCTCAGTTGCCAAAATGGATTCGTCTAGTTAGCTGAGCAGCTAAGTTGGATTTGAGTTCTCTAACAGACCAATCACCTTCCTTAGATTCTATAGGGGCAAGATGCTCCAGGCTTATTAGTCCTCTAACAAGGCAAAGTCTGAAATCAGTTGCCTTCAATTATATAGTTTTTAGACAACAACAACTTTTATTGATTAGCCCTTGGGCCATATCAAAGTACAAAGTTCCAGCAACAAACCGTCACCAAAACTAGATAAAAGCAATCCAAAATGGAATTTGATAAAATACAATTTAAAATGGAATTAAAATACAATTTAAGTTAAAATAGTAATAAAATGCAAATTTAAGATATAGATAAAATATGGAAACATTATATTTCGGAGTCGCCCTTACAATCTACCCCAATCAGTCCCACATATGCAGATCTTAACTGGATCATTTTGTTCAAATACTGTGCTACATTGGATGTTATTTTCAAGTTCTGGCCGGACATAAGGTAAGTTATTTTGATATGGGGATCCCAATGGGTCATTCATTTGGTATATAGACCAAGATACCTGTCTCTCACCCTCTTATACAAACAACAAATAGGATGTGAGCCAGGTCCTCTACCTCTGCCGCTCCGCAAATGCAGAGACGCTCATTGTACGGTATAGCATGAAATCTCCCATATCTGACCATTGTGTCAAGCTGTTCAAATCTTGCTCTCGTAAATATCTCCCTAAGATGTTTTGGGAGTTGTGACTTCAAATAACTGTCCACTTGAAAAGTACATTTGTATTTACTCAGCCATTTCAAGTTACCCACCTTACTAAGGATAGCTATATCAGTTTGTGCTTCTATATCCTTAATTCTTTGGGCAACTCTTTTTTTAGATTGTTCTCCTGTTACGCAAGAAACAGGAAGGCCACAGCTTCTTACAAAATTTGTTAGTTTGGTGATCCAGGAGATTTGTGATTGCAGTTTTATTTGCTCTAGTAGGCATAATTTGGGGAGTCTATCAGTCTCCATTTCATTAACTTTGCACCAGTAGTTATAAGCTCTAATTTTAGATAATGCCTGAATTGTATGAATTCCCAATTCAGCTCTAACTGCTGCAGCAGATGTTCTTGGATCTACACCCAAAATGCATCTCAGATGCTGGGACTGTGTTCGTTCTAAAGCTGTGGTTGAATAAAGACCCCAAATTTCTGCTCCATACAAGAGCATTGTCGTAACCTTAGCCTTATAAACTTTGAGTAGTGGAGCTAGGGACCCTGGGTAACTATGATTCTTTAGTTTGAGCAATAAATTCAAACGGGCTTTTGCTCTAAATGTACTTCGTTGATGATGGCAGGCCCAAGATCCAGTCTTGGAAAAAGTTACTCCCAAATATACAAAGGTATTAACCTGTTCAATTGGTTCACCGTCTAATTGCCACTTATGTCTCTGATGGTTTCTTCCAAATACCATTATTTTCGATTTGGATTTGCTAATAATTAGGGAGTTATCCTGGCAATAAGAGCTGAATCTTCTTAATAGCCTACGTAATCCTACTTGTGAGTATGATAATAAAATCATATCATCAGCATAAAGCAAGCTGTTACAGTAAGTATTTAGGATCATCGGCATGTGTACCATGGTATCCTTCATTAACCCTGGCAAATCATTGATGTATAAATTAAATAATAATGGGGCCAGGATACACCATTGCCTTATCCCTTTATTTGTGTGAATCCTATTAGTCAGGGCCCCATTAACCCCATACCGCACCCTCAAACAGGTACTTGTGTAAAGGGCTTTAATCAAAGCCAGAAGTCTGGGTTCTATTTTAAGAGATGTCAATTTACTCCATAGTACGTCTCTATTTACCATATCAAATGCTGCTGTAAGGTCTATAAAAGCAGCAAACAGGGGTCTCCTCTTATAGGCATATTTGGCAATTAGATGGTTCAAAACAAAGCAGTTATCAATAGTAGATCTGTTCTGTCTAAAACCTGCTTGTTCTTCTGTGAGGATGTTGTTTTCCTCTACCCAGATTTCAATTCTGTTCAAAAGGTACCTAGCATATATTTTTGCTACAATGTCAATCAGGCTGATGGGCCTACAATTACTAGGATCCTTTTTATTCCCTTTTTTATATATAGGGACAACTATTGCCATCTTCCACCCGTCTGGTATATGGCAGGTGTTATTTATGTGTGTAAAAAGACCTGCTAATACAGGGCCCCACCAGTTGGGAAATTTCTTAAATAATTCTGCTGGTAAAAAATCCTCGCCTGGGGCTTTATTGCTCTTTAAGCTTTTAATGATGGACTGTATCTCCTTTTCTGAAACTGGTGGCCAAGGGGGGAGGGTTCTCTGATTTACCAAATCACTCTTTAAAAATAATTTCTTTACCGATTCGGTGGGGGCAAACAAGCACTGATAATAATTCTCCCAGTCCGCAGCAGAGATTGGTATGTCAAATGCAAATCTCCGTTCCTTCAGAATACCTGCTACTGAGTGCCAAAATAATACTGAATTATGACTTCTGGCAGCCAACTCAAGTTCTGACCAGATTGAAATGGCAAAATGTTTTTTCTTTAATGTTATAGTTTTTTTTATATTCCCTTCTTGTGTGCAGCATCTTAGCTTGTATATGGGCAGTAGGATTCCTCTGGGCAAGCCTCATGGCTGCCTTCAATTTCTTTTTCTGTCGCTGGCAATCAGGATCAAACCAGCGAGGTCTACCCACTTGGGCTCTTTTTGTAGTAGGTTTAGCTGTTAGGTGTTTCTTCAGTATGTTACACAGATTGGAGAATGCATTGAAGGCTGACATCCAGTCAGTAGTAGATGACTGTATTGTTCTAGCCCATTTAGTAGCATTCTCTGTTTTAAGGCATTCTAATATTGCCTTAGTATCAACTTTGGCCCAAATTAACCTTTTATTTTGGGTCACCTCTACCTTTTTGGTGAGCCATCTTCAGCCATGTTATATGGTCTTAAATCTGAGCGGCCTTGCAATGTCACACTTACAGGCTGATGGTCG
Source organism: Vipera ursinii (assembly GCF_947247035.1). Lineage (NCBI taxonomy): Eukaryota > Metazoa > Chordata > Lepidosauria > Squamata > Viperidae > Vipera > Vipera ursinii. The sequence continues at coordinate 81,117,828 of NC_139517.1, forward strand.
CTATTTTCGCTAAGGTGTACTGTGACCTCTGAGAAGAGGTCAGCCTTATCTCTAGACACACAAAAGAGATTCAGTACACTACTTGAATTGGCTGAGTGGTATGTATAAGGGTATGTATAATTCTTGTCCTTACCTCCCAAAATTTGGAGATTACCCTTAAAAATTAAGGAGACTAGGAGCAGGCCAGCGGCATTACTTTTACAGTCTCTTGAGAGCCACTGAGGATGGTTATCAAAGAACTCCCCTGGGATTCCCTTCTTCTGGGCAAGCTCATACAGAGAGGGACCCAGTCTAGCGTTCAGATCTCCTAATAATACCACTATGGACTGAGGGTACAATATAGATAAATCTTCTAAGATAACTTCCAAGCCCATCCAATATTCAAAATTATAGTGCTGGGATGTGCTTGGAAGAATGTACACATTTACCAATATTAACTCAAACTGGTCATATTCAAATTTGACAGCTAGAAAGTACGGATACTTATCTTCATTATATAATTTCTCTCCCTGCCATTGCAACTCTTCCTTTATAAGAATGCATAGCCCACCAGAGGGTCTCCCTTTGTTCTTTGTTTTTAGGGCTGGGGAGGCCCATCCCTGAAAGCCTGGCAATTGTACTGGTTCATCCACTTCGGTTAGCCAGATTTCTTGAAAGGCTATTACGTCAAATCTAGAAAGAAAGCTCATTAGTCCACTATCAACCATCCTTTTCCAGCCAGCTATGTTCCAGGTCATCAACTGTATGGGGTTCTCAGAAGCAACGTGGTCTGACTTGGTTGATTGGCTAGATGGTGGAAATGCCAGATGTCAACTTGACAATGGAGCTGGGTCAATATCATCTAAGCTTCCCATATAAACACAGTTGTTGTGAGGTTCGATATTTCTCCTCGTGGGTTGCAGAACTTGTTGTTGTTCCTCTATATCTCGGTTGCCAGTGTGCCTCTGCTCTTGCTCCAAGAATGATTTTTTTTCCAAAGAGCAGGTACTCTGGCTTAAGTCAATAAATGTAGATTTATGTCCATTTTTGGAGGGGCATGGCTGAGGGTTCATCTTGTGGAGAGATGTTGTGGGAACTTCTATATCAAATGAGGATGGAAGCTGGATTATGTCCTTAGTGTTTGTCAGCTTAGGGGGCACTGTGTGATGAAGCCCTTTGTCTTTCAGTTGTTTCTCAGAGGCTGGTTCAGTCAGTGCAGTTACTCCACTCTCAGCCTGTGTGACAACACCTTTTTTTACTGTTGAGGTAAAGGCAGATTGTTGATTAAATATCTTGTCACAAGGTTGCGTGTTTAGTGGATCCAAATTAAATAGAGGCTTTGCTGTAGATTGGGTTGTTGTCAGTGCCTCTTTTAGGTCGTCCAATCTTTGAATGATGTTAACTTGCTCAGGTTCTGGCAATGCACTGAATAGGTCAATCAACATTTCCTCTGGCACATCCTCAGCAGTTCCTGCAGCTGTGGGTAACACAATTCGTATATTGCTTCTTTGCTTTCTCAGGGTCAGTTCAGTTGCAACAGCCTCAGGCTTAGTAGTGTGAGGGCTGTTGCAGCCTAGATTTAAAGTGACAGTTCCCTCTTGGTGACGCTGTTTCAGGAGTGGGCACACTTTTTCTGAGCAAAAGACCCTTATTGGAAATATAGAGAAAAAGCTCAGAAAGGGCTTCATTCTGAAGAGCATGGAGGGAATTGTGGGCTGCTTGAATGATAGGAGAATTCTCATACATTGTGTTCTTGCTGGCAGCCACTCTACATGTAGTAGATCTATCAGAGTGGATTCACAGCGGAGCAGCTGGCTCAGGGACAGCCTAATAGCTTTTCTATTGCTCCAACGCCCTCTATTTACTCTCTTGTCATAAATTTGCAAAGTAACCTGGTTAGTTTGCAGACTGTAGTTATATTGGTCATCTCTTAGACCTTTGCCTGATTGAGTGTTTTCTCTGTAGGTGTTCAAATTTTTGGGAGGAGAACAAGGTCCTTCTCTACTTTCACCTTCTGAGTTAGCCATCCCATGTCTGTCCATGGTTATCCTCCCAAGTCCTTCCACAGTATTTGGGTGGCTCCTAACAAACTCTGCAAAAGACTCTTTCAGACAATCAACCTTATCCATGACAATTGACAAGAGATTATATATTGAGTTTACAGTTTGGGCTGTAAGCAAACATTGTCTAGAGAGGAAGTCTGTCACATTTTCCCCCTTCAAATTTGCTACATCTTCCTCCTGTGTAAAAGAGGCTGTTGCCAGATTCCAAGGAGGGGAGCCATTCTCCAAGAGGGAGGAAGACAACTCCACACGCCGCCGTCTGCTCTCCACTTCGGCCTGTAAGTCCCATTCCAATGAGTCACATAAATTAACTTTATCTGATAAGGTGCCTGCGAATGAGTTACTTACTGGAGCAGACTGTCTGTTTGCAATATAATCCTCCATTTTCTGCTGCTTCAAAGGCTTGGATATACTTTCTGCTGCAGAGTGCTGTCTCTTCCTTCTTTTCCCCATTCAGGTTTGTTAAAACAGGTTTAAAAATAAGTTTAAAACTATGGGTTAAAAAGTTGAAATGGGTTAAAAATGGGTTTAAAAAGTTTAAAAGAGGTAGGTTAAAATACAATATTAAAAGAGGTTAAAAAGTTAAAATAAAAATAAAGTAAAATAAAATAAAACCTTTACTTTTGGAGGAGCTCTTTACAGCCTTTGCTGCCTCTCCACCATCTTGGCTCCGCCCCCCCTGCTATGAGAGAAGAAGCAAGATTCAATTTAGAGTACATTTATGCAATAAATGAGCCATACAGAAATAAAGATGTGAAATGCATACACTGCTTCTCAAAATATTCTTCCTGTAAATGAGAGTGAAGTTTAGATTATTCAGCAGATTTCTTTTCAGTATTACAAAAGGCATTTGTTAACTCCAGGTAGTGCCTCCTCTTGAAACTGCTAAACAATCCAAATTTCTTATTTTGAAGTTCCAAAAGGAGGAACATCTCAGTTGCCAAAATGGATTCGTCTAGTTAGCTGAGCAGCTAAGTTGGATTTGAGTTCTCTAACAGACCAATCACCTTCCTTAGATTCTATAGGGGCAAGATGCTCCAGGCTTATTAGTCCTCTAACAAGGCAAAGTCTGAAATCAGTTGCCTTCAATTATATAGTTTTTAGACAAATAACAAGACTGTAAAACAATACTAATACTTTGCTCCTGTTATTTTCTAGTTGATATAAATCATCACCCCTGTTGAAATTAGGAATGAGAAAAATGGTTGGGCTTCTGAATTATAAAGCAGAATTGATTTATCTTCTGGTTTATCGTTGCTTGTGAATGAATTTCATTACTTTTAGCATGTTTTAGAATTGTTTCCTTTTATCCCTGCTCCTTCAGATAAAACAACTTCATAAAAAGCATTCTCTTGCATTGCATTTATCTTCATCAAGAGCAGCAAACCAATAATACTGAGCATTCTGCACAGTATAAATAATATAGTAATAGGAAATATAAAGCAAGTATCTGCTTATATTTCAAAGAAAAAAGCAAACCCTAAATCATAAATTTATTTCTCAATAATTCTGATAGTAGTCAAAATAAATTAGAAACATATTTTGCAATCACAAACTATATCCCAGAAAAAGTGACAAATTCCATCCATACACTTTCATCCATCCATCTAACTATCTGTTTAGTAATCTATCTTTCCATCCATTCTATCCATATCTGTCTTTATCATGTATTCATTGTTGGGATAAGAGTCAAACCAGCTCCTCTCCCTGAAGCCTACTGTCAACGCTGCTAACATCTAATGTTCTTGCTTTGACAATATATGGAGAAGCAGCCTTTTTCTTTAACTTGTGTGTTACTCTTAGAGTTAGAATTATATGATACTGGGATGGGGGAGGTAGAATGTGTATGGGAATTAGTTAGACATAACAATATCATAGTAGTGCATGATTCAAGGCTGTTTGAAATAAGAAATGATAAGAAATGGCAGGTTGGAGAACTGGAGGGAAACTGCATTTCAACTAATTAGAGAATGTGATTTATGACTGTAAATTAGAGAAGAGAATTGTGCTTTGATACTATGTGTTCAGGGGAGGGGAATTCAGATTTTGGTTTCAACCATGTACGTGCTGATGCCATGCTACTCGAATAAAGATTCGTTAAGGTAAACAATGCCTCGAAGTTCTTTGAAGAGTTTCATCTGTCGGAACCATAACATTAAGCCAAAATCTCCAACTTTCCTAACTATCTAGGGGTCCCGAGCCCCAGTTACTGTCCTTAGCATTGAGGAATAAGCTGGCAAAGATTCAGGGAAGATTTCGTCATGGAGAAAGAGAAATTGCCTGAATCTAGCATCCTGGCAGCAGCTACTATCCCAGGGAGAGGAGCGACAGTCAGCACGCGGGTGGAGAAAGAGCTTTTGCAGGCCTCCCAGGTGGGGACAAAACCCAAGCTGTTGGGGCAGCTGATCTGGTTATCAGATTGGGCCCAGCCCAGCAGAGACTCCAGATGCCTCAAGATTGCCTTGCCACCCTCAAGGGCTTCAAAGGCAAACAAGGTTAAGCTACCACAAAGGGATTCCTGCATATCACATTCCCCAGACCGGTGGAGAGCTACCAGATCATCTGCCACTGAGGATTCGAGTGAGTGGAAATACCTGTCTACAGCTCATAGTCAATCAGTGGAAAGATTTGAAGAGCTAGACATGAGAAGTGGAAATCAACTCCTGCCGAGAGAAGCCTCCAGCCCCTCCTTTGCAGATCAGACAGCCTTCCAGCCCATGAAGTCCCCTTCCAGGGCCTCCAGCCCCACAGAGAGAGACAGCTCCAGTCTCCGGAACAGCCAATCCCCAATCATATCAATCACCCAGTCTAGGCCCCCTGCAGCCCCCACAGGTGGAAGATCAGCAATCCCTGAGCTTGCAGCAGCTAATAGATGCCTTGCAACAGCTTGGGATGGTGCAGAAGCCAGGAGATCAGCAACTGGTGGGAGGACAACCATGGCAAGGAGGTTGGTCATCGTAGGTTGGTCACTGTAGGTTCCTACAGCAACTACTGATGGGTCCTCAAATGAAGGAGATCCAGCAACAACCCCTTCTGAGGCAGCAGGGGGCCCTACAATTGAAGATAACAAGCTCCCGGCAAACCAACAGCAGGGGGGATGGCAGCAACCCCTACCCATCCAACAACCATTGAGGGGCCTACAGCAGCAGAGGGCACCACATCTCCCTGCTGACCAGCAGCAGGGAGGACAACAGCAGCACCACCTGGACAACAACCCCTGGGAGTGCAGCAACAGCCAGGGTGGGGCCAGCAGCAACTGGGGGTGCAACAGCCATAGTGGGGAGCCTAGCAACCATTGTATAAGCAGCCAAGGTGGGACCAGCAGCAACTTGGGAGTGCAACAGCCACAGTGGGGGCCCCAGTAACCAATGACTGCTCCACCTTTCAGAGCAACCTTCGATGGGGACCCAGAGAAACTGATTTTTTTTTCTCAACCAAGTGTGCTCTCATTTGAACCGCTGGGCCTACCTCTACCCGGACCCAGCTGCTATGGTCGATGTGTTTATGTCCAGCTTAGAGGGAGAGGCATACGAATGGCTGAATAATTTATATAATGAGCAAGCCCCCAAATTGGGGGACCCCACCTTTTCCTCCTAAGACTGAGAAAAAGATTTGAGGACCCATCCATTGCCCTCAAAGCAGAAGAACAAATCCATAAGATAAAACAAGCCAGCAGGCCTGCCCTGGAGTACATACAAGAGTTACGCAAGTTAGCCGGTTGGACAGAGAAGTGGTCTGAGCAGTCCATAATCCATCACTTCAGGGAAGTGTTAGATGCTCACCTCTCTCAGGCCTGCATCTATTGAGCAGAACCTGATCAGCTGCAAGAATGGTACCAGGCAGCAGTAAGACTAGATGTTCAGCTCACCCGCTATAAGAGGCCTCCCCCACCTGAAGCCAAGCCAAAGCCAGAGCAACCCAAACGGCAACCAAACACCTGAAAACTTCCAATTGCTGCAACTGCTAAAAGAGCTAGGCCTCCTGCAGGCCCACCAATCAAGTGCTTCCGAAGAGGACAGCAGGGACATTGAGCAGCTAACTGTCCAGTCCTCTACCCCCAACAGCAGAGCAGACCGGGACCAGCAACAAGAAAGAAACCTGCCCAGCAGCCTACCAAACAGAAATCCAACTGGATCACACAGGAACCTATTGCCTAGGTCTCATCCCCCACACAGGAGGATGCCGGGACTCAGACTGCTTCTGCCCCCGCTTTTCCCTCTTTGGACAGCAATGACGAAGGAGAGAACGACCCAATAGTGAGTTAACATGTCGCACCTTTCTCACTGCCTGCCAAACTCATAATCCCTAAGTCAGGGGCACAGACAAGATTTTTTAAGGTAAACAATGCCTCCAAGTTCTATGAAGAGTTTCTGTCAGAACCATGACACCTACAGTTCTGAGGTAACCAGTACCCAGAGATAAACAGTGATAGGAAAATTAAGTCCCTTATTTTTACTATTTTTCTGCTCCTTCTGCTAGGGTTATCACAAATAGAGTGAACTACTTATGCCTCAAAATATCTCATAAAGATTGAGGTTGTGGAAAAAACAGGAAGGAAAAGCATTTGTATCCCTCCCTCAGTTCCTGAAGAAAAGGTAAGCTATAACTCCAACAAATAATTTATTAGACAGCTTAAAGACATTTTGGCTATAAAGATTTTTGAAACCAAAATTCTTATATATGAGAATAACCATCCCCACCCCCAGGCATTTGGGCTCTGAAGTTAGGCAGCTTCACTTGTTAAATGTTTTTGTTTATGGGTTGGATGGTGTTTATGGCTTTGAATGTTTTTGCCAAACTGTCATGGTTGGCTCACTATGCAGCCTATTGGCAACCAGATAACAATAATGGGAGAGGGAAGGGAAGACATCGGAGTGTGAGGGTGGTTTGGGAGGGAAACTCTGGAATGCAAGTGTGCCATCTGGAAGCCTAAGACAGTTCCACCCCCAACTCTGAGAATGTCCGAGGCAGAGAGATCATTCTCAAAATAACCCAGTTTCAACCAATTGGTGGACAAAGGACAGGGGAGAACCAGGGGGGAAAGGGGAGGGATTTAGCTTAAGCTTTTTGCACATGAAATGTTAGAACTGCCTTTTCCACTTCCGTACCCACATGGCTTTTAAAGAAAAAAAATGTCTCAGGAGTTTCTTTTGCTGCCTAGCATATTGGGATGGTTGTTGCTGCTTTTAACACATTACCCTATGCAGAATCAATTTTGGAAGATGGATGCCCTTATAAATTGTTTAAATAAATTATCTAGTATGATTTATTTATAATTATGTATGTACTTCCTAAAACTCTATCCTATTCTATTGTCCATGGGCAAGCTATATTAGAAAAGTGGGCCTACTACTGAAAAGACATGCTTCCAGGAAAAGCAAGAAAGTCCAGTTGCCTCTTGAAAAAGTGTCTTTGGGACAACCATAACCTGGATGACTGAGAACCTCCATAGACATTTAACTATGCACTTTGGGATGAACACCCTTTCAATGCTCTGAGTGAATGAACGGATATCCAGAAAACATTGCAGACTATAGGAACCATTTGCACTTCAGTTTGAGATGCAGACAACACAGACTCATCCCCAACAGTCTGCACCTGTCTTCAACAGTGAAGGGACACAGGGCAGAAAACATCCTGCAGCCAAGAAAGCTCCACACACATTTGCACTACTAATGTGACCCTAAGGACACAGATAAACCTCCAAATGACCTCAACGACTCTCTAACAGAATGCAAATGACCAGCTGTCTGCAAGGAATATAAACCCTTCGATTCCCCACCATCCAGTCAGAGCTGAAGAAGCTTCTTGGATGACAAGTGAAACATCTTCAAAGAAAAACAAGAAAGTCCCGTAGTATCCTGAAAAGGCACCTTTGTCAACATGACCTGGATGAGAGCCTCCATAGACACATTTCCAAGGTACTGCAGATGGCAGTTCCTGGGAAAGTGTATTGAAAGCAAGTGTTCTCTATTATTCTTATCAGGCAGACAGATAGTACTGTCTGTTGGAAAGGCAGTAACAATCCTCTTCAATTCTGCCAAATGTCTGGACTATGAACCATGAAGGTTCTTAATTGTATCTATAAAGCAACTGGTAGCTAGTGCAGCTTTCAAAGTATAGTTTGAAATTAAGTGCATGTAACAACTTACATGTATTAAGGCATGTACATCACTACTAAGGCTGCTACATTCTAAACCTGCCAGAGTTTCTGAATGCTGTTCAATATTAGCATATTATAATATTTCAACAGATGGATGACTAAGGCATGAATGACTATGACTAAGCTCCCCAATGTAGGAAATATTGCAATTGGTATGCAAGGTGGAATTATATGAGAGCTTCTTAGTCACCGATGAGTGCAGAAGGACCCTCAAATTACAATCCAGTTCTGAGCAGGAAAGCACAAACCTGTACCTCTGGATAGTTTGATATCTTATTGAATCTTGATGAAAAATCAAGCAACACAAAAACAACATATAAAATCAATGCATATGAAATGATTCTACCCCATTATTTTTCAATTATTATATTATTACTATCCAATTTTGGTTTAATAGCCATAGAATTATTAATATACCATTAATAAAGATCAAGTTGAAAAGTTGTGAATATGTTTCTGAATTATGTACTACAAATTTGGAATTTATCATTCTAAGAATAACAGTTGATCAATGAGACAGGCACAGCAAATCACTGTAAGTATATAGCACTACTGGCTTTTCTTAAACTCCAAAACTTGGTTCACAACCTATTTCTATGGTTATATGGATTAAATCCAAGTTATTTTACCTAAAGAATCATAAAAATCATAAAAATCCAAACCATACTTGCCATCATGTTTCACATTCAAACAAATGTACTTTACCAAAGCAGCACTTGTTTGCCAGCCTATTTTAAACAAACAAACAAACAAACAAACAAACAAACAAATAAATAAATAAATAATGTATTTATAAATAGGATCCTAAATTCACTCAGCAAGTTGTTTGGTTGAATGATTAAAGTATGAGAAACTAAATCTCCATATTCCTAATGTATTCTCATACTTTAATCTCTACACCATACTGCCTCCCTAGTTACTTTAAGTAATTCTTCCAAAATTTAAATATTGGCAATTTATATGTATGTAGGTTCTTATGTTTCTAGTAGGATTTTTATATTCCTAAGAATGATATTTGCAAAACAGTAAATCAGAACTGTTTATGGATGTATCTTCTTACTGAGAAGCATAATGTCATTCACTTATTTGTCTAGTTGCTGACTTCTGCTCTCTTTACTCAAAAATATTAAATAAAGAGATTAATCCCTTACTCTTATCTCATCAGTTTAAGTTAAGTGGTATGAAAAATTCTGCAGCTTTTCAAAATAGAATCAAAACAAATGTCAGAATTTCTTCTAAAAGACATCTGAAACAGCAGTCACATTCTGAAAGAAAAAGGTATTGACTGTGATGTCAATCTTCTTTAATAGCGTAGCACATTATTCCAAACACTGGCAAGCTTTTTCAGTGCTTGCATGTCTTTCATTACTATTCAATCAAATGTCCATTATGGGATGTATTAATATATAAAATAAGTAGCTCTTCATTTGCAGGAGTTACCACTCTAGAATTCTTCAAATGTACTTTCCAGAATTCTTATCCTAGCAGGGAAAACAGGAAGTTGGCATCCCAGGCCCATTTACGTCCTTTGTTTTTATTTTATTTTATTTGCATCTGACCCTGTAAAACTAAGCTTAGTTTGAGGTAGGAGAACAACATATTCGGGGAATCCTGCCTCTCTAGATAGCTATCAATCTCAAATACCATGTATAGACAAAATCCATTAACTGAATAAAAAATAAAAAAAATAAAAAATAAAAAATACAAATATACAGAAGAATAAATTTGAAACAAAATCAACCAAAACTAGATGCTAATGTATCATGGGAATAAACATAAGCATGCCACAAAACCTAATATACTGAAAAATTCTAAGAGAACCAATAAAGAATAAACATATAGTTGCCGTTACTAAATTCCTAAGAAAAGATGTATAAAGGTAACCTCTCTTCAGCAAAGAAGGCCCATTTCCACGAAACTACCTCCCAAATCTCAACATCTGAGGATATTTGGAACAAAGAAATGCCAGGCCATTCTTTCTGCATTTTACACAGCTTTTTCCATCCTCTTTTTAGTAGCATCTATCTAATGCAGGGGTGTCAAACTCAATTTCATTGAGGGCCGCATCAGCATTGCGGTTGCCCTCAGGGGGCCCGGTGGGTATGGCCAGGGTGGGCGTGGCTAGAGTGCGTATGGCCTACTGGGTGGGCATGGCCAGCTCTACATCATTCGCATCAAGGGTGTCTATGGGGGCCTGGGCAGGAGTGGGACAGATCTGAGGGTCTCTGGCAGAAGGAGGGTCTCTGGGCCAGAGCCAAGGCAGTGGGGGCCGTTCCCTCATTGTTTCCAGGATGGCTTCGCGGGCCACATGAAACCACTTCGCGGGCCGGATCTGGCCCCTGGGCCTTGTGTTTGACATGTCTGATCTAATGGATTAATTTCTCTGAAACAGAAAAAAAATCCCTGAAAACCAGCTATCACCAAGGACTTTCAGCAAACAGACTGCTGCAACTGAAGTATGTTGTAGGGTTCACTCAGAGTGCACAAAAAGTACACATGACCCCGGAACTTATTTTCATTATTCACAAATTATTACTGTGGGAAAATCATGGCTTTCTGCAGTAATAATTACAGTATTGTGAAGCTTCTAATTCCAGTGCTTTTCTAGATGAGGTGACTTCCATAAAAATATTTATAGGAAGCGAATCACAGGAGGGATTTAGTTCATTAAATGTTTTCATTAGCTCTCTTCCTTTTCAAAGGTGATATGTCAACCTTATTTATTTCCATTCACTTCCAAGAGATGAACTTGAAAAGGGATCAGACAGATTTTTCTCTGATTTTTTTTCCAAACAAAACAAATCAATTTGAACATAATTCTAATTTTAAAGTACAAAATTCTGCAATTTGTAACCACTATTTTAAAAATAAGGCTTTATCTGGCTTTATATTTCTGACTGACTGACAAGTAAGTCACACATTACTTAATTATAAGTAACTACAATGTTTTTGGTTGTTATATGTGAATGTGTTTTAAAATTTTTAGACTAGACTCTTACTTAATTATAAACATAATTATCTTCTCAAACTGAAGTCTTGCTTTTCCATCAGTGAAAAAGAACCCAACAAAAGGATCTGTGTGTGTGAGAGAGCTGACCAACTCTTATTAAAGTACATACTGTGAAGGAAACTACCTTTCTTCAATAAATGGTTCGATTACTGAACTAATTTTAGAAAGAGTAGCAAACAGAACCATTACATCAAGTGAAGATAGATGTTTTCAATTCCCAAACATACACATGAACTAAATAAAGGTAAAATCTCCAAGTCCATCTCAATTCTACTTTATTTACAGACATACCTGTCTAGTTTTCTTGGAAGTAGTATGCCAATACATTCTTCTAGGAGGTTTCCTCAACCCTTTATTCTACCCTACAAACCTTGGTTTTCTAGACATGTTCTTCTCCAATACTAACAAAGTCTGAATCTGCTCAATATCTGACTCTGTTCAGAGTTATACATTTTTTCAACATGTCTGCTGTAATTTGCAATTCCAAAGCTGTACCTAAATTTCCAGTTTTAAAACAGAGATGCTTAACCTCCAAAACCACACACAAACAATGGGAGGGCTCCCAAGCATTCCAAGTTGAGTTTCAAAATTGTAATGTTGAAAGGGTGTGGTTTCACATAAAGCTATACACTACTGTAATATGTAGAGAAATGGAGATGAAAGCACAGCTATTTTTTTAAAAAAATAGTATAAAGTGGGAAAGAATGATTAAAAGAAATGACAATGATCTCCCCACCTCTATAAGTTACAACAGGCATCCATTAGATTTAAATAGGGTGTCTGATTTTGGATAGTGAACTTTAAAAGGTGTGGCTGGAACTTCTACAGTATGTATTAGTTTAGTTATATTGATTTAAAATAGCAACTTTCACTGCTTTAACTGGATCCCATGCCACTTAGCTTTGCTTGATTCTATAGAACCATACTTTCCAGTCTATTATTACAAGTTTCAATTATTGGATGTTTGTACCATAAAGCTCCCTGTGAACATAAAGCAATTGTTCCACAGAGGCCTCTGATGGCATGAGGGAAGAGAACAAAAACAAAATTACAGTTTATAGAAATTTAATGATTGAAAAATTTTTCTTGAAAAACCTTGAGCATCATTATTTAGATTAATACGCAGATTAAGATTTAGTTCACGTGCAATTTGGGATTTAAAAAAACAACAAAACCCATTATTTATAAAATCTTGAGATGCACTCCTTGCTAAGAATCCTCACTTTAAAAGAGATTTCCTTTGTGTCTGCATATATAAGAAGTCGGGAAAGAGAGCACTGATTATCTATGTGATGAAAAACTTGGTCAAAATCCATTATTGATGGTTCATTCTGGCACAACAGCCCTGTTGGTTACAAATATGGTTTATTAGACTGGGTCATGTTCTGCTGTCTGGAAAACCAATGCCATCTTCAACACAAGAAATGGAAAGAGAGTGGAAGCTGATTTGTTGGGCTTGTGTATAATACATGATCCCATAGAAATGCATAGGTACAGAAAATTCAAATGTATAAAATCATATACACAATAATACATAGAAAGAAACAGTAGGCTTGAATAGGCAAATTTTGGGTACATAAAAGCTTCCATTAATCAGTCTGGGTCTCTTTAACCAAAGCTTACTATTACTGAAGCAAAGCCTCAGCGTTCAAGTGCAATCAACTGGTAAGATGGGTGTTTTATGTCTGCTTGTATCTCTATATGCACCTGTGTGTAGACAATCATATTCAAAAAATTTAGTTATCTTGCAGACGTTAAAGCTAACAAGGGGTATGTTAGAGGGCAATCAAAATAAGTGGGCTAGAATCAGTGTATTAGGTAAAGCTATGACTTTGAAGTAATATTTTAGAGGGGACAAAGAAACAATAAAAAACTACTGCTAATTGCTAGTAATATCATTCATCTACTTTATTAGCTGACAACTTACTGGGAACAGTGTTTACATTCCTTGAAGTATTTCATTCAGGAGTTCCAATCATGTCTTTAACTATATTTTTAAAACATGCTCTTCTACAATCTGACTTTGCTACAGATATACTGTATTTGGCATTGGTGATGTTAGAGCAGAATTTATTGAAATCTGCTATAATAGTAGCATGTTCTGTTTGGACTGCCTGACCCATATTTCAAGTTGACAGCCTTGGACATTTTGTGCTATGTCAAGCTAAATATTAAATATTCTGTCTTGTTTTTAAGAAGCAAATATGTCTTTTGGCAGCTGGCTTCTATTTGCATAAGTTTTCAATCCTGAACTTCCCAAAATTTATTTGAGAATAAAAAGTAAAAGATTTATACAATCTGAAAAGAATGCACAGTGTTTAAAATATATTTTGGGGGTATATTTTCCTTACTTTTTTCTAACAGACACAGTATAATATATATATAGGATTTTAGTAACCTGTTTTATGAATATACACATATTTGCATGATCATACACATTGGAAAGATTATTTTGCAAATAATTTATTCAATTTTTGGGTATACATGTACATCTAAGGGGAAATCTTCATGGGTGAGATAAAGATGACTTACCCTGAGGACAGAAAGCAATGTAAAAAATAAAGGAATGAAAAAAAACACGAAGCATATGGAGCCACTCTTCAGTGGCAAAAGGAGCATAACCCTACTTGGGCACTTATTAGAACAGGGTTTTTGTTTTGTTTTGCTTTTTATCTACTTGGTAAAACATAACAATTCTGTTTCTTATATGAGGACGACCTGTATCTATCTATCTATCTATCTATCTATCTATCTATCTATCTAACTATCTATTTTTTTATTTTATTTTATTTTATTTTATTTTATTATATTTATATACCGCCCTTTCCCGAAGGACTCAGGGCGGTTTACAGGGTGGTTAAAAAAAAATACAAAAGTTAAAAACAGATTAAAAAAATTATATCTGTCCCTGAACAAATAAAACCCCAGTTAAAATTAAAATGAAAATTCTCAGCCTGGGCCAGAGAGCTCGAAGAGCCAGGTCTTCAGGTCCCGGCGGAACAAACTGAGGTCGGGGGCAGTCCAAAGCTCCACTGGCAGCTGGTTCAAAAGGGCAGGCGCACCCACTGAGAAGGCCCTATCCCTGGGTGTTGTCCACCAGCAGTCTCTTACCGGCGGTACCCTGAGAAGACCCTCCCTGTGGGAGCGCACTGGACGAAGGGAGCTTGATGCCGGCAGCAGGTGTTCCCTCAGATAACCCGGACCCAAGCCATTTAGGGCTTTATAGGTCATCACCAGCACCTTGAATCTCACCCGGAGGGCAACCGGGAGCCAATGCAGCTCGCGGAGTAGAGGTGTTACATGGGAGTATCGGGAAACCCCCAACACAACTTGCTATTTATAATAGCAGATATTGAGAACTTTGAAAATGTACTTATTTAAGGCAGATGTTACATTTGATAATACAGGAATCCTTATTCTGTTTGCTACTGTCATATCAAAATATGAGTTTGAAAAAATTATTGATTAAAATAAGAGTTTCTATATTTGTTATAGCTTACAAGTAAATTGGTTAAATATCTGAAGGAATTCTGATCCAAAAATAAAAATAATAAATTTAGCACAGTTATATTTGAACATATGAATATACCCTATGTTTCTGGAATTTGTCATTTCCTTTCCAATACAGCTTTCTAAATAATTGGCAACCACTGTTAATATCTGTTTCTTGTGCGGAAAGGGAAGGATTATTAAGTTGAACAATATCCTGTAATACCTTAAGCATTACATAGCTCTTAACATTTTGAATGTTTCCTTTAGGCTTGTTGATAGAGCAACAACAACTTCAAAGTTTCATGTTTCATCCTGTAGTGAGGAAAGACCATTGCATTTCAAGATTAAGCAATGGAAGCTCCAGCGGTTATTTGTTTTTTGGTAGGCTACGGGTGCTTTCTGATGCTCAAACATTTACATTAATAATAAGGAAACAGCTCAGGGTTTAATGGACATATCCAGCAATGCTGTTACGGTTGACTTGCCAGATGCCGAAATGTGTTCAAGGAGAGGCAAAATGAAGAGGATAATGAAAGAAGAGAAATGCAAGTGTCCTCAAGAGGTCAAAGGAGGCTCATTAAGCCCAATGCCTTTCTCATTTTAATGTGAATTTTCCTAACACATCATAAACACATAGCTAGTTATTAAAAATTAACAAGCAGGACACATGTACACAAATATCCATTTATGAATAAGTAAGGTGGGCTCCCATCTAATCTGAATTGGCCAATTTATTAGAATAAGTGCCCACCCTTACTATAATAGCTAGAGTAAATGCTAACTAACTGAATTGGGCAGATATGAAGTTCCCTTTCTGGTCACCTTAGTTCTGCTAAATAATGTAGATTTGTTTCCCAAGTGCTCTTATAGAAAGATAATGTTTCAAAAGCTAAAAGTAAAATGTTTATTTACTGCATTCCATATGCGTTTTCAATGTCTATTGCAATCCCTGCAGACTTTAGAAATCTAACAGCTGGAATAACTCAGCCTCATTTTATATATATACCGTAATACTTACAGCTAAATGACATATTTGCTTTGATAGATTTTATTCTGGGAAAAGATTGTGTGCCTAATTTCAACTGTTAATCAACTAGTCACATGCAAGACACATAGACAGAAATCAAAAATGTTCTCCCATCTACAGTAATTTGACAGTTTTAATCTACAAATGAATCCTTATGAAAATATCAGAAGTTCTTCGGAACATATTATGTGCCCAATTCTTTATGCAAATCATGCAGGTTCGACAATAAGTTAACCATACACCAGTTCATCACTATAAATAAATATAAATATTAAAGAGCTCCAAAATTTCTTGGGATTCCAAGATGTTATAAAGTATAGTACATGAGGGAGGGTATGACATAGTTGGCATAACAGAAAGCTGGTGGGACGAAATCCATGAATGGAATGGACAGATGGATGGATACAAATTGTTCAAATGAAACAGGTCTATAAAAAGAGGAGGGGGAGTAGCACTATATGTAAGGGAATACTACATATCTGCAGAAATGCACACGACCCGAGACAAAATCTCTCCAGAAAGTATATGGGTCAATATAAAAGAAAACAAAAGTGAAATTGCCATAGGTGTTTATTACAGACCACTCAACCAACCAGATGCAATAGATCAGGGGTGTCAAACTCAATTTCATTGAGGGCCACATCAGCATTGTGGTTGCCCTGGGGGGGGGCAGGTAGGTATGGCCAGGGTGGGCACGGCCTACTGGATGGGCGCAACTGGAGTGCGTATGGCCTACTGGGTGGGCATGGCCAGCTCTACATCATTGGCATCAAGGGTGCCTATGGGGGCCTGAGAAGGAGTGGGACAGATCTGGGGGTCTCTGGGCCAGGGTCAAGGCAATGGGGACCATTCCCTCACTGTTTCCAGGATGGCTTTGGGGGCCACATGAAACCACTGTGCGGGCTGGATGTGGCCCCCGGGCCTTGTGTTTGACATGTCTGCAATAGATGAACTCTTTATCAACCAACTAACAAATGCATGCAGGAAACACACCACAGTAGTAATGGGAGACTTCAACTACCCAGATATCAACTGGGAGACAAACTCTGCAGTGAGCGGGAGATCGAACAGATTCCTAACCAACCTAGCCCACAACTTTGTCACTCAAAAGGTGGAGGAGGGAACAAGACGTAAAGCTATACTGGACTTAATCCTTACAAACAGAGAAGTGATAGAGGGAATCAAAATTACTAGAACCCTGGGCGAAAGTGATCACATCATACTAGAATTTAATATAATACAAACACCAGCAATAGAAAACAATCCAACCAAGGTCCCAAACTTCAAAAGAGCTGACTTTAACAAACTAACAGAGAACCTAGGAAAAATCCCATGGATGAAAATCCTAAAGGGGAAAACAACCCAGGAAGCATGGGAAACCCTGAAAAATGTGATCACAAAAGCCCAGACCAGCACAATACCACTGAGAAAGAAAAGAAATCCAAGAAGAAACCAGCATGGCTGCACAAAGAACTCGCTAACAAACTAAAAGACAAAAAGGACAAATACAAAAAATGGAAAGAGGGGCACATAACTAAAACTGATTACTAGCAGACAGCCAGAGCATACAAAGACAAAGTCAGAAAAGCAAATGGTCAGAACGAACAAAGGTTAGCAACAGAAATCAAGGACAATAATATTAACATATTAATATTAACATATTAACATATTACCTTCCCACCGTAGGGGTCCCTATTTTTCTACTTGCATTTTTACGTGCTTTCAAACTGCTAGGTTGGCTAGCATGCATGTGCAGGGGAAACTTTACCTTTACCATTAAAATATTAATATTAACATATTAACAACAAGAAAAAAATCAAGGAAACTGTAGGCCCGCTAAAGGGAGAAGATGGCAAAGAAATTACAGGCAACAGGGAGAAAGCAGAGCTGCTTAACCCATACTTTGTGTCAGTCTTCACACAAAAAGATACTACAGCCCAACACACCAAAAAAAAAAACCTCTGCAAAAGACATACCAGAAACAAAAATTAAAATAAGCAAGAAAATGGTAAAAGAGCACCTATCCAATCTTGATGAATATAAATCACCAGGACACAACAGGCTACACCCCAGAGTTCTGAAACAGCTGGCAGAGGTTATCTCAGAATCATTCCATCACATCATCAATAAATCCTGGAGCACCGGGGAAGTACCAGAGGATTGGAAAAGGGCTGATGTGGTGCCCATCTTCAAGAAGGGGGGGGGGAGAAAGACCCAGGAAACTACAGACCAATCAGTTTAACATTAATACCTGGGGAAATCCTAGAAAAGATTATCAAAAAACAGATCTGCGAACAACTAGAAGCAAACAAAGCCATAACTAGTAGCCAGCATGGGTTTGTCAAAATAGATGATGTCAATTCAATCTCATCTCATTCTTTGATAAAGTGACTAAACTAGTAGACCAGTGAAACTCAGTGGACATAGTATACTTGGACTTCAGTAAGGCATTTGACAAGGTAGACCACAACCTACTCCTTGGTAAACTAAGAAAAGGTGGGATAGACAACATCACTACCAGATGGATCTGTAACAGGCTAACAAACCGTACTCAATGAGTAGTTCTCAATGAACTACATCCACATGGAGAGAAGTAAGCAGAGGAGTACCACAAGGTTCTGTCTTAGGCCCAGTACTCTTCAATATCTTCATCAATGACATAGATGAGAGAATAGAAGGGAAGCTCATCAAATGTGCAGATGACACCAAACTAGCAAGAATAGCCAACATCTCAGAAGACAAACACAGGATCCAAAAAGATCTTGACCAACTTGAACAATGAGCCCTATCCAACAAAATGAGTTTCTATGTGGAGAAAAGCAAAGTCTTACATTTAGGCAGGAACAAACAAAGGCACAAATACAGAATGGGTGAGACCTGGCTCAAAAACAGTAACTGTGAAAGGAACCTCAGAGTCTTAGTGGACAATCCCTTGCCTATGAGCCAGCAGTGTGCAGCAGCAACCAAAAAAGCTAGCAAAATCCTGGGTTGTATAAACAGAGGCATAGAATCAAGATAATGGAAAGTACTATTACTGCTTTATAAAGCCCTAGTAAGACCACACCTAGAATACTGCAGCCAATTTTGGTCACCATACCACGAAAAAGATGTTGAGAGTTTGGAAAAAATTCAGAGAAGAGCAACTAAGGTGATCAAAGGCCTGGAGACTAAAACACATGAAGAACGGCTACGGGATTTGGGTCTGGCTAGTCTAAGGAAAAGAAAAAACAGGGGAGACATGATAGCAGCATTCCAGTATCTGAGGGGCTGCCACAAGGCAGAGGTTGTTCACCAAAGCACCAGATGGAAGGACGAGAAACAACTGTTGGAAACTGACCAAAGAGAGAAGCAACCTGGAACTGAGGAAAATTTCCTGACAGTGAGGATAATCAACCAGTGGATTGAATGGGAAGTTAAGAGTCAACTCCCCCCCCCAATTATTTTGTCAGAGGCGTGGAAAGTTTCTTGCTTCTACTTCCTCTTATCTGCTCTTTTATAATTTAATCCAGCCTTACCCAAACTAATGTCTTTTGGGTGTCATGGACCACAGTTCCCATAATCATGTGGCTATGCTGGCTAAAAATGCAAGGCCTTATTTCCTCTGCAGTATGTGCCTAGGAGGCAGTAGGTCTGTGGTATTTAGAAGTATTTAAACATTTGTTTCTTCTGCCTAATTTATTAAATCAAGATCTAATTCAAAATTAAATGTTTCTGAGAAATCCAGGGTGGTTTACAAAAAAAACTCTCAAAGACAGGTATTGTAAAACATCACCAGCACTGCTTAAAACAATATTAAAGTGTGTATTTTAAGAAAAATATTAGTAGTACCGTATATACTTGAGTATAAGCCGACTCGAGTATAAGCCGAGACCCCCAATTTCACCCCCAAAAACTGGAAAAAGTTATTGACTCGAGTATAAGCCGATCCGCCGTTCTGCAAGCCTCTGCCGCCAGCAGAGGCTCGATCCGCCATTTTGCAAGCCTGAATACACAGGAATACCCTGTGTGGCCGCGGCTCTCGGGGAAGCCCTGGCTGTCCGCTTCCTCGCTCCACGCTGCCATTCGGGGCCCGCGCGTTCCCCGGGCAAATCGCGGCGCCCAGCAGGCGAGGAAACACGCCCGCTCCAGTCGCCCCCCCTTCCCTCAGGAGACGCGAAGCAAGTGACCGCCTGGAGCTTACCGAGGATTTGCGCACGGCCGAGGCTTCGGTGCTTCCAGGATCGCGCGCACCTCTCCCAAGCCGCCGCCGTCCGGAGACCTGCCGAAGTTTGGGGAGGTTTGGGGAGGTGCGCGCGCACCTCCCCATACCTCCCCAAATGTCGGCAGGTCTCCGGACCTCTGCGCCCTGCCTGCCTGCTTCTTTCCGCAGCGGAAAGAAGCAGGCAGGCAGGGCGCGGAGGAACGGAGACCTGCCGACGTTTGGGGAGGTTTGGGCGCCTCCCCAAACCTCCCCAAACGTCGGCAGGTCTCCGTTCCTCCTGTCGACGTTTGGGGAGGTTTGGGCGCCTCCCCAAACCTCCCCAAACGTCGGCAGGTCTCCGTTCCTCCTGCCGACGTTTGGGGAGGTTTGGGCGCCTCCCCAAACCACCCCAAACGTCGGCAGGTCTCCGTTCCTCCGCGCAGACCTGCCGACGTTTGGGGAGGTTTGGGGAGGTGCGCGCGGTGGCTTGGGAGAGGTGCGCGCGATCCCGGAAGCACCAAAGCCTCGGCCGCGCACAAGTCCTCGGTAAGTTTTTTTGTTGACTGGAGTATAAGCCGAAGTGGAATTTTTCAGCCCAAAAAGTTTACTTAGTGCTGTTTGGCCATAAAATGTGGTGGTGTTCTACATATGCCTGGCTGAACAGTGTTTGGAGTTGCCTCTAAACGGGTGAGGGATGCGCTGTTCATATTTTCCTTGGAAGAAAGTTCTATAATTGGGGTGCTGTCTTTGAGAAGGCTCTGCTCATGGCCATTGTTCTATAAACTAAACCAGGGGGACCCTCTCGTCTAAATGGTTGGTAAACATAGATGATTAGGTGGCTGGAGGCTAAAACATATCACAGATGTTTGTGGGAATTGGGTGTGTCTAGCTTAGTGAAAAGTACTAGGGGTGGTGACATGATAGCAATGTTCTAATATTTGATGGCTGCCACAGAGAAGAAGGGGTCAACCTATTTCCCAAAGCATCAGAAGGCAGTAATAGATAGAAACTAATCAAGAAGAAAACCAGCCTAGAACTAAGCACTTGTGAAAACAACTAACCAGTGAAAAGGCTTCCCTTCAGAAGTTGTGGATGTTCCATCACTGGAGACTTTTAAATAGAGATTGGATATTCCATTGTCTGGGCTTTTCAACCAGTGGTATGGGTACCACCTGTGGTACATTAGCACCCGGCAGGTGGTACGCAACCATCCTAGAAAAGTGGTAGCGGGGGAGGGGAATAAGCTGAACTGGTGGCAGCACCCCACAAGCCTGAGCGAGAGATGGCTGGAGCTGCAGGGCTGTCAGGGCTCAGCGAAAGCACCAGGATCCTGGATCCTGGCGCTGATTCTGACACTTCTGAGCCCAGAAGAAGTGCTGATCAGCTGGAATGTTGCAGCATCTCCAGGGTCTTGTGATTTACATTCAGATGCTTGGCAACTGATTCATATTTATGATGGTCACAGTGTACCAGGATCATGTGAAGTGAGTAAAACCTGCTTCAACCACCCTAGCAGATGGGGGGGGGAATAAAAACCAAACACCCCCCACCCCACCCCCACTGCCAATCCTCAACAGAAATGCTCACAATAATGAAAACCTCAGACAGGAGGAAGAGCGCCGCCAGGCATGCAGGCAGGTGTCTTGCTTGGCTGTGGCTTGGGGGGCACTTTTTTCAGTGCCATTGTAACTTCAAACAGTCACTAAGTGAACTGTTGTAAGTCGAGGACTACCTGTACTTCATCACTTTTTTCCTCTTTTTTTTGGTCATCAAGCTTTTGACACCTTGCTAGGCAACTAGTGGTACTCGGATGTTGCCATATCCTAAAAGTGGTAAAATGGGTGAAAAGGTTGAAAAGCCCTGGTATACGTACCCTGCTTCAGCAGGGGTTTGGACAAAAGATCTCAAAGGTCTCTTCCAACTCTCTTACTCTTTGAGAAAAGTGCTGCCAACCTCTCCCCCTCCCCTCGTCCCTTTCTAGGCACAGAGGGAGGGAGGGAAAGAAGGAAGAAGGGGAGGGAAACAGGAAGAAAGAAAGAAGGAAAGGAGAAAGGAGATGGGAATGAAAAGGTGGGAAGCAGGGAAGGAGGGGAGGAAGGGAGGGAGGAAGGAAGGAAGGAAGGAGATTGGAATAAGAGGGAGGGAGGGTCTGAGGGAAGTCCTGCCTTAGCACTTGGCCACCAGCAGCCCTGTTGCCCTTTTGCCATCCCCTGGTGGTCTCCCATCCTATTGCTGAGGATGCTTTGGTTACAAAGCCAAGTCTCCTCCCATGGAAAGGGAGTGGGCCTCCCTCTAACCCCCGCACTTTGCCCTCCTGCACCCACCATGAGCAAGGAGAGTGAGCACAGAAGCAGTAGCCTTGAGGAGGAGGTAAACGAAGCTGGGCATTCCCTCAGGGAAGTGTGGCTAGGGTAGGCAGGGCTGTGGGATCCTGATGCCGTGGGAACTCAAGGGCTGGGCTGGGCGCTTGACCTCCACTGCCCAGTGCTCCAGGCAGTCTGTGCCACCATCCAGGGGCTCCCTACATGGCCTGAGGCTCAGTAAGGCTCCTCCAGTGGACCATGCCCTGGCACTCACCCTGGTCCCACCCCCCCCCCTGCGCCAGAGACCCTCAGATCCGCCCCAGTCCTGCCCAGGCCTCCACAAGTGCCCCTGACGCAAGTGACGTCAAGCTGGACATGCCCACTCAGTAGGCCATTCCCATGCCAGCCACACCCACCCAGTAGGCCGTGTCCACCCAGTGGCCATGCCCATCTAGCACCTGACAATAAATAAGTGGGGTTTGGGTTACAGTTTGGACACTCGTTCTCTAAAAGGTTCACCATCGCTAGCCTAGATTATTCAGTTTTGTTTAGAAAGAAAATGAGATAAAAAGACAAAACAACTTTCTCATGTTCCAATGGAAAGAAAAAAATCTTACCAAACAGAGATGGTTGCAGGTGTTCAAATCTCTCTTATATTAGCTTTGCTTTCTCCTTCTCTATACAGTGCAAAGTTTCACATCCCAGATGGGACTTCCTGTAATGTCTAAGGCACACAGTAACCTAAGGTTTTATGCTCAATTATGAAAGTGAATTGGAAAGGGGTGGAAAGGAAGACGGGCTAGATGATCGCCATTTAAAGTTCATTGCAAAAACGTCTTTTCTAGCTAATTTAATTTGAATTGCTTTGTATTATTTTGCCATAAAACAGAACACAGCAGAACCAAAATTAAATATTATTGCAATTTCATTATTTCTCTGTTCTGCTGTTTTAAAGTGTTAAAGCTAAGTTAATTTTATGTTGTTTTAAACCATTTTGATCACTGAAATGAATAAAACAGTACATGCTATGCCTACAGAAAACTTGGATACTGGTTATTCTAAAAATTAGGCTGAAAGTACAATGATTCACTTTGAGAAAACAACTTGGACCATTTAAGGCAACCTCATTTACTTCACCGAAGCAATGCAGCTATCCAACTGACCTTAATGAAACAATTTTGTGTTACTTGAAATGTTTTGGACCAGTTCTGCAAGAGAAAGCTCCTCTCAGCAAGGGGTGGTTGAAATGTTTCCATAATATAATTTCAGAATTATTTTGCTTGCAGAACTACCCAAAGAGGGTACCATTTTAGCATCTTTAATGCAAATAGCAGGGAAGTGTATAGCATTTACTAAAACCACCCAGGTGGAAAGACCTGCAGAAGATATATCAGAATGAATGGCTTTGATGCAAACATGCTGCAGGCAAACCCCGGGCACTCACCAAAGCCACCCAGAATGGAGTCTTTTTGGTCTCCACTGAAAGTCTTCCAGGATATACAGGACTCCAGGACAGTTTGCATCAAGCATGTTGGCTTACTACCACCTCCTATTCCATTTAGGTGATGCCCTAGTAGTTGATGCTCTAAATGCAGCCTAAACGTTGTGCCCCTTGGTCTTTCCATTGCTTAAATGATGACACTTCAACCCCAATCAGTAATGAAAGCAAAATAAGAGATTAAATTTTTATTTTTCTTCCAGACCATCGCCAGGCCAGACCCCCCCATAACAATCTTAAATATAACCTTAAACAAAATATTTAACCCTAGCAATTTAAGTGTCAAGTTGCGAAGGCTACTGTCTTTAGGATCGCTGCCTGCTTCTAACTTGCCAACAGTGTAGGAGGGGGAGAGGGGAACTGTTTGAATCCACAGGTGCTTCTTATTATCATGAGAGCTAAAGAGTTGTTTTGGCGAACTAAAGTTTCTTCTCATAACAATTACTAGATGTATTGGACAATGTGACATGAACTGTCAGAAAAGGGAGGGAGTTTTACTCTTTTAATCATGTTTCCCTCCATTGCTTCAGAGTTAGCTTCCTTTCAAACTTGCCAGAATGTTTATTGCCTAATAAAGTTAACACTGGAGTTTATCATGTCTCTAGTGTTTTGCTTGGTTGGGCTTATTCAGCTAGAATATGACAATAAGTTCATTATAAAAGCTGTGGTGGCGCAATGGTTAGAATGCAATACTACAGGCAACTTCTGCTAACTGCCAGCTGCCAGCAGATTGACAGTTCAGTTCTCACCGGCTCAAGGTTGACTCAGCCTTCCATCTTCCAAGGTCGCTAAAATGAGGACCCAGATTGTTGAGGGAAATATGCTAAGCACTATTGCTATTATTATAACTTGGGCAATAGAAAAACTTTCTGCCATTAGAGTGGTATCATCTGCATATCTTAGGTTGTTGATATTTCTCCCAGCAATCTTAATTCCAACTTTTGATTCATCTAGCCCTGCCTTTCTCATGATGTGCTCTGCATATAAGTTAAACAGGCAGGGCGACAGTATACAGCCTTGCCGGACTCCTTTCCCAATTTTGAACCAATCAGTGGTTCTGTGTCCAGTTCTCACTGTTGCTTCTTGGCCCACATATAAGTTTCTCAAGAGACAAATAAGATGGTCTGGTACTACCATCTCTTTAAGAACTTGCCACAATTTGTTGTGATGCACACAATCAAATGCTTTAGTATAGTCAATGAAGCAGAAGTAGATGTTTTTCTGGAACTCCCTATCTTTCTCCATGATCCAGCGTATGTTGGCAATTTGATCTCTAGTTCCTCTGCCTCTTCGAAATCCTGCCTGTATTTTCTTTTATTATTATTGTATATTTACAATAGTAAACATTTATACATTTTTTATATGGTTCAAAAATTCCAAGGTTTGTTTTTTTGTCTAGTGTATTCAGAGGTATTCACCATCCCAACAGATGTTTATTTAAATAATTGAATCACATTTGTACCTAATCAGGTAAACAGAAAGGCTTACTACCTAATTAAATACACAGTTTATTACAACTCAATGATTAAGAATAATAATTTAATAAACATATAAAACTGGAGACAATCCAGAAGAAAACAAATCAACAACCTAATGTTTCCAATTCCTGAACAAACAGTAAAGCTGATAAGAAAGGTTTCCCAACTCAGAGAAGAAAATAGGAAAGCCTCTGCATATGCAAACAAATTTATTAGCATTGCAAGGAGCCTAGTATGTCAAATTTATAAGTGAATTGCTCTATAATGATTGACAACTGATGTTGAATTTTCACCTAAATCTCTGGAGGGTGGATAATACATGGAACGTTATCAATCCTGCAATTTATTCTTCATTTTTACTGCATTACAACCATATTCAGCACCATTCAGCTTACTGTTGAATATACAACAAACTGAAGTTAACATTCTGCATACTTATAGAATAGATATGTTACATACAGGATTATTTTATATTGTCTCTGTCATAGCCAGTTGTGACAAATGCTGCTCTTCAAAAATGCTAACCTGAAATACTGTGGTGAGTTATACAGAGAACTCAGCCCTTGACATGATTTCTGGTGAAGATTTATCTCAACAGCAGCATAGGCCATATTCCATGCCCCTGGCCATATAAAAAAGCATTTTCCCTAAGCTTGAATAAAAAGGTTATCCTATTTCCAAATAAATTCCTTCATTAGATTCATAAAGTAATTTCCTACATCTTCACTGAAATACTAGAAATGGAGTATCAAATAGTCTGTTTTAAGGTAACCAAACATGCTCTATTATTAAATGAAAGAGTGAATCATGAGATATACATTACAACAGAAAACCAAAAAGTATCTAGGTAGTCCTCAACTTACAACAATTTTCTTAGTGACCAAAGTTCTGCAGCACTGAAAAATGTGACTTGTGACCATTTTTCACATTTATGACCATTGCAGCATCCCCATGGTCACAACATTTACATTCACGTTTGGCCACTGATCCATTTTTATGATGGATGCGGTATCTGGGGCTCAGGCAATCACCTTTTGTGACCTTCTCACAAACAAAGTCAATGGGGAAGCCAGAATCACTTAACAACTGTGTTACTAATTAAACAACTGCATTGATTCACTTAACAACCAGGCAATAAAAAAACATAAAATGGAGGCAAAATTCACTTAAAAAATTTCTCACTTAGCAACATAGATTTCGGTCTCAATTGTTGTTGTAATTTGAGAACTATCTGTATTAGTGCTCCAAATAATGGCAGAACACTACAAAACTAAGATCAATTATTCCTAGTCAATGAATTTTACATATTTTAAAAATATTTCTGCATCATTTAGCATATTCAGTTTAAAAAGAAGAAAAGGAGAGACTGTTTAATTCCTTTACAGATCTCCATCAAATTTCAAAAATTACTAGAAATTAAGACCTGGAACATTGCCATCAGGTGAGAAGCTGAAGAAACAATAGACCACCTAGTAAGCTGCTGCAAGAAGATTGCATAAAGTAATTACAAACAATGGCATGACAAAGTAGCAACAATGTGCATTCGAATATCTACAAAAACTACCATTTGCAAGAAGTGATGGAGCACAAAATAGAAAAACTAATAGGAAACAAAGAAACAATAGTGCTCTTGGACTTTAGAGTTTAAACAAACAAGAATCTACCACATAATACTGCAGACTTAACACTTATTGAAATAAAGTAAAAAAATCGGAATAAATGAACACTGTAGTATTGCAGGCAGCAGAAGACAGAGAACTGGACAAAATAACAAAATGCAAAAATCTACAAACAGAACTAGAACTGTGGCAAATGAAAGCAAAGTAGTACAATAGTAATAGGTGCCTTCAGTGCAATGCCAAACAAATGAAGCATCACTTGAACACCACTGGCATTGAAAAAAAAATCACATTAATCAATTGCAAAAAACATCTTATATCATATGACACCTTTCACACCATTGATTAGCATCTGCCTATCCCAGATAGGCAGAGGAAGGGTAGGTGGATAAAAATGTCAATCCAGTCTAAATATCCCGGTTGACTGTATAACCAATTTTAATTAAAAGAATGTGTATTGCACACTCGGCAATTCTGGGTTGCTCACAACAATCAACAATTACAGGTTCAAAATATTGGAAACCTCATTTGATTTTTAGTTTAAAATATTGGCTATGCATACGTATTAAGATAAAATTTTAAATTTTAAAAGCTTAAATATAAGGGTCATGGTCTGAATAGCTTGTGGAGCATCTAAAAATCACGTGCAAATGTTCTTATGTAATTTTTTCAAGGCTTCAGAGACCATGTGAGAGCAAGGCCCTTGCGTGCAACTTCTAGATGTCTGGAGGCCACACAAGAGCACACCACTTTCATAAGAGTCTACTGCAGCCTCCAAAAGGATGGGAAGTTCTCACCTAATTTTTGGAGCCTCCAGAATCTGCAGAAGAATGTGATATGCTCTCATATGGCCTCTGGACACTCTCAAAATTGTGTGAGAGAGCTCTGCTCAGGTGCTCAGTGCTCAGTTTACTATTTAGCCAATCTTCACTAATTATCCTTAAGATGAACTACAGTTTAGGACTCAAGTAATATTCTGAACTATAATTAATTTAAAATGTTACTGAAAGTTTCTTGTGTCCTTGTGGCTCTGGCAAACTAGTAAGAAATCATGGATATCCCCAAGATTTCCCAGTGCTTATTCTCTGGCTTATTATATTATTATGTGTATTATTATTTATTATTTTTTTTTAATTCCATTTATATCCCGCCCTTCTCCGAAGACTCAGGGCGGCTTACAAGCTTAGCAGTAGCCTTCATTCTATGTATATGCCTGCTTATTAGGGCTTTCATACACCCCCCAAGCGGCATTATTACAAAGCATTACAATAATCTAATCTTGATCTAACTGAGTCTCAGAGAATGAATCATAGATGATAACATAAGTTAATGAAATCTGACTAAAGTGGAACAATACAGAGTTACTTTTTGTGTTTTGGATTTGGTTGATGCCTTTATTTGCCTTTTTCCAGGAACATCTAACTTCCAGTTCAGTTTCACTTTTCAATTAGCAAATATTCCAAAATATCCAAAATATCCTAACCCTCCCAATACTGTAACATCAGCAAATATGGAAACATTTTTCCACCTCTTAATCAAATTCATTAATGAAAATATTGAAAAAATATTATTTTCAATTACTTGTCACTGCTTAAATAGCTTACTAATCAGCATATCATGAAATATAATGCCACAATATATTTGTTTAGCTCTTTGAGGCAGACCATTCAGGAGGAAAAAAAACATTTGCATTTTTGGAAATACCTGTATTTCTAGCAAATTCACCTTGTGGCAAAATGGATAGAAAACAAATGAAATAAAAAAGAAAGAAAGGAAGGAAGGAAGGAAGGAAGGAAGGAAGGAAGGAAGGAAGGAAGGAAGGAAGAAAGAAAGAAAGAATCATAAGCATTTGCCTGCACCTCAACAGCCCAACTGCACTACCCTCCTTCCCAGTCATTGTAGGGGATTCGTACCTCTTTCCACTTAATATCCTGCATGGTGATGGGCTTACGATGGCAACCAGGATGACTGCCAGGATTGCAGTTGACATAAGGATCAAAACATGATTTCATATTTTGCATAGAAATTCCATTAGCAATTCTATTGCTAAGCACATTGGTTTGTGCTTCTTCAATTGTAAGCCACCCTGAGTCTTCGGAGAAGGGCGGGATATAAATGGGATTTTTTTAAAAAGTTGTTGTCATAACCCACAACCCAATGAAACTTGTAGTTTCATTGGTAATGTTATCCATCCATCCATCCATCCATCCATCCATCCATTCCTTACATTTCTGAACTGCCTATCTCCTCCAATTCTCTTCCCTGGAATTGTTTCGAATTGTGTTCTCAGTTTCTTCCTCTTTAGGAATTTCCACCCATTTTGAACTCCTTTTCTGATTAGTATTATTGCAATAATAAGTATTATTATTTTTTTAATTTATTGTTGTAAAATCAAAGTGCTGCTTGAATATGATTCCTTTTATATTCCCTTAAAATGAAAACACCAGAAGTGGTGATTTCCCTCATGTTTCTGCTACTTCCACTTCTAGAACTAAGAGTTATAAGTACTACTATTACTGCTAGATTTTTAGTTTGTCTTTTTAAAATATATATTTTATCAACTCCAGGTGTGAAAATATTTCCTATTTATTAGTGTATGAGAATCAGTTCGGTATACTGGTGAAGACATCATGCTAGAAACCAGGAGACCATAAGTATTAGTTCCACCCTAGACACAAAACCACTAGGTGAGTTTGGGCTTGCCACTTTCTTTCAACCTTGGGAAGGAAGCAATGACAAACTATTTATGAAAAAAAGCTTTCCAAAAAATTTGTAGGGCCTTGTCCAAGCAGGCTCTGAGAATCAGATACAACTGAAAATAATAATAAAAAAGATTAGTATATTTGATTGTCTTGTACTTTTCTATACAGTACTTTCTGAAGGGAAAAAAAAGTCCTGTAAGGAATTTCCTAGAAAGACCACGCTTTGCAGATCAGGATAATGTTACACTATTTCAAAATATTTTCATTTTGTTTTTGGAAAGGCATCACACCCATCTCTTCTTTGCAGGGTGAGGAACAGTAAACAACAGTATTATTTCTTCACATACCATGGTGATTGTAATATTTTTGTCTTATGCTGGACAAATATGGCAATAAAATGTTGCTGTTCTTCTATTGATTTCAACTCAAAAGCTGTTTACAGAATTGCCAAGATCATTTGCATTTTGGGCAAACTAATATTTTTAAGAAATAGTAGAATTCATTTCTCTTTCCATAACAACTGAATTTCTGGAACAAAATATATTCTTTAATTTCTCTATTCCAGGCTCGGAGTTGTTCCACCAGGTCTCTATCATACCAATTAAATAGTATTTGCTTTTCTTTAATATAAATTCAAGTGTATCCTATTTATTTCCTCCCTTATAAGCATTAGTGTATGAATGATGTAGGCCAGAGGTGTCAAACTGCTGGCCCACGGGCCGGATGCATCATGCCAAAAATGCACCCCCACCCCCCATTGCTGGCAATGGAGAAAAAGTCACAATCTGCTGCAACACGTCACAAGACATTATGAGTTTGACACCCCTGATGTAGGCCATGAAGATGCAGCCAAAATTCTTTCTCATTTCTCTGTGAAATTTTTAAGAAGCATAATTTCAACAACACTTCAGTTTCATAGGTTCCACCCTGCTATTTTAATGATCCTTTCAATCAGGGTAGGCCTTGTTTTTTGCTTATCTTTTAAGTTTTCAAAAAATAATAATAATACGGTTAAATGTCAAACAGGTATGTTAACCTTACTATACCTATTTGTATTTAAAATTATTTCTGGTACCACCTCCCTGAGTACCCTTCAGCTGCAACTGGGAAAACTAAAGACAGTAAATAGACAGGAAGAAGACCATTGTGTTTGAGGAATACTTCTCAAGTGAGTAATCAGATTATTATATATGATTCATAAAACACAAACACACCT